>NC_069499.1:1293778148-1294105648 GCF_027579735.1 Bombina bombina | reverse complement strand
CCACAGAAAACACAGACATACACACCCACCCTCACAGAGGCATCCAGAGAAAATACACAAAGACAAACATACACACACCCTCACAGAGACACCCGTAGAAAAAGCGCAAAAACATATGCACACACCCTCACAGACATCCACAGAAAATGCACAAAGACATACACACCCACCCACCCTCACAGAGAGACCCACATAAAAAAATACATACACACTCATAGAGACACAAATCAAAGCACAAAGCAAAGACATAAACACAGATACCCACAGAAACACTCACAGGAGGAAACATGTATGCACCTTGCATCCCCTAAATCAACAGTGTGTGACATGCATGATAAAAAAAATTGCAGAAATTAAGAGATCACTTTTTAAAGAATCATATTTGTAAATAAAAATAATTCTGTGAATTCAAAATTGTACATTCATTATCTGGGTAGATGGCTAGATGAAGAAAAGTACTTTTAAAAGGTTGACATATGTTTGTTTTTCCCCATTTTCCCCAACCAAGAGCACCACTTCAAATATAGTGTACAAATGTTCCCATCTGTCAGCTGTACTTATGGATTTTGAAAATGCTGTACTCTATATGGTTTTGGTGGAACCATAAGCTGTGGTACTCGTACCATTAGATCTGGTTAAATGCAGGATTTAGGCTTGTTAGTATGTATTTCAAAATTATGTCAGCTGTAGTGTAAACTGAACAGTTTTAAGTTAACCTGTCTCATTTCAAACACTGAGAAATCTTAGTCTGAGAGTATAACATTTTATGCAGATGTAAAAATCTTAGATAAAATGCCTCCTTGCATCTGGAAAGTCCTTGCATAAAGGGGCAGTAAACTGGAATGTTATATATATATCTATATATAATGCATATCTGCCAAAAGGACACCTACCATTTGTGTGTTGAGGAGGAAACATTTCTGCATAGTTTTAAATATAGAATTTCTACAGCATTGTCAAATAATCATAAATACACTGCTGCTAAAAAAAAGTGTTTTTATGGACCCCTGGCCCCACCATACAACTACTACAACACTTAAATTACAATCTGAAATTGCACAAAGAAATAAAAAAACATTAGCTAAGTAAGTCCTACCTCCTCTGCAAATGAAAGTGATCTGCCGTCTGACTCAGGCACACACTGTACAAACAAAGTGCCAAGTCTGTCTCACACTGTGCATAGTGGTTTAGTGCACACTCAGAAATCCTCTCAAATGCTAATACTTTACTCCTTGTAATAACATTTCCCATGCTCAATTAGCACTCTGCTTTAGTACACACTGGTGGCTGATAAATTGTAAAAAAAAAAAAAAAAAATTTTTTAGTTCTTGCCACATGGGGCCCCTGACAGGAGTCACCCCTGTCACCCCCTGATGGCGGCCCTGGGAGGGAGGCAGGTGGGTGGCCCATAACTGGAGGGGGTGGGAGGAGGTGTGAGGAGGCGGGAGAGGGACAGGAGCCGGCAGAAGGGGGTGTGAGGGGGTGGGACCGCTACAGTCACGCTACATTCATTTAGTGAGTGGGAAGGAGGAGAGGGTGGCTGTGTATATATGTCTCGGAAAAGTGATCTGGGAGGGGAATTAGGGGGGGCAGCTACACTACGGAAAACATTTATTTTAAAAAAAAAAGAGCAAAAAACATAGGAAACTGGGTACTGGCACACTGCTGCCAGTACCTTACATGGCGGCTAATAGGTAGAGGGGGAGGGTTAGAGAGCTGGTTGGGGGGTAAGGGCATATCCTACATTGCAGAATATATTTAAAAAAATCCTTTTTATTTTTACACTAGCAGCCTTTCTGCTAGTACTTAAGATGGCAGTGACAATTGTGAAGTGGGGGAGGGAAGAGAGCCATTTGAGAGGGGTCAGGGAGGGATCAGGGGGTGGGATGTGTCAGGTGGAAGGCTGATCTCTACACTAAAGCTAAAATTAACCCTACAAACTACCTAATTAACCCCTTCACTGATGGGCATAATACAAACGTGGTGCACAGTGGCATTTAGAACCCTTCTAATTACCAAAAAGCAATGCCAAAGCCATATATGTCTGCTATTTCTGAACAAAGGGGATCCCAGAGAAGCATTTACAACCATTTGTACCATGATTGCTCAAGCTGTTTGTAAATAATTTCAGTGAGAAACCTAAAATTGTGAAAGTGAACGATTTTTCTTTATTTGATTGCATTTGGCGGTGAAATGGTGGCATGCAATATACCAAAATGGGCCTAGATAAATACTTAGGGTTGTCTACTAAAATAAAATATATATTTGTCAAGGGATATTCATGGATTCCTGACAGATATCAGTGTTACAATGTAACTATTGCTAATTTTGAAAAAAAAAAAAATGGTTTGGAAATAGCAGAGTGCTACTTGTACTTATTGCCCTATAACTTGAAAAGAACTTGTAAACATTGGGTATTTCCTAACTCAGGACAAAATTTAGAAACTAATTAACATTGGTATTTTTTGGTGGTTGTAGATGTGTAACATAATTTGGGGGTCAAAGTTAGAAAAAGTGGGGGGGGTTCAATTTTTTTCATCATATTTTATATATTTTTTTATAGTAACTTATGATATGATGAACATAATGGTATCTTTAGAAAGTCCATTTCATGGTGAGAAAAACAATATATAATATGTGTGGGTACAATAAATAAGAGAAAAATTACAGCTAAACACAAACAGCAGAAATGTAAAAATAGCCCTGGTCCCTAACGGTAAGAAAATTGAAAAATGGTCTGATCATTAAGAGGTTAAATGCTTTTTTTGTTGCCTATATATTTCTGATGTCAGGTGTCTTTAATAAAAAAAAATGACTGTAGAGGTGGTTAGTATGTTGACAATTCTACACATCAGGGAATCTTGATACATTGTAACAGCTTAGTGCAGAGTCTGTGGCTTACATAACTAACTAAGAAAACAACAGATACAATTAACATATCAGCCTATGATGTACATGCATGCATAAAATCTGCACTGCAAACAGCTTGATATTCTGCTAGGGAGAGGTAGAACTTGGGCCGCCACTAGAAATTTTGGGGCCCCTGACTAAACCATTGATCAGGGCCCCCCCCCCTTGACATGTGCAAATTTTGACCAAGTGACTAAAACGTATATGCACTTTATTCTTAAGTGTAATCAAACTTGGAAATGTTGTAAAGTAGGTAGTATCACACAAACACAGAAACACACAGACACACTCATACACTGAAACACACACACTCAAACATAAGGATTCACATATAGACACTCTAGCAGACACGCAAAGAAACTCAAACACACTCAAACACAGACACTCAGCACTTGTTTACATTGACCTGACAAGTAATGAGGTAGACTACAGTTTTGTCAAAAAAGGAGATTTACAAAACAAAATATGGAGTTCTGATTATCTTTTTGTCAAGGAAGATGCCAACTAAATGATGACAACAGCATGCAGTGGCTGAAAGGAAGGGCCCTGAACTGCCTAAACAATAATTTAAAGGTTAAATGTTGGATTGGTGACTTCCAGAAAGGTCTCATTAGTCTCAAAGTCTGTAGAAAGATGTGAATAATCAGTTGTAAGGTCAAAATGTCTTAAAAAGGAACAGACAATGAAAACACACACACACACACAAACTCAAACACAAATTTGCACATACACCCAAGGAAACACCGACAGAGACAGCCTCAGAAAGCACACAAAGACATACACAAACAGAGAGACAACCACATAAAACACAGAAAGACATACATACACACCCTCACTGAGACATCCACAGAAAACACACAAAGACATACACACTCTCACAGAGACACTCACAGAAAATGCACAGACATACACATACCCTCACAGAGACACCCACAGAAAACACACACCCTCACAGAGACATCTATAGAAAACACAGACAAACATACATACATACACACACACACACACCCTCACAGAGACATCCACAGAAAACACAGAGACATACACACACACCCTCACAGAGACATCCACAGAAAACACAGAGACATACACACCCACCCTCACAGAGGCATCCAGAGAAAATACACAAATACATACATACACACACCCTCAAAGAGACACCAATAGAAAAAGCACAAAGACATACGCACACACCCTCACAGACATCCACAGAAAATGCGCAAAGATATACACACCCACCCTCACAGAGAGACCCACAGAAAAAAAAAATACACACTCGTAGAAACACAAGCAAAAGCACAAAGACATAAACACAGACACCCACAGAAACACTCACAGGAAGTAACATTTCTCCACATTGCATCCCCTAAATCAACAGTGTGTGACATGCATGATAAAAAAATTGCAGAAATTAAAAGATCACTTTTTAAAGAATCATATTTGTAAATGTGCAAACAAAAATAATTCTGTGAATTCAAAATTGTACATTAATGATCTGGGTAGATGGCTAGATTAAGAAAAGTACTTTTAAAAGGTTGACATATGTTTGTTTGTTTTTTCTTATTTTCCCCAACCAAGAGCACCACTTCACTTCAAATATAGTGTACAAATGTTCCCATCTGTCAGCTGTACTTATGGATTTTGAAAATGCTGTACTCTATATGGTCTTGGTGGGACCATAAGCTGTGGTACTCATACCATTAGATCTGGTTAAATGCAGGATTTAGCCTTGTTTGTATGTATTTCAAAATTAAGTCAGCTGTAGTGTAAACTGAAGAGTTTTAAGTTAACCTGTCTCATTTCAAACACTGAACAATCTTAGTCTGAGAGTATAACATTTTATGCAGATGTAAAAATCTTAGATAAATGCCTCCTTGCATCTGGAAAGTCCTTGCATAAAGGGGCAGTAAACTGGAATGTAATTAATATATATTAATTAAAAAAAAATGCATATCTGCCAAAAGGACACCTACCATTTGTGTATTGAGGAGGAAACATTTCTGCATGGTTTTAAATATAGAATTTCTACAGCATTGTCAAATAATCATAAATACACTGCTGCTAAAAAAAAATGTGTTTTTATGGACCCCTGGCCCCACCATACAACTACTACCACACTGAAGTTACAATATGAAATTGCACAAAGAAATTAAAAACATTTACTAAGTAAGTCATACCTCCTCTGCAATTCTGTCTGACTCAGGCAAACATTGTACAAATAAAGTGCTAAGTCTGTCTCACACTGTGCATAGTGGTTTAGTGCACACTCAGAAATCCTCTCAAATGCTAATACTTTACTTCTTGTAATAATATTTCCAATGCTTAATTAGCACTCTGCTGTAGTTCCCATTGGTGGCTGCCAAAATTGTTCTTGCCTCATGGGGCCCCCCTGGCCCATTGGGCCCCTGACAGGAGTCACCCCTGTCACCCCCTGATGGTGGCCCTGGGCAGAAGCAATACATTCTACAGAGGGGTGAAGCATATGGATAAAAGCAATTAGTTTATAGCTATTATATAAAGTGAAGGTAAACTTTGATGAATGAAAGCCCTTTTTTAAAAATGCTATTAAAAACAGGGGCACTTTCATTCATCAAAGTTTACAAAGCAGCCGTTTTGATAAAAAAACTTACCTCTCTTCTATGCACAGCCAGAGCAGCTTCCCGCACCCGGAGATCCTCTTCACACGTCATCAATGACTAATCCAGCTTCCTCCAATCACGGTTTTCCCCCCAGGGTAGTCATTGCCTGAGGCCATGCATGATTGGAGGAAGCTGGATTAGTCATTGATGACGTGTGAAGAGAGGATCCCTGGGTGGGGGAAGCTGCTCTGGCTGTGAAAAAAATAAAGGTAAGTTTTTAATCAAAACGGCTGCCTTCTAAACTTTGATGAATGAAAGTGCCCCTGTTTTTCATAGTATTTTTTTTTTTTTTTTTTTAAAAAGGGCTTTCATTCATCAAAGTTTACTTTCACTTTAAATACATATTGTTTGCAATGTGTGAAACACCATATAACAGTAGCAGTGAGCTTATAGCTATGATTCACATAAATAGTGCATGCAATGTGTGAAACACCATATAACAGTGGCTTTACAGTTCTGGGAACAACAAACTCCTCTGCCATTTACCTCATGAGGAGAAGTTTGCCTCCTGTATTTGCCTGTATGCCAGAGCTTATTTGCTCTGCACAGCTGTCTCCTTGTTCTTCTGTGACACTGCTCCTGATTTCTTTCTGATCACTTGTACCAGGAAGAGGGATGAGTTATGCCATTTAAATCAAGTAAGCTGACAAGGTAACCATGAGGGGATAAACTAATAATAAAAGCAAGGGAATAAGGAAGGTACTGTGTGCAGGGCAGACCATGTGAGTTTTCACATGACATCCATGCTGAATGTGCAACCCTGCCCTCCCAGCCAATGGGAAGTTAGTATCCTTTTTTTTTTCTCTTTAGGACATTTTTCCTTAGGAGTTCTAATATGAGAAGTTAGAAATATCTTACAGGAGCAGACTGAGCATGTGTAAAGTGTTCTCATGCAGTCCAAAGACAACCTTAGATCTTGACAGTATTTTCTAAAGCTGTTTTGTTTTTTTACTAAAAGCTTTATTATTATTTTAAACTAACCCTCTGCTCCAACCCCTCCTAATATAACTCCTAAAAAAACAAACAAACAAACAACTAAAAACTACCTGCAATCTTACAGTTCCACCTCACATTGGCATTTTATTTATTTATTTATTTATTGGCCCCAAATTTTAATGGGGCGGTGTCCCTTCTGCCTCTAAAGCGGGGCCTCCACTGTGGCTGAAACTGCTGTCATTTGTGTTCAAGACACTTGTATGCTTCTGAACATCTACTATTAGATTAGTAGTAAATGTCAGTCTAATTATGGGACTTCAAGGCTGAATAATGTTAGCAGACACTGTGCAAGCACTTAATGTAAAACCCTGGACTTGACCCACATCAAAGTGTTAATTAGTACATGACGCCCTAGATTTGTTACAAGGACTCCAGCAGAAATTAGGTCAAACAGACTGGGAAAGAATCACAATCCAGAAGCATGGTAATGAACAAGCCACGAGAAGGAACACTAAGCACACCCACAGGCACTGCAGAAAGACCATAAATAGGAGCCAAGGTATAAAATAAAATGAATACTATATATTATTATTCTCCACCTTCCCATAATGCTCTTTTGTTATAATGCCAAAAAATGCTTAACCAACAAATCCGTTGTCAAGCATGACACAAATGTAAAATATCTGGTTTCATGACAAAAACCCTACAAAGTAACCATAACAAACTGAACAGACACATGGATGCTATCACTAGATCAGTCATTGATAAAAAAAAAAAAAATGTCTGCGAGATGCACAGTTACCCTAAATAATTTAATAGGGTGCTCAACTTCAGAATATTGGGGTTTAACCCCTTCCCACCATTAGGACGTTCCATGCCGTCTTAACTGCGATGGGCTTTAGCACAATTAGGAAGGCATGGAACGTCCTATCCGTTTGGCTGTCCTGTAGCCATAGCCACTTGCTAAATGGGATCGCAGGCTGGAGGGCGTTCCTAGCGTCATAGCCACTCCTCCCTGGCCTGATCCCATAAATAAAATCACGTGTCTTTTTATTATTTTTTGGACAAATCAGGCCTTTTCAAACTTATATGGGCTGAATGGAAGACTGTGTATAATACACATGGAACACAATTTTTTCTTTCATGATTCAGGCAGAGCATACACTTTTTTAAAAAAGTTTCCACTTCTATTATCAAATTGTATTTGTTCTCATGTTATTGTCTTTTGAAGAAATATCTAGATAGGTAGCATGCACATGTCTGGAGCCCTACAGGTTGCCATTTAATGATCTTACTAATATATCATGTTGCAAAATTGCTGCTGTATAGTGTTGTAGATACATGCAATGTTATAGCCTCTGAGGAAGAAGGTAGAATTATTTTTCTGTATTAACTTTTGAAACGCGTCAGGCTTTGTACTCATTAATACTACTGGATTGACTCACCGCACACCATCTTATAGCATTTCTTGTTTGTAATGCTGCTATTGTTATATATGAGCCCATAAGTTACCTCATAGCATTGAGGGTTGAAATTGTGAGTGCAAACTTTTACTACTGTATGTGCAGACATTTTGAAGTTAAATAAATGTATTCTACGTTATTGCACTAGTATTGCATTCCTCTTTTTTTACATACTGCCCATACCGCTTGAACCGGATAAGGATCACTGAAGGGGAAGACCGTACGACGGACTACGCACACACAAGCCGCACTGAGGATCTACGCTCTAACCTTACTTCCTACTGATTGAGGGTAGTTCTTGATTGAGAGTACATACGCAAAAGGGCTTGTGTGGATCGTTTTCACCTATTGGAGGGTATCTGAATACACAGGACTCTAGCTTGTTGGCCTTTTTTTCTATGAGTACACCCCACTGGCAGCAGCTGTTTCTTTCGGCTTTGGGACTCATTCATACATATATATATATATATATATATATATATATATATATATATATATACTTTTTCTTGGCATTATATATATTTTTTGCCCTGATATTTATAAGTTGTATGTATCTTTCTTATGTATATTGTATTATAGTTTTATATGCCATAGATAGACCACTTTAGATGAAGTTACTTACTTTCATATATAACTATAACATTAATAGAATTGTAAGTGTATACCAATTTTCTGTATCCATATTTTATGTATACTAGTTTTCTTAGGATTTTTATGTAAGTTTTATATGTCTTATCAATTTATTTTATTAATCTTTTCCTGATTTTAGCGCTTATGACATATCCTCCATATCTTCATTATATATATATATATATATATATATATATGTGTGTGTGTATATATATATATGTATATATATATATATATATATATACACATATTTGATATGTCCCAGATTGTCTTTGGTAGGGAATAACAAATGGAATGATGAAAGGCAAGCTCCTCTTGTGTCCCACAGTGTGGTGGTTCAGGCTGTACAGAGATATAAAGAAGACAAGGGGCGTATCATAGTGTAATTTGTAAACAGAACGATATTCAAGTGTAGTAGAAGTATGAAAACTACTCACAAAGATGGTGGCACCCTGGATTAGTAAGGTGCAAATGAGCAGGCTGACATTCAAACAGCAGTCAGTATGTTAAAGACATGGATGAGTCCGGTGAAGACGGTGCAGCTCCAGGCAGCAAGCTCAGCGGTTTTTAAGCACGCGCAAAATGAACTTGACCGACAGATAAAACAGGAGTTGAATCCCAAATGAGCAGAAAACAGCTGCCATGCGGCTACCGATAAACAATTTTAATGTTAGACTTGAGTAAAAAAACACAAAACCGGGTCGTGGTAAAAGATTTTCAGCCAACACAGAGGGACGTTTCATCAGGCATAAAAACAAGTAGTGAAAAAACTCAATTCAAATTTCAAATGACCCAGAAGTATACCTAGGTAGGGTTTTCCCTTGTCATAGATTGCACTATTTTAACTTTATATGGGCTAACCTACGTTTGCACACACTTGTTATGCCATTATTTAGATAATCCCCGCAGTAGTTATTGTTTGTTTCACTACATATCTGACACACTTGTCGAATGAATTCCCATCGCTTGTTGTGCAAGCATGTTATGCTTGTGATGACAGTTCACCCAATAACCATTGGTCTTATTCTGAGGTTTGTGCACCTTTGGGGGAGGGACCTTTTGTTCTCCTCTCCCTAGTGTTTCCATCGTTCTGACCACTAGTATGGATATAGGGACAAGCGGTCCCATCTTTTGTTATTTTGAGGTCTTTTTGCATTTTGACATACGTTGTTAGTGATGTATTTCTCTAAATATTACTATGGCTAGTCCAGCGCTTACTGGCATTTGATGGCCAAATTATGTGAAAGAGTGATGCGTCTAGCATCATGCATACACGTCCTCACACACGCCCATTTAGCCACTGTTGATTGGACTAATACACACACACACACACACACACTTCCCCGACAAAAATGTCAGTGTTTCTTGAGCTGCTATGTTAATTATTACCATCTTATAGAGCGGCCAGAGAAGTTAGATATTTATCATTATTTTATTATATTACTTTCTATCCTTTTATAATCTGTCTGAAGAGACGTCCAAGACCAGGCTAAATAGATCCACTGACTGATCATATTCAGTTGTGGTTTAGTGCACACACAGAGAGAGATTCCCTAATGGTTTTTATAATGTTTTTAATATATTTCAATATATGTCTAGATAGATTAGATCCCCTTATTATTCAAATGCAGTTTTGCATAGGGAACAATCATTTATATTAGGTAGGTTCATGCATTTAGCTTATGTCTAAATGAAATAGGGTTTAGCCTTGTCCCTATAGTGACATCCTCACTAAGATTATATTTCAGCTGTGTAGAGGCTAGTATGTGGATGTCAATGAACATGTTAACACAGATGGTTTAGGATTGAAGTGGGGTGGGCCTGTATCAATTAACCTATCACAGGTGTATTAAGGGTTTATATAGCAAGTGTATCAATTCATATTTTTATTGTATAGCCTGAGGAACACGTTGCTTTGTTTTAATAAAATTTTGTTTTAATGATACACTTGCTGTTTTCCTGGGGATTCTTTTATACATTGTGTGGCCGGTGAGTGGAATCCTTCAACACCTGAGCACAGTCTACTGGGCGACTGAGAGGTCCCAGCTTGCCTTTACTGCACCTGGAGGTGCGCTCCTTATTGTAAGTGTGACCAATAAGTGTGACTTTTGCCTGTTTATACTGTACTAGGCTATGGGAGCTGTGTTTTATTACTCACAGGAACAGATGCCTGGTTTGCTGTTGTTTGATTGAGTGCTGTATTTGTTGGCACACAGTGAGCTAGACCACTGCCAATTGATCCAGTCTGCACCACTTGCACCATTGGGTGCTTCATCTTTGTGAGTACCATCCTATATCACATTGAATATTCTTCTGTATAGACGTTACTAGGCCATATTGGCTCCTCTGTGTCTAACCTTTTTTTGATACAAATAGTTCACCATCATGATACTCTGTAATATTCTAATGGAACAAAAAGGTAACAATAATGGTTACATCAATAAGTAAAGGTTAACAGATAATATCAGAAAAACATTGCACAAATGAGAAAATATAAAATAATGTTAAAAACAACAACAAAAATAAAATACACATACGGTAAATACAAAAAAATATATAAATATATATATATATATATATATATATAAAAAATATATAAAATAAAAATATATAAAGAAATATGCAAATCATATCTTAAAACTGATCTCCATATATTAAGTTCTATAATTAAGGACAATATATTTGAAACGAATAAGAGTGTAATGACTCATGTGTTTATAGTATTTTATATGCACTTTGCCAGTAAATACCAGGGTTATAATACAATCTATTCATTATTATTCTTTAAAATAACCTCCAATAAAAATGTATATATGAAACAATTGAAATTGTATTCCTAAATTCTTTAAGATTAGTTAAATTTTTAAACACATTGAATTATATTTATAGAAACTAGATTATGAATCAACCATATGCATTTATGCTGTTATAATATTCTTTACAAAGATCAAAAAAGATATACCTTTTAAAATTAACTTTACTCACAATGAATCGCATTAAAATACCACAATAAAATACTAGAGTATGGACCATTAACTGAACAATGCTTAGTTAGACAATATAACAAAATACTTTAACATCCAATTGATATGCCAATTTATTTGAACTGAAATAACCTCTTATTTAGCTACAATAAGGCAAATTCTAATATATATATATATATATATATATATATATATATATATATACAGGGAGTGCAGAATTATTAGGCAAGTTGTATTTTTGAGGATTAATTTTATTATTGAACAACAACCATGTTCTCAATGAACCCAAAAAACTCATTAATATCAAAGCTGAATATTTTGGAAGTAGTTTTTAGTTTGTTTTTAGTTTTAGCTATTTTAGGGGGATATCTGTGTGTGCAGGTGACTATTACTGTGCATAATTATTAGGCAACTTAACAAAAAACAAATATATACCCATTTCAATTATTTATTTTTACCAGTGAAACCAATCTAACATCTCAACATTCACAAATATACATTTCTGACATTCAAAAACAAAACAAAAACAAATCAGTGACCAATATAGCCACCTTTCTTTGCAAGGACACTCAAAAGCCTGCCATCCATGGATTCTGTCAGTGTTTTGATCTGTTCACCATCAACATTGCGTGCAGCAGCAACCACAGCCTCCCAGACACTGTTCAGAGAGGTGTACTGTTTTCCCTCCTTGTAAATCTCACATTTGATGATGGACCACAGGTTCTCAATGGGGTTCAGATCAGGTGAACAAGGAGGCCATGTCATTAGATTTTCTTCTTTTATACCCTTTCTTGCCAGCCACGCTGTGGAGTACTTGGACGCGTGTGATGGAGCATTGTCCTGCATGAAAATCATGTTTTTCTTGAAGGATGCAGACTTCTTCCTGTACCACTGCTTGAAGAAGGTGTCTTCCAGAAACTGGCAGTAGGACTGGGAGTTGAGCTTGACTCCATCCTCAACCCGAAAAGGCCCCACAAGCTCATCTTTGATGATACCAGCCCAAACCAGTACTCCACCTCCACCTTGCTGGCGTCTGAGTGGGACTGGAGCTCTCTGCCCTTTACCAATCCAGCCACGGGCCCATCCATCTGGCCCATCAAGACTCGCTCTCATTTCATCAGTCCATAAAACCTTATAAAAATCAGTCTTGAGATATTTCTTGGCCCAGTCTTGACGTTTCAGCTTGTGTGTCTTGTTCAGTGTTGGTCGTCTTTCAGCCTTTCTTACCTTGGCCATGTCTCTGAGTATTGCACACCTTGTGCTTTTGGGCACTCCAGTGATGTTGCAGCTCTGAAATATGGCCAAACTGGTGGCAAGTGGCATCTTGGCAGCTGCACGCTTGACTTTTCTCAGTTCATGGGCAGTTATTTTGCGCCTTGGTTTTTCCACACGCTTCTTGCGACCCTGTTGACTATTTTGAATGAAGCGCTTGATTGTTCGATGATCACGTTTCAGAAGCTTTGCAATTTTAAGAGTGCTGCATCCCTCTGCAAGATATCTCACTATTTTTGACTTTTCTGAGCCTGTCAAGTCCTTCTTTTGACCCATTTTGCCAAAGGAAAGGAAGTTGCCTAATAATTATGCACACCTGATATAGGGTGTTGATGTCATTAGACCACACCCCTTCTCATTACAGAGATGCACATCACCTAATATGCTTAATTGGTAGTAGGCTTTCGAGCCTATACAGCTTGGAGTAAGACAAAATGCATAAAGAGGATGATGTGGTCAAAATACTCATTTGCCTAATAATTCTGCACTCCCTGTATATACATACAGTATATATCTATATATCAATAACTGTAATTAATTAAAATACAAAATTCTTTCTAAACATTAATATGTAATACCAGTATACTTACTACAATCTAACTAAAGCTTTAAAATATTAAATATACAGTGGCTTATAATTTACCAGATCACCAGTTTGAGAATTCAGTTAATATCCAAATATGTGTATTGTCATATGTTTTACAAGAATTATGCACATTTGTAAGAGAATTAATCTTGATAGTCTCTTATCCACAGAGAGTGTCCCAACGTATTTGTCTTACAGAAAACTGTGTTCGCACACTGGTCTCTTATCAGGGTTTTTTTCCCTGTTTTGCTTGCCATGTGCTGCTGGCAGCCATTTTACTCACCTCTCTTGCTCACTTTGGTGCATACTGTGTGATGCTACTCATTTCCTGCACATCCTTTTATGGCCAGACTGGTGTACATCATCCGTGTGAGACAGGATGCAGTCTCAGAATTGTGATGTCATCACTTATTATTAAAAGGGCCTCTGTTCAGTATGCTTTGCCCTTGCGTTTTCTCAGACCTGTTTGTGAGAGCTCCTGTGTATAACCTGGCTGTCTGACATCCCTCCTGTTTCCTGATCCCTGGCTTGTTCCTGACTCTGCTTTTCTCTTTGTTCCTGATTCCGGCTCGTCTGACTACTTGCTTTGGCTCCTGACTCGGCTCATCTGACTACCATCTCTGGTTTTGATTCCTGGCTTGTTATTTGACTTGTTGACATTTTATTATTTTTTGCTATTAATAAAGGTGTGATTATTTTTGCACTTCTCGTCTCAGTCTGATTCCTGGCACCCTGACATCTCTCTATAAGCAAAAATGGCAGCAAGCAGGATTGCAACAGTTACCAAGAAAAAATTTCAGGCCAGTTTTTTTCTCTGTGTGCAGGGAGTTGTCTGAGACAAAACTCCTCACCATTTCTTAATCATTTGATAGATTTGGATACGCACTCTTCTCTGATTGGCTACTGGGAGATGCCATTTTTAACAGCCAAATGCCTTTTGGTTGTAATAATGGATTTACGCCATCGGGGGCAGCAGACAAGACAAACGGTTTCATTTTCAACACTGCTATACAGTATATATATATATATATATATATATATATATATATATATATATATATATATATATATATATATATATTTATCAAATGCCTATTTTTATATACTTTTAATCTCCTAGTTTTAATAATTATATGGTCCTTTAATATAATTTATTCTGAGTATTTCAAGATTAAACATGAATATACTCCACATACATACCTTGAGATTAGCAATCAGATGTAGTTTTACATAATTATATCTATATTGGAATACTATCCCATATTAATATAAATATTGCACATCTGTATATCTCTTGCTGAGTATCTAGAAACATATGATATTATTTACAGCACCAATTATATATGTACTTATTAGATGCCTGAAAAATATAAGAATATGTTATCAATTTTGAAACAAGTTGGACATCTTAAATTGACTGTATAGGTATAGCTACATATTAAATTCATCAAATATTCACACTTAATGTTATATAAATAGACAATCTCATATCCATCCATTTGCACCCATCACCTGGACAGTCTGAGGCACACATCTAACGTTTGAAAACTATATACTTGATTTGTCCAAACTTTGAATCCTTAAGACTTCTATGTTTTCAAAAATACATAGGTTAAGACATGTTGAAATCTTGATTCTTAGGCTTTCAGATTCCCATATTACCCTTCTTAGGCATAGACAATCTCCCAGATTCATATGTTCATATTTAATATGTGTCTGAATATATTCATTTGAGTATCTTAAACTACATGTAGTTTGAGATCTAATTTCCCATGTCATACAGAGACTTGAAATGCCAGCTTGTCTAGGAGATGCATATGGGTAACTCCGCAGGGGACAATTTACACTTAAATGATATGAGCCACATCTTTTGAGAATGTTTGTATATTCCACTATTCTTACAGACGGACCATCTGTTCCTTACAGGGGGCCTGTAAGCTTTATTACCCATCCTGGGCAGGAAACCCATATATGGACATATATATCTGAGGGCTCCATATGTTAACATTTATTTTGAAGTGGCCCATTGGTCTTATCTATACAAAGGTCTAAATCCTTTGTTCTCTCCTGGGTAATTTTTCATGTTGAGTGGGGAGGATTGAATTTTGATGTGTAGTCAGCAAGGCATCTCAAGTCTGATCTCAGAATTGCAATACACAGAATGTATTCAGCGATAAGATGAGCATGCTCAATTTTTATATTTGCTAGGTTGCATACTTATTTTATCTTATTATATATATGTATTGTCTACTGACATCCACAAATACCCTGACAACTTATTATATAAAGGGAGGATTTTTTTATATACAAATAGACATTTTGAATTGATTGAAAATTTGGTGTAAAAATCAATGTGTGTGATGCGCAAACCTCCGAATCGGAAAGAAAGGGGGGGGGGATTAAAAAGTGATTCACTTTTATTATCACATAAGGGCAACATTTTATATTTTAAAAAACTTGTGGTAATGAAAACAGTATAATGTGTTACATGATCAGTGAAATGCTTGTGTTGATGTCAACAATGTTCTAAAAAAACTAAATAAAATAAATACGTGTGTAAGTGACAAATATAGACATTGATCTAAATATTAGAAAAGAAGTGTTGACGTGAATGGGAAACTAGAATGTATATGCAAATGTACGATATACAACTACAAGAAAAAAAGATTGTTAGTTTAGAATGTAGGTAAATATGTGAAAATATCATACACAAAAAAAGGTGTCATAAATTGAAATTTAGGCTGGGGAAAAAATGTGGTATAAATAACTTTCTGGTATCCTTAAACGAAGGCAACGGAATCTACATTGGAATTTAAGCCCATGGGATACAGAGTTTTAAGTTTTTGTATCCAATAGGTTTCTTGATGCATGACTTTAACTAGATGATCATAATCAGTGGAAAGGGTAACAAAATCTATGGAAGTTTTTATAAGATTTTATAAATATCATGTTTGCCATCGTGCACCATTTCGCAGTGATTTGGTGCACTATGTTTTATCTTAGTTTTTTACAGTTTCAAAAATGTTCTCCCCAACCTATGCGTACCTTCCTAATGGTATGGACAACACAAAATACTGTACCCCACAAATTCAGTCAAGGAGGTAAACTACATAACTGGATTCACAAGTGAAAAGTCTAGAGATGTTAAATTTTTCTCCAGTGATATTTGATCTAAAGGATTTTTTTGGCAATAAATAATGTTACATCCTCTTTTTCTGCACTTATATCAGCCAAATAGTCCCAAAAAGTTGGGTTTCTTTTGTGAGCTGGGTTCTCTTATTGACATTTTGTATTTTACTCTTTTGCTGGGTTCTAATTTGTTTCTGTAATGCTCGTGGGATACTCCTCTATCAGACCGAACTCAGCCAGTAGTCTTGTTATCCCGGCGTTGAGCTGGAATGATAGGGAATATCCCAGAGCAGAGAAAGTTAGTAAGATGAGGGAGGTGGCACTCGCCACAGGCAGGACAGTTCCCAGTGACAACAGCAGAGCAATCAAAGGACAAACCACTAGAATGGTCAGACAGGCAGGGTTTGGCAACAGCAAAGCAGTCCAAGGGCGCCCCACTAGAATGGGCAGGCAGGCAGGATTTGGCAACAGTAAAGTAGTCCAAGAACACACCACTAGAATGGTCATGCAGGCAGGGTTCGGCAACAAAGAGGCAATCCACAACAACATGGGTTAATAAGCAGAGTAGTCAGACAGGCAGGGTTCAGCAGCAGTATATCAATCCAGTAATTAAGGGGTATAGCAGGCAGAGTAGTCAGACAGGCAGGGTTCCGCAACACTTGATCAATGCAGTAGTTAAGGAGTATAACAGGCAGAGTAGTAAGACAGGCAGGGATCAAACACAAATAGGCAAATAAATTCAACAATCTGTCACACTCAGGAGCAGGCAAAGTAATGCCGCACGCATCTGGACCCGACACAACACCTGGCAACAAGCAGGGAAGGAGAAGCAATGGCTAGAGTGGCGTGGCATGACAGTTTCTGAGAGTGGGCGCTCTCCTGTATACAATTTTTGGTTTGTCACCCACTGTGTTTCTAAGATAAAGATCTTTTTGTCTAATTTTCCAATGTTTAAGACATTGCGTATTTTTATAAAATTACTATTATATTGAGTGATAAATAATGGTTCATTCTGCATGGTACCTTTCTTGTTGCCAGTCTCAGTATTGTCATTACTCTTAAATTTCTCAAAAATATGGTCCTTATCTAATTCTCTAGCCCTTTTAGACATTAGCCAAGTAAATCCCTTGGGTAACCTTTATTAATAAAACATTGGAATAGAACTGCACTTTGATGTTCAAAAGTGTCTATATTTGAGCAGTTTCTACAAATTCTTTTAAATTGACTGAACGGAATGTTTCTCTTTCATCCAATGTAATGATTGCTGGAAAACTCTAAATAAATGTTATTGTCTACTTTCTTGAAATATTTTTGAGCAACTAAGTTGCCCAAAGAATACCAACTTAATAACAGATCAAGGTATTCTATAGATACTTTTAATGTTAGCTGTGAAAGTGAAACCCATGTGGTGATTGTTTAGAGATTGGACTAAAAGGTCAGCTTGAGTGGCATCCCCTCGCATAATGAAAATCAAACTGTCAATGTAGCGGCCATAGTATACCAGGTTCGACTCAAGTTTAGAAGAGTATATGTATGAAGAGAAAGGAAACAATGGCACTACTCAAATTTTGTAGTATATATTGGACGTTCCCCTTTTGGATTTCCAAAGTGATGAGTACATTAAGTATCAGTATACTCAAATATTTATAATCTGATAGGGGTTGGTGCTTGTACCTACTGGCAAACTTGACAAAGAATCAGTAAGAAACTGACAAAAGGGTACAAATGTAGCACTCTAAGAACGTTCCAATGTAACAAGACAGAGATATATGTGTTAAAATATAACTTTTACTAGATCATATTAAAAACAGGGGATTAACATACATTTAATATCAGATTTGGGTCTACTACCAAAAGGCCAGAGAATATCACTGCTGGCTTTTGGAGACAAACACCCTTGTTGGGTTAATGTGAAGTCTCAAGTGAAAAATGACAGAATTGTCCCTTATGGAAGTTACTCATATAACAGTGATAATGGTACCTAATCTGGGTTACCCAAGTCAGGGATATATATAAGATGGTACTTGGTATACAATGTATAGATAGAATAGGTCATTCAATCAAAGATACATTACTCTAAAATGTATGCTGTTCTCAACAGTAGTTTGGTTAGCATATTTTCAAAACTCTTGCCTTGTAATACCTTTATGAGTAAGCTGTGAGTTCTGCTGTAATGCCTTGTTATATCATTTAGAGTGGGCTTGTGCCTTTAATATTCCACCATACTTGTAATATAGTACCACTTTAAGTGAACTTGAACCTTAGGGTGTCCTTTATTCGTGTTAAGTGTGTTTCACTCAGTGGCCTAAGATACCCTTATGAATGAACTCCTGGTTGTTGTACCATCTTTATGAATAAAATATAATTCTCACTGTTGTGTTTCTAAAGTCATTGGAGTAAGCTGTAACTTAGAATACATCTCTAAGTAAACTGAGAATCTTGTGGCTGTGCTTATGATATTGCAATAAATACACTCTGATACCTTATGATATCGTGAGCAGTGAAGAAATGCACTTCTCTCCTTTATCTTATAGTACCGTTTTTAATAGATATATTTGGATACCATATGAAGCCGTGGGAGTAAGTAAACTCCTCTCTTGTACCTTTTAGATACTGTTATAGATATACTTGTTTACCTTGTAATACCGTGGAGTGTGAAAATAAACTCCTCTGTTATACCTTTTTAATACCGTTATTAATACCTAGATTAGGAAAAGCCCAACCCATGTACCTTTAATGATCATTTAGAGTAATTTATAACAAACTGATCTTCCTTTAAGTAGCCAAGTTAGTATGAAATAGGGCCGCCTAGGCGGTAAATATATCTTGTTTGAATATGTCTTCAGTATAGTACTGAATCTACTCTAATATCTTGTGAGTATCATAAGGTGTAAAGAGGTAAAACTCCTCTTGTGCCGTTATTAATGACTGTACTTCAATACCTAGTAATACCATAAGGAGTGGAAAGCATAATAAACTCCTCTCTTTTACCTTTTAATACCGTAGTTAATAATTATACTTAGATATCATATAATATTATGAGGAGTGAGTAAGTAAACTCCTCTGTTATACCTTTCTAATACCGCTATGAATACCTAGATTAGGATAAGCCTAACCCTTGTACCTTTATTACCAATATGAGTTATCTATAGTATAGTTATCCAGATAGCATAGCTAGATCAGCGTTGGAAAAAGCCGCTTAGGCAATAAATAGATTTCTTGAAATATTAAGTTGTCATTCTATATTTAGGTAGTAGAACAACAAATTAATTAAAAGCAACAAACAGGGAAGAACGGGGGATGCCACTGACGCGTTTCGCCGTGGTGGCTGTATCAAAGGGCCGTGGTGGCTGTATATGTATCTCTCTTCAAAAACACTCATATAAAGGTAAGCAAAATGCGGGGTGAACCGGGTACCCATGGCTGTACCCTTGACTTGTAAGAAAAATTTGTCCTGAAAAATGAAATAGTTGTGTTTTAATATGTATTCTATTCCCTCTGCTATAAATGTCTTCTGAGCTAGAGGCATATAAAAGATATTTATCCAAAAATGTAGTGACTGCATCAATCCCCATTTGATGAGGGATATTAGAATACAGAGATCCTACATCACAGGTAATCCATATGGTAGATGCATAAATGCTGGTTTCAAAATGGTAACATTTGTTTCTTTATTTTAGAGACAGCAAGATGTCCTATGAGTATTAGTCATAAACATCAATTTATGCACTCAGAGGTGTACTGAATGTGAAATATGCTGTGTTTTTGTATGAATATAAGAAAATAATCAAATGCAACTTTAAATGTATTTTAAGATAATAATATGATGTTAGAAATAATACTGATGTTTCATATTAAAATATGAAATATGTATATTAAACATATGACCAGACAGATTTATTAATATAAAGAAATAGTGTATTTGATAAACATGTTATAGATTAGATAATTGAACTGCAGCAATATTTGAATGAAACTGTTTGTCTCTGTCTGCTGCCCCCGATGGCCTAAATCCAGTATTACAGACAAAAGGCATTTGGCTGTTGAAAATGAAATTTCCCAGTAGATAATCAGAGAAATGAGCATAGCCAAATCTATTGAATTATTAAAAAGTGAAGAGGAGTTTTGTCTCAGACAAATACTCCCTGCACAGAGAGAAAAGATCTTGCTGAAAACATTTTTGGTTGGTAACTGCTTTTGCAATCCTGCTTGCTGCCACCTCTGCTTCTAGAAGGATCAGTGTGCGAACACAATTTTCTGTAAGACAAATACGTTGGGACACTCTTTGTGGATAAGAGACTATCAAGATTAATTCTCTTACAAATGTGCATAATTCCTCTAAGCATATGACGATAGACATATTTGGATATTAACTGAATTCTCAAACTGGTGATCTAGTAAAGTATCAAGAAATACATTCATTGTTGCTGCCGTCTAATTGAAGCTGATACATTTAAAAGAGCACAATTTGTATTTTAATCTTGTGTTTCATAGCCCTGTGTAATTTAAAACTAATCATTAATGCTAAGTAATTTATCTTTGCAAATATATATATATATATATATATATATATATAATTTGTCTTAATTGTAGATAACTAAGAATTTATTTCAGCTCAGATAAATTGGCATAGGAGTTGGTTGTTTGCACAAATAATTTATATAATTTCTGATGTTTTAAATTAGTTATATAGGAATTGGCTGTTAAAGTATATTGTTCTATTGTTTAACTAAGCACTGTGAAAGTTAGTGGCCCAGATTCTGGTATTCTGTTGTGGTATTGTAAAGAATATTGTAACAGTTTAAACTTATATAGTTTGATTTCATAATCTGGTTTTCGATAAATATAATTCAATGTGTTTATAAATGTAACTAATATAAAGAATTTAGGAATTTATATTAATTTTAATTGTTTCGTATAGGCATTTTATTGGGGGGTTGTTTTAAAAAATAATTATTAAATATATTGTATTATAACCCGGCCATATACTGACAGGTGGGACTTATTAACCAGAAAATAGATTTACCAAACAGCCGCCGTGTAACCCCTCTGAGGAAGCGTGAGCGAAACGTGTCAGGGGTCTGGCTTCAGAGAGTACATAATCTCGGGGTTTTTTTAACCGCTTACTCTCCATGAAAATTGTTTGCAATTATTTTTGCCAATAGCTTGTAAATGTGTTATATTCTGAGATCAGACGTTATGCTATGATAGTGAAACAAGTCAGTTAAACGTTAATCTAGACCCCCCGCTATAGAAGGGGCTTAAGTAGACAGAATCTATTACACTAAACAGCTGTGCTAAAGTTAACTGTGTAAGTAAGAACTTTATAATTACAGATAAAGTATTAGCTAGCTAGCTTTAATCTCACAATCTGACTTCCCACATATTAACAGGTCCTCTAGTTATGTTTTTTTCTGAATTTATTCATTATTATTTATTATTATTCTTTATTTATAAAGCGACAACAGATTCCGCAGAGCTGTCCATGGGTACAAGGATAACAGTACAATGGAGAAACAATACGATAAAAGACAAAATTTTACAGACAAAATACAGGGGGAATTGAGGGCCCTATTCCCGTGGGAACTTATTGAATGTTAGCTGTGAAAGTTAAACCCATGTGGTTATTGTTTAGAGATTGGACTAAAAGGTCAGCTTGAGTGGAATCCCCTCTCATGATGAAAATCAAATTGTCAATATAGTGGCCATAGTATACCAGGCTCAACCAGTTTAGTTTAGAAGAGTATATGTATATATACTGCTATAAATATCTTCTGAGCTCAAGGCATATACAGATCTTTATCCAAAAATGTAGTGACTGCATCAATCCCCATTTGATGAGGGATATTAGAATTCAAAGATCCCACATCACAGGTAATCCATATAAGATCTCCTGTGTTGGTAATATTTCTAAGTTGGTATAGAAGATGGGTACTATCTTTGATGTAAGAGGGTAATGTGATGAGAGCAGGATGCGATGTCACTAGTTTGGGGGGCGGGGCTTAGGTCCGGTGTCTGTGTCGCAGTTAGTTTAGTACAATCAACCTGACTAGATGTGTATTGTTATGCTCTGTAATAAAATAGAGTTGTACCAACATTGCTGTGTCCTGCATATGTCCTGCATCTCATGATATGGTGTCAGAAGTTCTGGACTGCGCTTCTGTTCCTGATCGATTGCAATGTCAAAGTTTACCCCACCTGAGCCTTTTGACTTCTCTCAGCTTGCAGCTTGGCCCACATGGCGTCAGTGGTTTCAGCGCTTCAGAATTGCTTCCAAACTGAACAAGGAGAGTGGTGATGTACAAGTTAATTCTCTTTTATACTCTATGGGGAAAGATGTGGAGCCAGTGTTCAATGCTTTTACTTTCCAAGAAGGGGAAGAATTTAACTTTGATATAGTTATGGATAAACTCAGTGCCCACTTTGTGCCCAAAAGAAATGTGATTCATGAGAGAGCTTGTTTTCACAAACGTAATCAGCGTGTGGGAGAATCTGTGGAGTCATTTGTGCGCAGCCTGTATGAATTAGCTGAATTCTGTGAGTTTGGTGTTGCTAAAGAAGAGCAAATCAGAGACAGAATAGTTATTGGAATTGCAGATGCTGAAGTCTCCCTGAAGCTGCAGTTAGAGCCTGATTTAACATTAGATGGGGCTATTAGGACGGCCCGCCAGAGTGAACTGGTGAAAAAGCAAAGTGCTGATCTGAGGTCTGAGAGTATTGTGGATGAAGTGCAACAGTCTAGGAAAACTGCTAGTGAAAGGCACAGTGTGAGCGGTAGATCTAAAGTACTTGAAAGGCCTAGAAGTGGATGGGCGCAACATGCCCGATGCACACGGTGCTACCGGGCTCATGATCAGAGTGCTATATGCCCGGCCAGAGATAAAAGATGCAGAAAATGCAACTGAATAGGCCATTTTAAAGTGGTGTGTAAAACTGAATACATTAAGGAGATGCAGGTGGACGGTGACCAGGAGGGTCAGGAAGTGTCTTTTGTGGGGTCCGTTGTGGAACGGCCAAGATCAGAGGAAGATTGGAAAGTTACTTTTACTGTAATGGGAGACAAAGTTGATTTTAAGATTGACACAGGAGCAGATATTACTGTAATGTCTTTTGCTGAATTTATGAAACTGCCTCGACAGCCCCAGCTGGCAAAGGTTACTACAAACGTCCATAGTCCCGGTGGCCGCATTGATTGTGCGGGGAAATTTCTTGCCAGCTGTGAGTACAAGCAAAGAAAGTTCACCATGTGGGTGCATGTGATTCGAGGTCAGTGTGTTAACAATTTATTGAGCAGAAAAGCAGCCTGTGACTTGGGCCTCGTGGCCAGAGTGAATGAGATTTCCGAAGATATGTTTGGCGAGTTGGGCCTACTGAATTGCAAACCAGTTCGTATAGCACTTAAGAGTGACGCAGTCCCATACAGTATTTCTACTCCTCGTAGAATTCCGTTCCCGCTCATGCCTCAAGTGGAGAAGGAACTTATGCGCATGAAGTCTATGGGGGTTATTGAAGAGGTTGTTGAAGCGACTGATTGGTGTGCCCCCATTGTTCCAGTTGCTAAGAAAAACGGAAAGGTGCGCATCTGTGTGGACCTGAAAAGGTTGAATGAGGCTGTGAAGAGAGAGAGATTTGTGCTGCCGACATTAGAAGATATAGCTCCAAAGTTGGCTGGGGCGAAGTTCTTTTCCACATTAGACGCTTCTAGTGGCTTTTGGCAGATTCCCCTGGATCCAAAGTGCCGCAAACTGACTACCTTTATCACACCGGTAGGTCGGCTCTGCTTCTGCAGACTCCCCTTTGGGATATCCTCCGCTCCTGAAATCTTTCAAAGGGAAATGAGTTCTCTCCTGAGTGGCCACGTGGGCACAGCGGTCATCATGGACGACATTCTAGTGTATGGGTCTACAGTGGAGGAGCATGATCAGCGTTTGAGTTGTGTGCTACAGGCTATCAAAGAGTCTGGGCTGAAGCTGAATAAAGAAAAATGTCATTTTAGGAAAACTGAATTATGCTTCTTTGGGCATATCATCAACGGGATGGCATCAAGCCAGACTCTGAGAAAATTTGTGCTATTGAACAGATGAAAAGCCCTTCCGATGTACATGAGCTGAGACAGATATTGGGCCTTGTAAATTATGTGGGCAAGTTTCTTCCAGATTTATCAACAGTTTTACACCCTATCACAGAGTTGATTAAGAAAGATGTTGCCTGGGTCTGGGGACCTTCACAAGATAAAGCTTTCCTGCATGCCAAGTCCCTGCTGGGGTCTGCCACAGTGCTGGGGTTCTACGACCCTTCAAAAAAGACTGTGGTTAGTGCCGATGCAAGCAGTTATGGGTTGGGGGCTGCACTCCTGCAGCTGAATGACGACAAACTACAGCCCATCGCCTACTGTTCCCGCACACTGATGGCTGCGGAGTCAAAATACGCTCAAATTGAGAAAGAGTGCCTGGCTGCAGTTTGGGCCTGTGAGCGGTTTCAGCATTATCTAGTGGGTTTGGAGAAATTTAGTCTGGAAACTGACCACAAACCGCTAGTCCCTCTAATCAATTCTTATGACATTGACAAAACACCCTTGAGATGCCAGAGACTTTTAATGAGACTGCTCAGGTTCAATGTTCAGGCAGTGCATGTGCCGGGGAAACAACTGGTTGTGGCTGATACACTATCCAGGCTCCCGCTGGCTGCTGCTGAAGAATCCTCCACAGAATCGGATGTGAAAGTGTATGTTGATTCAGTTCTGGCCTCTAAGTCCATTTCTTCAAGGAAACTGGAAGAGATTAAGAGAGAGACATATTTGGACACAAATCTGCAAGAGGTTATAAAGTACATAAAAGAAGGCTGGCCCGAGAGTCGGGCAGCCTGGATGTCTGTAAATGCTTACCAGCCAGAGAGGTCACAGCTCACGGAGCTGGAGGGGTTGGTGCTGTTCCTAGACCGCATTGTAATTCCTGTCAGCATGAGGAAGGAGATGTTAAACAGGATTCACGATGGCCACTTAGGCATAACAAAGTGCAGAGAGAGAGCAGCTACAGCTGTGTGGTGGCCTGGGATCAGCTCCGACATTGCAAATCACGTGTCTACATGTGCCTTTTGCCGGGAACGCCAGCCTACTTAGAGAAGGGAGCCCTTGATTTCTACTCCGCTGCCTGCGGGGCCGTGGCAGAAAATAGCTGCTGATTTGTGTGAACTGCACGGGAAAAAGTTTCTTGTTGTGATCAACTACTATTCCAGGTATTTGGAAATTGCACCCCTGAATGATATCACAAGTCAGGCCGTTATCATTCACCTGAAGAGCTTGTTCGCCCGCTGGGGCATTCCAATGGAGCTAGTGAGTGATAATGGTATGCAGTTCGCTTCTACAGAGTTCAGTGCTTTCAGCAGGGAGTATGATTTTGTACATTCCACGTCAAGTCCACATTATCCGCAGGCCAACGGAATGGCTGAAAGGGCAGTTCAAACAACAAAATTCATTCTAAAGCAATCTGAGCCGTACCTAGCCCTCTTGTCATACAGGGCTAAGCCCATTCAAGCCACCGGGTTTAGCCCGGCACAGCTGATGCTAGGACGCCAGATTCGCACCACTTTACCCCCAGTGGGTGTCTTCAAGCCGCCTGGCCCTGTTCCTCGGGACGAAGTCCTTAGGAGGGATGAAGAGGCCAAAAAGGGTTATCGTTTCTTCTACGACAGGAGACATTCTGTCAGGCCTTTACAGGAACTGAAAGTGGGCCAAAGTGTCAGAATTAAACTGGATGATGAGAAGAAATGGAAGATGCCTGCTACGGTAGTGGGACGCTCTCCAGAACCAAGGTCTTACACAGTCCTTACGGAGGGAGGGACGGTTACACGCCATAACCGAAGACATCTTCAGCCTGTACCTGAGAGTATGGAACTGGATGCCTCAGTACCACCGCCGGTGGGATCCCCTGTTCTAAGAGAGGTGCCTTCCCCTCAGCAAGATCACAGCAGGGATATATCTTTGTCTCCAGCAGACTCTAATTCACCATCTTCTGTATCAGAGGACAGTTCATGCAAAGTTACATCAAGGGGAAGAGTGGTGAAACTTCCGGCCCGATATAGGGACTGACTTTAGCTAGAACAGTGACCGGAAGTATGGGCAGAATAATTCCATGGTCACAGTGGACTAGGGTAGTCTACCCCGATGTCCAAGTCAGGATGTAATTTATTTGTTTATGTTTTCTAACCTATTTGTTTATATAATGTTCGGAAAAAAAATGTTGTTGTATACTCTGTTCGTATACCCTGTTATTTGTTATATGCAAATGTATGTTTCGCCTTTGAAAAAGGGGAAGATGTGATGAGAGCAGGATGTGATGTCACTAGTTTGGGGGGCGGGGCTTAGGTCCGGTGTCTGTGTCGCGGTTAGTTTAGTACAATCAACCTGACTAGATGTGTATTGTTATGCTCTGTAATAAAATAGAGTTGTACCAACATTGCTGTGTCCTGCATATGTCCTGCATCTCATGACAGGTAACATACAGACATATTTTTGAAAAAATTGGTCTAAATAAAAGGATAAGTTTTATGAAGTCAAATTGCCAATGCCAGCTATTATAGGTCATCCTGGCGTGTTTTAAGGGTCCTTGTGCAGTTTTGGAAGATGATAATAATGTCCTACACTTGGATTGGTAACTTTGAGGAATTCCCTTTCAACCTTATTCAAAATGCCTAAGAAAGTACCCCCCTGTATTAATGAATGGTATGTTTTCCAAAAAGCTGAAGTAGGGTTATATAGGATATCTCTATGATAGTCTGTGTCTTTTAAATTCTGTCAGCTTCTTGGAGGTAATCTTTAATATCCTGTATAAAAATGCTGCCTCCTTTCACTGCATCACAAATAATGATACCTTTGTTATTTTCTAGTGTTCGTATTGCTTTTTGCTTTCCAATCTGCATATGAAACCTCTTTTTGTTATTCTTGGATAGTTTCTCAATAGCTTATAAAACCAGGTTTTGGTATAGATCAATATAATGATTTTTTGAAAAAATAAGTCTGAATTGCAATTTGGTTTTAATGTCAATATGAATAAAATCCTCAAACAAGTGGGTAATAAGAGGGTCAGTTTCACTAACGATGACATTCATTCCCTTATGGTGTTCTATGTCATCTATAAAAATGGTTTGTATTTCTTTTCTGCAAAAAATCTTTGTAACAATAACTTACGTGTAAATTTGTTTATGTCAACAAACAAATTAAAAAGATTGTGAGGATTTGGTTGACAATATGACAAACCTTTGTGAAGTACTCATTTTTCATCAAGTGTGAACATGTGAGGATAAATTAAAGATACCATGTTCTAATTTTGATGATTCTTCTTTTTTGGCGGTAAGACCGCTTACTCTTGAACCTCATGTTCTGAGTAATAGGGCCTTTTTCTTTGTTTTCCCATATTTGTGTTTGTTAGTTGATTGGGAATTCTGTGTTGTTCTGGACCCCTCTCTAAAAAAGATGTGTGTCCATGTGATGTACTGGGAAAGTTATCATCATCTGATCTTGAGTTAAGAACATGGTACCTGTTTGGATGTGTGTATCTATCTGAAGTCGAACAGTGTTCATATTGGTGTGTCTGTGGTCTATATGAATTATTGTTTCTGTTGTGATTTCTGTGATCTTCAAAATGTTCCTGATTATTGTGGTGGGTTGAATGATATGTAAATTTCCTTTGATATGTATTGGAATGAGAATGATGTCAAAGCTTTTACCACGACCCTGTTTT
The DNA here is from genome assembly GCF_027579735.1 of Bombina bombina. NCBI lineage: Eukaryota > Metazoa > Chordata > Amphibia > Anura > Bombinatoridae > Bombina > Bombina bombina. The sequence continues at coordinate 1,294,077,361 of NC_069499.1, read as the reverse complement.
GTGTTTTTTTTTATTTTATTTACTCAAGTCTAACATTGATTGCTTATCCATAGCCGCACGGCGGGTGTTTCTTGCTCATTTGGTATTCAACTCCTGTTTTCTCTGCCGGTCACGCTTATTTTGCGTGGGGAGAATCATCTGTGCTTAGGAACCGCTGAGCCTGCTGCCTGGAGCTGCACCATCTTCCCCAGACTCATCCATGTCTTCAGCGTACTGACTGCTGTTTGAATGTCAGCCTGCTCATTTGCACCTTACTAATCCAGGGTGCCACCATCTTTGTGAGTAGTATGTGTTTCTCCTATAGTGGGTCATCTTGGTGTTCTAGGTTCTCCAGGTCAGGGCTATTTTTGTGGCTTTGTAGTAATCTGCTAGATTTGGTATGCCCCCACAGTTGTTTATGACGTGTCAGGATCGTGGATGAAATCCTGGTTGATTTGTTACCTCTAATATAGGCTTTTAATTCGGACTGTAGTGTAGCTAGTTCTGATAATGGTATTTTAAGTGGATGAGACCAAAAAAGATAGAGGAGGCGGGCCTGCATTTTAATTAAAAAGATATATAAACAGAAATCAGTGTTAACATTATCAAAAATAATTGATAATTTCAAATTGATTAGGTTATCCAACACCCTTATAGACAAATAAGCAAAATTATCTAGCCAAAATTGAATCAAAATTCATAAAAATTCCAATCATGTCATCTGCGCTCAGTACTGAAAAAACATACTGACAGGTATGTGACAAATAGTTGTAAATAAATTAAGGGCTCTAAAAAGTGCAGAAGGTCTCTGATCGGAAAGAGTTTGTGTGATTTGTATAGAAAAGCGTGACTGCTTGCCGGTCTGAGAGACAGTTCTGCACTTTTTACAGCCCTGTGTTTGTAAATGACAGGCCGGGCTCTGGGGATGGAAGAACCGAATACTGGCTGTGATCAGTGTGCCCATCTAGCTTGTGCCCTTAGTGTATTCCCCTGGGGCAGCCTTCATACCCTCGCAATACACACTGCATGCGGCAATATTATTTTCCCAGCCAGAGATTTAATTCTATATTACTGTGATCCGGCTCTACAGTGTGGGAGTAGCGCTACTCCCACACTGTGCGGGTCAGTAATAGAGAATTAAATTTCCGGCTAGGAAAATAATGCGACTGCATGCAGTGTGTTGTTACACTCACATTTTAAGTTACCTCTAATCAGTCTGATGATCTGATCCCTTCGAGTTGCTTTTCAGAAGCAAAGTGGCTAATACTCCTTCCATCCCCTCCTCCTTTCTTTACAGTAGCCCAGGCATGCTGTGTTGAAAGCAACATTATTGCCATCTTTGGGACACTCTTGCATGCATAGATCCCCATGTATTCCTGGCCAGACAAGACCTATTATATATAGGGTTTGGTTCAGCAGGGTGTTGCATGCTAAGTGATCTGCCTTACATCAGACATGACCATTTTATGTATATAGTTGCACTTTACAGGTGATGAGATTTGTGTATACCTGCTATGATGAAAGGATATTCCTCATTTAGGATGATATAATAATATAATACATTTGATTATATATTTCAAAAGAGTGCTGAATTCCCTTTCTTTTACACTAAGACTTTCATATCTATAGTGTCTATCTTTGCAAATTTAAAGAAATATAGGTTTAGATTACGAGTTTTGTGTTAGAGGCTATGCGGTGCTAACGAGCAGTTTTGTCTCACCGCTCACTTACCTGCAGCGCTGGTATTACGAGTTTTCAGAAACCCGTCGTTAAAAGACAAGAAGTTAGCGCTGAGCAAAATTTTGCTCATTACCGCACTACAATACCAGCGCTGCGGGTAAGTGAGCGGTGAGCTGGTCGTACGTGCTCGTGCATGATTTCCCCATAGGAATCAACGGGGAGAGCCGGCTGAGAAAAAGTCTAACACCTGCAAAAAAGCAGCGTAAAACTCACCAACGCAGCCCCATTGGTACCTATGGGGAAATAAAAGTTATGTCTACACCTAACACCCTAACATGAATCCTGAGTCTAAACACCCCTAATCTTACACTTATTAACCCCTAATCTGCCGCCCCCGACATCGCCGACACCTACATTATACTTATTAACCCCTAATCTGCCGCTCCGTATACCGCCACCACCTACATTATATGTATTAACCCCTAATCTGCTGCCCCCAACATCGCTGACACCTACATACTATGGATCAGCCAATAGGATTGAACTTCAATCCTATCGGCTGATTGCATCAGCCAATAGGATTTTTTCTACCTTAATTCCGATTGGCTGATAGAATTCTATCAGCCAATTGAAATCTAAGATACACCATCTTGGATTACGTCACTTAAAGGGACAGTCTAGTATAAATTAAACTTTCATTATTCAGATAGGACTTGTAATTTTAATCAACTTTCCATAACCGTGTAAGAATTTAAATATCTCTATCCTCTTCATCCTGTCATGCCGGTATTTTATTGTATCCCTAAATTGCATTAATAATCCCCCTGGGATACCAATAATTGCCGGCATTGGTAGTTTGACTGAGAAAATAGGCACGTACGTTGACTATTTTCTGAGGCTATTTTTGAATACCCTGCCTTCTTTTGTCTTAGATACCTCAGATCTTCTTAGGGAACTAGATGGCTTAAGTGTAGGAAGTGAGACACTATTGGTGTCCCTTGATGTTTAAAGTCTATACTCCTCCATACCACATAAAGTGGGTCTGGAGGCCTGCGGTCATTTCCTTGAAAGTCAGGGGTTGGCTTATAATGATTATATGAAATTTGTGCTTAACTTGATAGAGTTTATCCTTGGCAATAACATATTCTTATTTGATAATCAAGTGTATAAACACGTTCGAGGGACAGCTATGGGGGCTTCTTTTGCCCCCACATATGCCTGCCTCTACATTAGAGCTTGGGAGAATCAAAAGGTGTTTGAACAATATAGCCAGTATACTGACAATTATGTTCAGATCTGGCTAAGGTATGTGGACGATATACTGTTGCTCTGGAACGGCTCAGTAGATATACAGCTGCAATTTATTGATAAGCTAAACCATAACAACAGGAATATCTTCCTCACTTGTCAATATGACATTAAAGAAATTACTTTTTTGGATATTAATATTAAGAAAGAGAATGGTATGATAATTACTGAGAATTATAGGAAACCAACAGCCACCAATAGCCTCCTTCAGGTCTCTAGCCACCATCCAGAGGCTCTGAAACGAAGTATTCTAGTTGGTCAGTTCCTTCGGATTAGAAGGAACTGCTCAACAAGATCTTCTTTCAAGAGACATGCCAATGAGATGAAAGAGAGATTTAGTAGAAGAGGTTATTCTAAGAGATGTATTGATACTGCATATAAAAAAGCATGCAGCAGCAATAGAGATGTCCTTCTCTGTGGTAGGGATATAACTAATGAAGTTAGGAATGAGAATAGTCCAAGGTTAGTCACAAAGTATAACTGCCATTGGAACACAATACAAAAGATACTGAAGGATAATTGGAAACTATTGGTAGCTGATGAGGTTGGCAGAGGATGTGGGACAATATCCCAATATCACTGCTCGGCGAGCACCTAATCTTAGAGATTAACCCCTTAACGACCGAGGACGTGCAGGGTACGTCCTCAAAAAAAAGGCAGTTAATGCCTGAGAACGTACCCTGCACGTCCTCGGTGTGGAAAGCAGCTGGAAGCGATCCTGCTCGCTTCCAGCTGCTTTCCGGTTATTGCAGTGATGCCTCGATATGGAGGCATCCTGCAATAACCTTTGGTAGCCATCCGGTGCAGAGAGAGCCACTCTGTGGCCCTCTCTGCACCGGAGATCGGTGGCTCCCTGCTTTGTTGGGTGGGAGCCGGACCGGGAGGCGGGTGGCGGCCATCGATGGCCCTGGTTATGTGCAGGGGGGGCGGGATCGTGGGCGGGGACGAGCGGGGGGCGCGCACGGACGCGCGCGCGCGTGCACGGGAGGGCGGGGGGCGGGCGCGTGCACGGGGAGGGAGCGGGTGGGAACCGCTACACTACAGAAAATGAATTAATAAAAAATGTACAAATTTCTAAATAATAATAATAAATTAAAAAAAAAAAGATCAGCAAGGTGGTGGGGGATTGTCTGTGTGGGGGGGGAAGCTACACTACAGAAAAAAGCCAAAAAAAATAAAAAAAAGCACTTTTTTTTGCAAACTGGGTACTGGCAGACAGCTGCCAGTACCCAAGATGGCCCCCAATGAGGCAGAGGGGAGGGTTAGAGAGCGGTTTTGGGGGGGATCAGGGAGGTTGGGGGCTAAGGGGGGGATCCTACACCCTAGCATATGTAAATATGCTAAAAAATTTTTTTATTTTTTTTAAAAAACCCTTTTATTTTAGTACTGGCAGACTTTCTGCCAGTACTTAAGATGGCGGGGACAATTGTGGGGTGGGGGAGGGAAGGGAGCTGTTTGGGAGGGATCAGGGGGTGGGATGTGTCAGGTGGGAGGCTGATCTCTACACTAAAGCTAAAATTAACCCTGCAAGCTCCCTACAAACTCCCTAATTAACCCCTTCACTGCTAGCCATAATACACGTGTGAGGCGCAGCAGGATTTAGCGGCCTTCTAATTACCAGAAAGCAACGCCAAAGTCATATATGTCTGCTATTTCTGAACAAAGGGGATCCCAGACAAGTATTTACAACCATTTGTGCCATAATTGCACAAGCTGTTTGTAAATTATTTCAGTGAGAAACCTAAAATTGTGAAAAATTTAACTTTTTTTTCAATTTGATCGCATTTGGCGGTGAAATGGTGGCATGAAATATACCAAAATGTGCCTAGATCAATACTTGGGGTTGTCTACTATACTACACTAAAGCTAAAATTAACCCTACAAGCTCCCTAAAAGCTCCCTAATTAACCCCTTAACTGCTGGGCATAATACACTTGTGGTGCGCAGTGGCATTTAGCGGCCTTCTAATTACCAAAAAGCAACGCCAAAGCCATATATGTCTGCTATTTCTGAACAAAGGGGATCCCAGAGAAGAATTTACAACCATTCATGCCATAATTGCACAAGTTGTTTGTAAATAATTTCAGTGAGAAACCAAAAGTTTGTGAAAAAATTTGTGAAAAAGTGAACGATTTTTTGTATTTGATCGCATTTGGCGGTGAAATGGTGGTATGAAATATACCAAAATTGTCCTAGATCAATACTTTGGGATGTCTTCTAAAAAAAAATATATACTTGTCAAGGGATATTCAGGGATTCCTGAAAGATATTAGTGTTCCAATGTAACTAGGGCTAATTTTGGAAAAAAGTGGTTTGGAAATAGCAAAGTGCTACTTGTACTTATTGCCCTATAACTTGCAAAAAAAGCAAAGAACATGTAAACATTGGGTATTTCTAAACTCAGGACAAAATTTAGAAACTATTTAGCATGGGTGTTTTTTGGTGGTTGTAGATGGGTAACAGATTTTGGGGGTCAAAGTTAGAAAAAGTGTGTTTTTTTCCATTTTTCCTCATATTTTTTTTTTTTTTTTATAGTAAATTATAAGATATGATGAAAATAATGGTATCTTTAGAAAGTCCATTTAGTGGCGAGAAAAACGGTATATAATATATGTGGGTACAGTAAATGAGTAAGAGGAAAATTACAGCTAAACACAAACACCTCAAAAAGGTAAAAATAGCCTTGGTCCCAAACGGACAGAAAATGGAAAAGTGCTGTGGTCATTAAGGGGTTAACTCATTCACAGTAATTATGTAGCTTCACCCAAAAATTGGCTATCAAGTGCTAAAATCACAGGAAATTTCCATTGTGGAAAATGTGTAACCTGCGAATTTATGGAAAGATCGAAAAGGTTTTCCACAAATGGAGTCAAATTCTATAACATTAGATTTTACTTTAATTGTAACACTGAAGGTTTAATTTATCTCCTTCACTGCTCATGTCCCATATTTTATGTAGGAAAAATGAAGAGAAAATTCAAGGATAGAATAAGGGAACACAGGGATGATGTTAAGAATAAAAACTTGGATAGCAGCATAGCTAGACACTATATGGATTGTCATGAGAGTAATCCAGAGTCACTTCAATTTATAGGGATAGATAAAGGTATAGTTAATGGAAGAGGGGGCAACCAGGATAAATGTCTATTAAGGAAAGAGTCAAGATGGACGTATTGTTTAAACACTCTATCACCTTATGGGCTGAATGAAAAGATAGACTACTCTTGTTTCCTATGGCAATAATGTATGCAGCCATATATCTGACATGTATTAACTATTAGATTTATGGTAATGCATTATGAGAATTAGCGTGAATTGATAAGGTACGAGAAATTATAAATTATATACAAAAATGTCCTTTATAATAGTGCATTGTATGTACTTTGCACCCCTTCTGCACTAATTTTGAATTGATAATACATAACGTATTGCTCCTACACACCCATATATATAATATATTACAAACTATATATAATATATCTCTAAAACAGTGTATTCCATTTATTTGCCCACTGCTGCCTGCCCCCCTGATGTGCTTATAGATAGATATATATTAGAAATTTTGAATGAACTTCATTTCTGATGTATATGTAATATGAGCTAAAATGTATCATTATAGATGTGATAGATATATTTATGTTCCTTTATCGTACTACTACCTATTCTGCTTGATTCAATGAACGCCATGATAATGCATTAGTTTCTTTATCTGTAGATTTGCATTAGTCACTTTATTCGTATTTATCAGTTATATATTTTTTTTCTCTTGGTCATAATATAACAACCAATAACATTTCACCATTTGTCTGAGGGCTGGACGTTTGTAAACCAATAAATCCTAGGTCTGTCCAGTGATGTCATTTTGTCCTGACGAAGTCCCATTGTTCAGCCAATGGGGGTGAAACGTGCGTAGGCGTGGCTACATGGTCTGATGCCGAAAGACTTTTCAAACTGATGACGCTGAAATAGAGGCTTTCCTGCTAAGTGAAAAAATGAGTTAAAGGAATTAGTATTATTGACCAATATGACCCCAAATGTTACCAATAGTTTATACATAGACAAACATAGGCCTAGATTTAGAGTTCGGCGGTAGCCGTCAAAACCAGCGTTAGAGGCTCCTAACGCTGGTTTTGGCCGCCCGCTGGTATTTGGAGTCAGTGATTAAAGGGTCTAACGCTCACTTTGCAGCCGCGACTTTTCCATACCGCAGATCCCCCTACGCCATTTGCGTAGCCTATCTTTTCAATGGGATCTTTCTAACGCTGGTATTTAGAGTCGTTTCTGCAGTGAGCGTTAGAGCTCTAACGACAAGATTCCAGCCGCCTGAAAAAAGCAGGAGTTAAGAGCTTTCTGGCTAACGCCGGTTTATAAAGCTCTTAACTACTGTACCCTAAAGTACACTAACACCCATAAACTACCTATGTACCCCTAAACCGAGGTCCCCCCACATCGCCGACACTCGATTAAAAATTTTAACCCCTAATCTTCCGACCGCCACCTACGTTATACTTATGTACCCCTAATCTGCTGCCCCTAACCCCGCCGACCCCTATATTACATTTATTAACCCCTAATCTGCCCCCCACAACATCGCCGCCAGCTACTTACAATAATTAACCCCTAATCTTCCGACCGCAAAGCGCCGCCACCTACGTTATCCCTATGTACCCCTAATCTGCTGCCCCTAACACCGCCGACCCCTATATTATATTTATTAACCCCTAATCTGCCCCCCTCAACGTCGCCGACACCTACCTACACTTATTAACCCCTAATCTGCCGAGCGGACCTGAGCGCTACTATAATAAAGTTATTAACCCCGAATCCGCCTCACTAACCCTATCATAAATAGTATTAACCCCTAATCTGCCCTCCCTAACATCGCCGACACCTACCTTCAATTATTAACCCCTAATCTGACGACCGGAGCTCACCGCTATTCTAATAAATGTATTAACCCCTAAAGCTAAGTCTAACCCTAACACTAACACCCCCCTAACTTAAATATAATTTTAATCTAACGAAATAAATTAACTCTTATTAAATAAATTAATCCTATTTAAAGCTAAATACTTAACTGTAAAATAAACCCTAATATAGCTACAATATAAATTATAATTATATTATAGCTATTTTAGGTTTAATATTTATTTTACAGGTAACTTTGTATTTATTTTAACTAGGTACAATAGCTATTAAATAGTTAAGAACTATTTAATAGTTACCTAGTTAAAATAATAACAAATTTACCTGTAAAATAAATCCTAACCTAAGATATAATTAAACCTAACACTACCCTATCAATAAAATAATTAAATAAACTACCTACAATTACCTACAATTAACCTAACACTACACTATCAATAAATTAAATAAACACAATTGCTACAAATAAATACAATTAAATAAACTAGCTAAAGTACAAAAAATAAAAAAGAACTAAGTTACAGAAAATAATAAAATATTTACAAACATAAGAATAATATTACAACAATTTTAAACTAATTACACCTACTCTAAGCCCCCTAATAAAATAACAAAGCCCCCCAAAATAATAAATTCCCTACCCTATTCTAAATTAAAAAAGTTACAAGCTCTTTTACCTTACCAGCCCTGAACAGGGCCCTTTGCGGGGCATGCCCCAAGAAGTTCAGCTCTTTTGCCTGTAAAAAAAAACATACAATACCCCCCCCCCAACATTACAACCCACCACCCACATACCCCTAATCTAACCCAAACCCCCCTTAAATAAACCTAACACTAATCCCCTGAAGATCTTCCTACCTTGTCTTCACCATCCAGGTATCACCGATCCGTCCTGGCTCCAAGATCTTCATCCAACCCAAGCGGGGGTTGGCGATCCATAATCCGGTGCTGAAGAGGTCCAGAAGAGGCTCCAAAGTCTTCATCCTATCCGGCAAGAAGAGGACATCCGGACCGGCAACCATCTTGATCCAAGCGGCATCTTCTATCTTCATCCGATGACGACCGGCTCCATCCTGAAGACCTCCACCGCGGACCCATCTTCTTCCGGCGACGTCCAACTGCAGAATGACGGTTCCTTTAAGGGACGTCATCCAAGATGGCGTCCCTCGAATTCCGATTGGCTGATAGGATTCTATCAGCCAATCGGAATTAAGGTAGGAATATTCTGATTGGCTGATGGAATCAGCCAATCAGAATCAAGTTCAATCCGATTGGCTGATCCAATCAGCCAATCAGATTGAGCTCGCATTCTATTGGCTGATCGGAACAGCCAATAGAATGCGAGCTCAATCTGATTGGCTGATTGGATCAGCCAATCGGATTGAACTTGATTCTGATTGGCTGATTCCATCAGCCAATCAGAATATTCCTACCTTAATTCCGATTGGCTGATAGAATCCTATCAGCCAATCGGAATTCGAGGGACGCCATCTTGGATGACGTCCCTTAAAGGAACCGTCATTCTGCAGTTGGACGTCGCCGGAAGAAGATGGGTCCGCGGTGGAGGTCTTCAGGATGGAGCCGGTCGTCATCGGATGAAGATAGAAGATGCCGCTTGGATCAAGATGGTTGCCGGTCCGGATGTCCTCTTCTTGCCGGATAGGATGAAGACTTTGGAGCCTCTTCTGGACCTCTTCAGCACCGGATTATGGATCGCCAACCCCCGCTTGGGTTGGATGAAGATCTTGGAGCCAGGACGGATCGGTGATACCTGGATGGTGAAGACAAGGTAGGAAGATCTTCAGGGGATTAGTGTTAGGTTTATTTAAGGGGGGTTTGGGTTAGATTAGGGGTATGTGGGTGGTGGGTTGTAATGTTGGGGGGGGGGGGTATTGTATGTTTTTTTTTACAGGCAAAAGAGCTGAACTTCTTGGGGCATGCCCCGCAAAGGGCCCTGTTCAGGGCTGGTAAGGTAAAAGAGCTTGTAACTTTTTTAATTTAGAATAGGGTAGGGAATTTATTATTTTGGGGGGCTTTGTTATTTTATTAGGGGGCTTAGAGTAGGTGTAATTAGTTTAAAATTGTTGTAATATTATTCTTATGTTTGAAAATATTTTATTATTTTCTGTAACTTAGTTCTTTTTTATTTTTTGTACTTTAGCTAGTTTATTTAATTGTATTTATTTGTAGCAATTGTGTTTATTTAATTTATTGATAGTGTAGTGTTAGGTTAATTGTAGGTAATTGTAGGTAGTTTATTTAATTATTTTATTGATAGGGTAGTGTTAGGTTTAATTATATCTTAGGTTAGGATTTATTTTACAGGTAAATTTGTTATTATTTTAACTAGGTAACTATTAAATAGTTCTTAACTATTTAATAGCTATTGTACCTAGTTAAAATAAATACCAAGTTGCCTGTAAAATAAATATTAATCCTAAAATAGCTATAATATAATTATAATTTATATTGTAGCTATATTAGGGTTTATTTTACAGGTAAGTATTTAGCTTTAAATAGGATTAATTTATTTAATAAGAGTTAATTTATTTCATTAGATTAAAATTATATTTAAGTTAGGGGGGTGTTAGTGTTAGGGTTAGACTTAGCTTTAGGGGTTAATACATTTATTAGAATAGCGGTGAGCTCCGGTCGTCAGATTAGGGGTTAATAATTGAAGGTAGGTGTCGGCGATGTTAGGGAGGGCAGATTAGGGGTTAATACTATTTATGATAGGGTTAGTGAGGCGGATTCGGGGTTAATAACTTTATTATAGTAGCGCTCAGGTCCGCTCGGCAGATTAGGGGTTAATAAGTGTAGGCAGGTGGAGGCGACGTTGTGGGGGGCAGATTAGGGGTTAATAAATATAACATAGGGGTCGGCGATGTTAGGGCAGCAGATTAGGGGTACATAGGGATAACGTAGGTTGCGGCGGTTTACGGAGCGGAAGATTAGGGGTTAATAATAATATGCAGGGGTCAGCGATAGCGGGAGTGGCAGATTAGGGGTTAATAAGTGTAAGGTTAGGGGTGCTTAGACTCGGGGTACATGTTAGAGTGTTAGGTGCAGACGTAGGAAGTGTTTCCCCATAGGAAACAATGGGGCTGCGTTAGGAGCTGAACGCTGCTTTTTTGCAGGTGTTAGGTTTTTTTTCAGCTCAAACAGTCCCATTGTTTCCTATGGGGGAATCGTGCACGAGCACGTTTTTGATGCCGGCCGCGTCCGTAAGCAACTCTGGTATCGAGAGTTGCATTTGCGGTAAAAATGCCCTACGCTCCTTTTTTGGAGCCTAACGCAGCATTTGTTTTAACTCTCGATACCAGAGTTAAATTTATGGTGCGGCCAGAAAAAAGCCAGCGGAGCGTTAACAGCCCTTTTACCGCCGAACTCTAAATCTAGGCCTACGTCTTAAGTATTATGTATTAGAGGGAATCAATCCCATGTATAAATAATATGGGGGGTGCTCACTATCCTGTAACAAAAATTCAAAAAGGAGAGAAAATAATAGATAGTCTAGAGCACTCAGTTCCTTACTATTTAGTGTATAACACAATGTAAACCAACAGTGAGGCTGGGTGAGAGCGGGTTTGAAAATAAAACTTAACTTTTAATAAGGATATAATAAAATATCAAAGAACACTACCAATGTGCTTAAAAACAAGTTAAAATTTACTAGTATAATTAGGAAAGCAAACTTGCCCAGGTATATACCATATAGTGTGTTGCATGTATTCAGGGGAATATTTGGCAGCAGGGCACCCAAAAATGCTCACGATTGCACGGATAACTAATCTGAAAAGAGGATTGACCTCAAACAATTATCTAGTACTAGTGCAATGCTGGAGCAGTGCGAAGTCTGTCAAATTCCCATAGGAGTCCAAATTATTTCAAATCATGCAGCTCAGAGTTAGTGCCAAAAAGACATCTAACCGTAGTCATACACGCCAATTACCAAATACACATAAGGCAAGTGGGGGCTTTCATACCTGCGTCAGAGGGTGTAAAGAATTGCGTCTCTGCATGGTTCTGAGGTTCAGGTCCTGGTAAAACTGGATTACAGTTCCTTTATATGTGGAGTTCTTTCTAGCTGCTGTTAATATTTCTCCTTTTTCCGGAAAGAAGAGCATCTTTACTAATATATCCCTTAGCTGGGCTTCATCTTTAGGTTTCGCCTTCAAGGCTCTGTGGGCCCTTTCAACATTAAAATCAGATCAGCCTATGGGGGATATTTATCAAAGCATCAACTATGTTGCATTCACGTGGGACAATACGCTCGGCAAACATCGTGGCCCGAAGCTAAATACGATCTCCTTATTCATCAAAAAAGCCGTAAAAAACACGTGCGTCAAGTACGGTGTGAAGAGCATCGGACTGGAGTTAACTAACAGTCATTGATGTCGCGGCTATTCAAGTTTTTCCCAACTTTATTTATACAATTTCATTACTATCCACAAACAAGCACATTTCTCTTTAGCACATTATTGTATATAGTGTAAATGTATTCTTTTTCTGAGCAGGACTAATTGCGAATATAACAAGTAGCGACATATTTGGTGCAAAGTGGAGAGTGAATTATTAGATTTTTTTTAATATTGGACATACATATTTTAGTAGTGTATAAGTGTTTAGTGCATATGTTCTAAACAATGTTGTCTGTCATATCTCTGTCTTTATAGCACTATATGTATATATTGTAAATGTATTATTATTCTGAGCAGGAATACTTGCAAATATAACATGTAATCAGAGTATCATATGTATTTATTTGCAATCTATAGATATTTTAACCCTTTAGTGACCAGACCACTTTTCAATTTGTTGACCATCTGGGACCAAGGCTATTTTTGCATTTCTGCAATGTTTGTGTTTAACTGTAATTTTCCTGTTACTCATTTACTGTACCCACACATATTATATACCGTTTTTCTCGCCATTAAATGGACTTTCTAAAGATACCATTATTTTCATCATATCTTATAATTTACTATAAAAAATTATAAAATATTAGGAAAAAAATGAAAAAAACACACTTTTTCTAACTTTGAGCCCCAAAATCTCTTACATATCTACAACCACCATAAAATACCAATGCTAAACAGTTTCTAAATTTTGTCTTGAGTTTAGAAATACCCAATGTTTACATGTTCTTTGCTTTTTTTGCAAGTTATAGGGCAATAAGTACAAGTAGCACTTTGCTATTTCAAAACCATGTTTTTTCAAAATTGGCGATAGTTACATTGTAACACCAATATCTGTCAGGAATCCCTGAATAACCCTTCAAATGTATATATTTTTTTAAAAGAAGACAACCTAAGGTATTAAACTTGGGGTATTTTGACTTTTTTTCATGCAACCATTTTACCACCAATCTATGCCAAAGTTTTGGGGGGGGGGAAATAATTTGATTTTTTGACAAAATAGCAATTTAAGAATACATTTACTGATAATGTTAAGGGTTACTGCCAAATAACACCCTAATATGTCTTCAGTAGTATCTCCTGGGTACAGTGATACCACCCATGTATAGTTGTGTCGGGTTCTCTGTGGGCTAAAAGCCCTTATTTTTAGAGAGCGCATTCCAGTTTTTCAACTTGGAATTTTCACATCGGTCATCATGCACCCATGTCCTATTTGGGACATTTCTGAAGCTGGCCAATGGAATTTACCCCCATCAAACCATATATTTTTGAAAAGTAGACACCCTAGGGTATTTCAAATGCTGGTATTTTAACACTTTCCATGCACTAATTCAACCACCAGTCTTTGTCAAAACTTTTGGGTAGTCATTTTATTGTGTTATTTTTCACACACATTGTAATTTAGGCATAGATTCTCAGTTCCTGTTATGTGTTACTGCCAAAAAACACCTCAATATGTCTTTAACAACATCTCCTGAGTACAGTGATACCACCCATGTATAGGTGTGTCGGGTTCTCTGGGGGCTAAAAGGCCTTATTTTTAGGTAGCGCATTCCAGTTTTTCAACTTGGAATTTTCACATCGGTCATCATGCACCCGTGTCCTATTTGGGACATTTCTGAAGCTGGCCAATGGAATTTACCCCATCAAACCATATATTTTTTAAAAGTAGACACCCTAGGGTATTTCAAATGCTGGTATTTTAACACTTTCCATCCACTAATTCAACCACCAGTCTTTGTCAAACTTTTGGGTAGTCATTTTATTGTGTTATTTTTCACACACATTGTAATTTAGGCATAGATTCTCAGTTCCTGTTATGTGTTACTGCCAAAAAACACCTCAATATGTCTTTAACAACATCTCCTGAGTACAGTGATACCACCCATGTATAGGTGTGTCGGGTTCTCTGGGGGCTAAAAGGCCTTATTTTTAGGTAGCGCATTCCAGTTTTTCAACTTGGAATTTTCACATCGGTCATCATGCACCCGTGTCCTATTTGGGACATTTCTGAAGCTGGCCAATGGAATTTACCCCATCAAACCATATATTTTTTAAAAGTAGACACCCTAGGGTATTTCAAATGCTGGTATTTTAACACTTTCCATCCACTAATTCAACCACCAGTCTTTGTCAAACTTTTGGGTAGTCATTTTATTGTGTTATTTTTCACACACATTGTAATTTAGGCATGGATTCTCAGTTCCTGTTATGTGTTACTGCCAAAAAACACCTCAATATGTCTTCAACAACATCTCCTGAGTACAGTGATACCATGTATAGGTGTGTCGGGTTCTCTGGGGGCTAAATGGCCTTATTTTTAGGTAGTGCATTCCAGTTTTTCAACTTGGAATTTTCACATCGGTCATCATGCACCCATGTCCTATTTGGGACATTTCTGAAGCTGGCCAATGGAATTTACCCCCATCAAACCATATATTTTTTAAAAGAAGACACCCTAGGGTATTTCAAATGCTGGTATTTTAACACTTTCCATGCACTAATTCAACCACCAGTCTTTGTCAAACTTTTGGGTAGTCATTTTATTGTGTTATTTTTCACACACATTGTAATTTAGGCATGGATTCTCAGTTCCTGTTATGTGTTACTGCCAAAAAACATCTCAATATGTCTTCAACAACATCTCCTGAGTACAGTGATACCATGTATAGGTGTGTCGGGTTCTCTGGGGGCTAAATGGCCTTATTTTTAGGTAGTGCATTCCAGTTTTTCAACTTGGAATTTTCACATCGGTCATCATGCACCCATGTCCTATTTGGGACATTTCTGAAGCTGGCCAATGGAATTTACCTCCATCAAACCATATATTTTTGAAAAGTAGACACCCTAGGGTATTTCAAATGCTGGTATTTTAACACTTTCCATGCATTAATTCAACCACTATTCTTTGTCAAACTTTTGGGTAGTCATTTTTGTGTGTTATTTTTCACACACATTGTATTTTAGGCATGGATTTTCAGTTCCTGTTATGTGTTACTGCCAAAAAGCACCTCAATATGTGTTCAACAACATCTCCTGAGTACAGTGATACCACCCATGTATAGGTGTGTCGGGTTCTCTGGGGGCTAAAATGCCTTATTTTTAGGTAGCGCATTCCAGTTTTTCAACTTGGAATTTTCACATCGGTCATCATGCACCCATGTCCTATTTGGGACATTTCTGAAGCTGGCCAATGGAATTTACCCCCATCAAACCATATATTTTTGAAAAGTAGACACCCTAGGGTATTTCAAATGCTGGTATTTTAACACTCTCCATGCACTAATTCAACCACTAGTCTTTGTCAAACTTTTGGGTAGTCATTTTTTTGTGGTATTTTTCACACACATTGTACTTTAGGCATGGATTTTCATTTCCTGTTATGTGTTACTGCCAAAAACACCTCAATATGTGTTCAACAACCTCTCCTGAGTACAGTGATACCACCCATGTATAGGTGTGTTGGGTTCTCTGGGGGCTAAAAGGCCTTAATTTTAGGAAGCCCATTCCATTTTTTCCACTTTGAATTTTCACATCCCATGCACCCATGTCTTATTTAAGACATTTCTGAAGCCGGCCAATGTAATTTACCCCCATCAAACTATATATTTTTGAAAAGTAGACATCCTAGGGTATTTCAAATGCAGGTATTTTAACACTTTCCATGCACTAATTCAACCACTAGTCTTTGTCAAACTATTGGGCATTCATTTTTTTGTGTTATTGTTCACATACATTGTACTTTAGACATGGATTCACAGCTCCAGTTATGTGTTACTACCAAAGAAAACATATGTGGTCACCAACATCTCCTGAGTTCAGTGATACCACCTATGCATAGGTTTGGTGGCTTGTTTGGGGGGTGCAATGCCACATGTCTGACATGCGTTTGTGATTTTTTTCACATTTAACATATTTTCTTTGCCTATCGTCTTTTTGGGGGGTCTTTTAACATACCCCAATTTATTTGTTTTCCATGAATGTGCATATATTTGAAAAGTTGACACCCCAAGGTATTGTATATGGTGTGCTTTGATGCCTTTGAAGCAACCGTTTTAGCCCAAAAAATTGTAGAAAGTGTATGGTGGTTATTTTTCAATTTTAACTTTTAAAAACACATTGCTTTTTGACTATGATTTAGGAGAGACTGTTGTAAGTTATTGCAAAAACATACTTCAGGTTGTTTTCTGCAAGGCACCCTGAGTACACCTATGCCCCCCATGCATAGGTTTGCCAGGATTTTGGGAAGGTTATGTTACAATTTTATGACTTGTGATTTTAGTTATTAACAATGAGAGTATTTCTTCTGATAGGCCTATTGCATACCCCACTTTTATTTATTGCCATGAAAGTGTATATTTTTGAAATTTTGACAGCCCAAGGTATTGTATATGGTGTGCTTTGATGCCTTTGAAGCAACCGTTTTAGCCCAAAAAATTGGAGAAAGTGTATGGTGGTAATTTTTCAATTTTAATTTTTACAGACACATTGTTTTTTGACTATGATTTAGGAGAGACTGTTGTAAGTTATTGCAAAAACATACTTCAGGTTGTTTTCTGCAAGGCACCTTGAGAACACCTATGTCCCCCATGCATAGGTTTGACAGGGGTTTTGGTTAAAAAAAAAGGCCCAATTTTAGAAAAAAATAGAGTAGTGAAATGTAAAAATCTGGCACAGTAAAAGTAAAAAAAAAAAAAAAAACATCTAACAGTAAACATAACCAAAAAATAAATAAATATATATAACAGCAAATGTATGTAATTTTTTTAAAAATTGACCATTGTATGGTACCGCTTGAAGCAGTCCCCAATGCAGAGTGCAGGCTGTCAAGGGCAATCAGGACAGTGATATATGGTGTCCCTTCTCTTCCCCCTCTTGGTACAGACTCTGCATTTTTTTTGTGGTTTCTGGTTTGCGGCAGTAGGGGGGATTTTAAAAATAAAATGGGTAGCCCCAACTCTGCTCTCTCCCATCACCGCCCGGGGAGCAGGTGCATCATGGTACAAAATCCCCGTAATAATCTGGAGCTGAAACTGTAAAAAAGTTTTTTTAACTCTGGGGTTTGCTTTTTTGAACAACAAAAAAGCGTTGTGGGTTGCAATCTGCATTAGGTAAATTGCAACCTTTTTGTACCAGGCCCTTGTCTTCTGCATAATTAGGTAGGGCTGCAGCAGCTGATCAGCCAGATCAACCCCACCCATATGCCGGTTATAAGACTTGATGCATACTGGCTTCCTTATGATCTCAGATCTGCCACGTACAGAAACCGCCACCGTCCTCTCTGTGTGGATGGTGGTAAGAAGGTATACATCCTTCTTGTCTCTGTACTTAAGTGCCAACAGCTCCTCTTGGCGCAGAGCTGAGGTCTCCCCCCTTCGTAGCCGGGTGCGTACAAGTTGTCCTGGGAAACCTGCGCGGTTCTTTTTAATTGTACCGCAAGCTACTGTATCAAAGCAATACAGTAACTTGAACAAAAGGACACTTGTATAAAAATTGTCTAAGTACAAGTGATACCCTTTGTTCATTAGGGGTAATATCAGGTCCCAGACAATCTTGCCAGTGGTTCCCATATGTTCTGGGCAACCTGGAGGGTCAAGGTGGCTATCCTTTCCCTCATACACCCGGAAGGCCTGAGTATACCCAGTCTCGCTGTCACAGAGCTTATACACCTTTACCCCATATCTGGAGCATTTGGAAGGAATATACTGCTTGAATCCCAGCCTTCCCTTATACTTCATTAGGGATTCATCAACGCATATATTCCTTCCAGGTGTATAAGCCTCTGCAAACCTGGCAGAAAAGTGGGTTATCAGGGGGCGGATTTTATACAGCCTGTCAAATTGGGGATGCTCCCTAGGGGGGCACAGGCTGTTGTCGCTGAAGTGCATGAAATGCAGAATCATTTCATACCTCTTCCTCGACATAGTCTGGGAGAAAATGGGGGTAGAGCAGATGGGGCTACTACTCCAGTAGGAGCGAATGGAGGGTTTCTTTATGATGCCCATCAGCATAGTCAATGCCCAGAATTTTTTTAATTCTGGCACATTGATGGGGGCCCATTGCTGCTTTGCCAAATATGTTCCAGGCTTTGCAGCACGGAACTGATGGGCATATAAATTAGTTTGGGCGACAATGTTCCCCAATATATCATCGCCCAGAAACACTTCCAGAAACTGCTGGGGGCTAAAACCTGCCACATCTATATTTATGCCAGCATTTGCTGTGAAGGGTGGGATATCTGGCCTCTGGAGATGAGGCGTTACCCACTCTTCAGCAGCAATGGCAGCAACACGCCTCCTTCTGGCAGGGGGGCTAGCAGGGGGGCTAGCAGCCACAGATACATCAATATCAGTTGAGACTGCATCTAGTGATGTATCTGAGCATATGGCAGGGTCAAAATTGGGGTCTGAGTCAGACATAGAGGCATCTGACTCTGACGCAAGGATGGCATACGCCTCCTCAGTACTATATCTTTTCTGTGACATTTTTTGTATCTGTCACAGGAAAAAATTACTGAAAAAAATTAAATGAATTAACTAAATTAATTAACTAAATTAACTAGCAAAAAAGTACAGCTATGCTACTGCCAGTGATTTATAGCGATCACTGGCAAGCTAGGGGTTAATGGCTCTGAAAATTAAATTATATTAACTAAATGGTTCTGAAAAGAGCTTTTGGATTTTTAAAAAATTACAACAACAAAATTAACCCCTAAAAAAATGCACAGACAGCAAAAAAGTACAGCTATGCAACTGCCAGTGATTTATAGCGATCACTGGCAAGCTAGGGGTTAATGGCTCTGAAAATTAAATTAACTAAATGTTTCTGAAAAGAGCCTTTGGGTTTTTAAAAAATTACAGCAACAAAATTAACCCCTAAAAAAATGCACAGACAGCAAAAAAGTACAGCTATGCAACTGCCAGTGATTTATAGCGATCACTGGCAAGCTAGGGGTTAATGGCTCTGAAAATTAAATTAACTAAATGTTTCTGAAAAGAGCCTTTGGGTTTTTAAAAAATTACAACAACAAAATTAACCCCTAAAAAAATGCACAGACAGCAAAAAAGTACAGCTATGCTACTGCCAGTGATTTATAGCGATCACTGGCAAGCTAGGGGTTAATGACTCTGGAAATTAAATTAAATTAGCTAAATGGCTCTGAAAAGAGCCTTTGGGTTTTTTAAAAAAATACAACAAAAAAAATGAACCCCTAAAAAAAATGCAGCAAAAAAAAAAGTGCAGCTATGCTACTGCCAGTGATTTATAGTGATCACTGGCAAGCTAGGGGTTAATGGCTCTGAAAAGAGCCTTTGGTTCTATATTTTTTAACAAATAAAATAAATAAATAATAAATCTCTCTCTCTCCAACAAAATGGCAAGTGAGGAGAGGGAGGGAGATCCACACTGATCATAGTCAATATTTACAAATATTGACATGATCAGACAAATGGGGTATTTTATTATTATTATTTTTTTTGGGTGGGAGCCTCAGATTGGGTGACCCTAGCTTGCCCCTATGATGATGCAGGCTAGGGACACCCCCAGAGGCCCCATGATGCACTGGGCATCCCCATCTTGGATGCCTAGTGAAGGGGGAGGGGGGGCTATTTGTGCTTTTTTTTTATTTTATCCGTTTTTTTTTTTTTTTTAATTTTATTTATTATTTTCTAACTAACTAAGTGCCTCGACCCACCGAGGCACTTAGCACACAAGCAGAGCATCGGAAGCGTGTCCGATCGCTTCCGATGCTCTGAAACACTGCCGGGCTCCACGTGGAGCAAAACCGGAAGTGATCACTCGTGGGGGAGTGATCAATCCGGTCCCGGCACTCGGCAACAGTATTGCAGGATGCCTAGACATCGAGGCATCCCTGCAATACTGTTAGAGCAGCTGGAAGCGATTTTGATCGCTTCCAGTGCTCTGTTTAACCAACGATGTATGCCATACGTCCTCGGTCGTTAAGTGCTTTTTTTTTAGGACGTATGGCATACGTCGTTGGTCGTTAAGGGGTTAAAGCAATAGGAAAGTAAAAATGTAAGTTGCGCTAGTGGGAGCTAGCTGCTAATTGGTGCCTGTACATATTTGCCTCTTGTGATTGGCTAAATAGATGTGTTCAGCTAGCTGCCAGTAGTGCAATGCTGTTCCTTCAGCAAAGGATAACAAGAGAATAAAGCAAATTTGATAATAGAAGGAAATTGGAAAGTTGTTTAAAATTGTATGTTCTATCCAAATCATGAAAGAATATTTTGGGGTTTCCTGTCCCTTTAAGAGCTGAGCCAGGTTTTTCTCTGCACCTGTGTAACCCCTCCTGATTGCAATCTATTTTTTTTAAAAACACCCCTTCACAGGTATCATAAAATGGGCTGGCATATAAGATGACATTTCTTACTGAAAAAGAAATTCAAGAGAAGGAAGAAATACACTGAAAATAGCATGCCAGTAAAGAAGTGATTTTAATTTCTGCTGTATCTGACTCATGACAATTTAAAGTTAGGTGGGCTATCCCTTTGAGCTATCAGCTTAAGATTCTTTTGAATCAAACATCAATTCGAATTTTAAAATCCTTGTCAAAAATATTACACTGTGTCCTAATGTCAGCATCAATGTTTATCTTTAATACTAATTTCATATATACATACTTTCAAAGTATAATACACAATGTAACAAATGGCACTTACAAGTTCTAATGAGTGATCAATGAAAGAAGTATCGAGCAATTTGATTCGTTAGTGATAGTTTATAATGTGTATTTGAATCAGATTGGCTGATGTCATAAATCATGTAATTATAAATATTCCAATCAAAAGTGGTGGAAAAATTCACTAGTGTGTGGGTTATTTAGGAGTTTGCATCATAATTGGTGTGAAAAGAGTTGTGTCAAATATGGCGCGAAGTGAAGAGTGGGACTCGTATTACATGGCTTAAACATGGTGCACATAGATTTTCACAAAAATAAAACATAAGCTTTATGTGTTTTCCGACTCCCATTGAGTTCTATGGCATCCGCAACCTGAAGGGTGGCGGATTGAAAACCAGGTACGCTGAGTCGGAAAAGACGCGAGCATAACTGAAGAAATTTTTATAACTTCATGAGAGCTTCAAATAGTGTTGAACAGTAGGGCGAATGAACACGAATCCACTCGAATTCCACGGGTTTTCAACTCGCATCGATCTGCGTTGGATTGAGATTGCGGGATTGTATGTGACGTCAAAAATTATTTGCCGATCTTGACGCTTTGATAACTATGGTGGATCAATCTTGCGACAATTACAACGCAGAATTCAGGCATATTTTCAGTTGGTGCTTTGATAAATAGGCCTCTATGTCTCCTGTTATATGTTTAAATAGTTGTTGCAGATATAGAGGTAAGTCTTTATTAGTGATAGATTTGAGGATCCCCTTAAGCCTGATATTGCTCCTTCTGCTACTATTTTTAAGGTCTAAGAAGCTCTTGAATTTCGGATATAAGTTGTTGTTGGGATGAGATGGTATTGAAGACATCAGAAAGGTCATCTATCATGGCTTCTTTTTGCTCCTCTAAGCAGTCAAATTTGCTCCCCAGTTCAGAGATCTCAGACTTAATTTCTGTGAGGCTGTTGGTAACTGCCGTGTGCATATTATCGAAGTTGGATGAAATATCTTGCTTTGAGACTAATTTTTTTTATATCAGCCTTTGTCACTGGTGTCTGATCCAATTCTGAGCTCTACAGTCCTGAATCTCAAATACAACAAAAGTTTATGGTTCCTCAATACACTATACACCGGGTTAGGAGAGTCAAATTGCATAAATATTTCTCGAGGTGTCAGGGTGCCAGGAATCAGACTGAGACGAGAAGTGCAAAAATAATCACACCTTTATTAATAGCAAAAATTAATAAAAAGTCCACAAGTCAAATAAAAAGCCAGGAATCAAAACCAGAGCTGGTAGTCAGACGAGCCGAGTCAGGAGCCAAAGCGAATAGTCAGACGACCCGGAATCACAAACAAGGAAAACAGCAGAGTCAGGAACAAGCCAGGGATCAGGAACCAGGAAGGACGTCAAGCAGCCAGGTAATACACAGGAACTCTCACAAAGGCAAAGCAAACTGAACAGAGGCCCTTTAAATAATAAGTGATGACATCACAATTCTGAGACTGCATCCTGTCTCACATGGATGATGCACACCATTCTGGCCA
Source organism: Bombina bombina (assembly GCF_027579735.1). Taxonomy (NCBI): domain Eukaryota; kingdom Metazoa; phylum Chordata; class Amphibia; order Anura; family Bombinatoridae; genus Bombina; species Bombina bombina. The sequence goes on along the minus strand of NC_069499.1, from coordinate 1,294,054,873 downwards.
TAAAAGGAAGTGCAGGAAATGAGCACCATACCTACAATGCACCATAGTCAGGAAGAGAGGGGAGTAGAAAGGCTGCCAGCAGCACATGGCAAACACAACAGGGAAAAAACCCTGACACAAGGTGATATTACTCAGTCTCTCCTTAAACTGAAGGTCAATTTTGATGAATTAGTGCCCGGTTTTTAATAATCCTATTAAAAACAAGGGCACTTTAATTCATCAATATTGACATTTCACTTGTTTTCTTCTAAAACTTACCTTTTAATCCTGACATCCGCCCCATCGATTTCCCCCGGCCATCAGAAGCCTCTTCTTACGTCAGAAATGAGGAATCCGGCTTCCTCCAATTATGGCCCCCCGGGGGATCATGGGAGGCAACGCAGTGATCTGAGGAAGCCAGATTTGTCATTTTGGACTCGAGAAGAGGGCTTGCGATGGGCGGAGGAAGCAGTGCGGCAGCTGTCAGGATTATAAGGTAAGGTTTTGAAGAAAATTAGTGAAATGTCAATTTTGATTAAAGTGCCCTTGTTTTTAATAGAATTATTAAAAACCTGGCACTAATTCATCGAAATTTACCTTCATTTTAAGCTGTGGTCACATCTTGTTCCCTTGGATACAAAAAAGGCTGAGCAGTATGATATACAGCCGATAGACACACAGAGTTCCGCTTACCAGTACCTTAGTATATGACTTGTCTGGTCCTAACAGACTCCGTTGTTCCGTAGTGAAGTTTTCTCCTTGCACTTTATACAGCCACTTACCATACTTTCATCGGCGAATGCAGGAAACTCAAAACTCCCAGAATCATTCTCCTCTTCTCAGACGTCATCAAGGTTGGACTTAAGCGGTTCTGTGATTGGTCAATCAAGGTTTACGTCACCTGCAGCCTCCAATAAGAGTACTCAAACTGGTTCCTTGGAACTCCTCTGGAACCCCACTGGATACAAACACTGCTGTGCTTACTCTGTCAAGGAATAGCAGAAAAATCACAGCAGATAGGAGCATGATAGCATCAAGCAGATGATAGCCTCAAGCAGTGAATTAAACTATCCTTCTTTATTCTTGGCAAATTAAAAAGATGTCAACAGATCTCAAACACACACGGACTGCTAGGAGATTAGCTATGTAGCTAATCTCCTACCATTGTCTTGTTCTACAGTCCGTGTGTGTTTGAGATGCATTGACATCTTTTTAATTTGCCAAGCATAACACTAAATAAACCTAATAACCCCTAAACCGCTGGCCTCCCACATCGCAACTAATAAACCTATTAACCCCTAAACCGCCTGCCCCCCACATCACAACTAATAAACTAAACCTATTAACCCCTAAACCACCGGTCCCCCAAAATCACAAAACACTAAATTAAACTATTAACCCCTAAACCTAACACCCCCTAACTTTAAATTAAAAGTTACAATATAGCTATATTGAAATAAATAAAAACACCAGTGAAATAAAAAAAAACAACCTAAGATTAAACTATAAATTAACATAACTATTCTAATAAAATAAAAAAAACTACCAATTAAAAATACTAAATTACATGATTAAAATAACCTAACACTACGAAAAAATTTAACTAAATTATAAATTTAAATAAACATAATACTACGAAAATATTTAAAAAATATAACATTAGAAAAAATAATAAACACTAAAAATACGAAAATGAAAGTCCTCCCTAAAAGTAAAACCCCTCGCCCAACCAAGCCCCCAAAATAAAAAAAAAAACTAAGTCTAAAAAAAATTCCTAAACTACCCATTGCCCCCAAAGGGGCATTTGTATGGGCATTGCCCTTAAAAGGGTATTCAGCTCTTTTACTGCCCAAAGCCCTAATCTTAAAAAAAAAAAAAAATAACACTAACCACAGAATATCTTCTCACGGTTCCTGAAGTCGGGTCATCCATCCTCATCCAGGCCACAAGAAGTCTTCATCCAGGCGGCGACATCTTCCTCCATCGCGGGACCATCTTCTATCTTCATCCTGATTTGAACAGCCAATAGGATTTCAGTAGCTTTCATCCTATTGGCTAATTTAAAAATGTCAGCCATTAGAAATGCAAGGTACCTCATTTTTAAACGGGTACCTTGCATTCAAGCTTCAGTGTATGGCGTTGATCGTATGAGAAGGATGCTCCGCGCTGTATGTCAATGCTGGTTCTAGACAGCTCCGCTCTTCCACAGCTCCACACACCACCGGGATGAATATAGAAGATGGTCCCACGATGGAGAAAGATGTCGCTGCCTGAATGAAGACTTCTCACCGCCTGGATGAGGATGGATAACCGGACTTCAGGAACTGTGAGTAGATATTCTGGGGTTAGTGTTAGTTTTTTTTTTTTTTGTTTGTTTTGTTAGGGGTTAATAAATTTGATAATAGTATTTGCGATGCGGGTGGGTAGCAGTTTAGGGGTTAATAGGTTTATTATAGTGTTGGCGATGTGGGGGATGGCGGTTTAGGGATTAATAGGTTTAGTTTAGAGTAGGCGATGTAGATGGGCAGCAGATTAGGGGTTAATTGGTTTAATATAGTATTTGCGATGCTGAAGAGTGGCGGTTTAGGGGTTAATAGGTAGTTTATGGGTGTTAGTGTACTTTGTAATATTTTAGTTCTGAGTTTTGTGAAACATTTTTGTTTAGCAAAATCCATAACTACTGGTCTCAGATCGCGGAATGGCTTGTGTTGGTATAGGCTGTAACGCAAGCATTTTAGCCGGACCGCACAACCTGTAATATGGCGCTATCTAAAATCCCGCACTCAAACGTCATTTTTGAGTGCGGAATGAAGGGTTGCGTTAAGGCTAAAATGCTTGCATTACAGCATATACTGACTCGACTTGTAATGTGCATTACCGGCTATTCCACGCACACTGTTCAATTTTTCAGTGGTATAGCCGTTAATTTCTTCAGTTTAGATGTCTTAAAAAAGGTGTTCAGAGAAGTGGCTTTATTCATTTTATGAGTTCTTGGAGGTTTTTTTAGTAGACATGGTTGCCACTATTGTTCTAATGTGTAGAATATGTTCTCTTAAGTAGTGGATGCAGTTTTTAATCCATCAGCGAGCTTATTGTTATATAGCCCAAAGACAATAAAAACTTTTCTATCTTTCTCCTTTTAACATTTTTTTGTCCCTTTTTAAAGGGATGTGAAACCCTAAATTTTTCTTTTGTGATTCAGACAGGGCATACAATTAAAGGGACACTGAACTCATTTTTTTTTTCTTTTGTGATTCAGATAGAGCATGCAATTTTAAGCAACTTTCTAATTTACTTCTATTATCAAATTTTCTTCATTCTCTTGGTATCTTTATTTGAAATGCAAGAATGTAAGTTTAGATGCCGGCCCATTTTTTGTGAACAACCTGGGTTGTTCTTGCTGATTGGTAGATAAATTCACCCACCAATAAACAAGTGCAGTCCATGGTTCTGACCTAAAAATATAGCTTAGATGCCTTCTTTTTCAAATAAAGATAATGAGAACTAAGGAAAATTGATAATAGGAGTAAATTAAAAAGTTGCTTAAAATTGCATGCTCTGTCTGAATCACGAAAAAAAAGTTTCCAATTTACTTCTATTATTAAATTTGCTTCGGTTCTATGTTATTCTTTGTTAAAGAGATACCTAGGTAGGTGCCTGGACCACTACATGGCAGAACATAGTGCAAATGGATAACATTCTTGCAAAACTGCAGCTATTTAGTGCTCCAGACACGTGCATGCTTCTGAGCTTGTGTCCCTGCTTGTCAACAAAAGATACAAAGAGAACAAAGACATTTTTTATCATAGAAGTAAATGAGAAAATTGCTTAAAACTGCATACTCTGAGTCATGAAAGAAAGATTTTGGGTTTCATGTCTCTTTAATTAGTTACAGCAAGGAAGATACGATAAACATCACTCAATAAGCTCTTCAAGTTATATGTTCCTGGACTGCAAAACAGTGTGATTTTTGTGCATATTTTTGCAAAAACATACATTTCCTCTTAGTTTCAATATCAGTTTAATTGGCTTTAGTGTGAACTTATTATTTTTATTATGTAATTTCTACTTTTTCATATGAAAGATACATTATTTTACTTTGTTTAATCACATGATTTTCAGCTTTAGGATTGACAGCCTAATCGATATTTTTCTTACTCTCACTTCGAAGGAAAGCAGTTTTCACATATTTTTCCTGTACAAAAAAATCTGATTTTTTAAAAATAATAATTTTTGCTTATATAAAGAATTTAAAATTGAAATACAGGTGAACTTTACAAGCATTATAGGACTTTCTTTATGCAATATATTACGCTAAACAAATAGAATAGCATAATAAAAATCACTAAACATTATTCTGGCTTACACATCACTTGCTAAGAGGACACAAAGTTATAATTTCTATCTAGATTACATTATTGTCTCCTCTAGCAAACACATTAACCTTCACAGATTGTCATTACGTAAAAAGTCATCCTGAAAGACCATTGGATTAGGTTCCTAAATGCTTTCTCTCCTAATACGATTACACTAGTCTTTTAATGCTGGCTGACTAGGACTTCTGCATGTGAGCAGTCATTCCCTGAGATAAACGTACAGTAAAAGTGGGATTAGTGAATAAACAAGGTTACCATCTCCATTCACATATACGCAATAAGTAGCCGCTACATTTAAAAAAAAAAAATCATAAAAAAAAAAATAGTGGAACTACCACTCAGGACACACAGAGCAATGTGTGACTAGCACTGATGATTGAATCAGAGGCAGTTTCTGTTGGGTACCAGCAATGCCCTGGGGGTCCCATTGCATGGATTAAACATATATCATTAAAGGTTCCTTAGTCTTAAAATTACATTCTTTAATTAATTAGATTGTATCCTTTTCTATAATGGCCCTCTAAGAAGCAGTTCCTGCTTCTTATCCTCTCTCCCACCAACATAACCCTAAACTTGCTTATTTGAGGTGATTGTCAGGCCCCACTCTCACATGAATCTAGAATTATGTGTGAAATAGATCCTAGGGAACATCATTTGTAAAATGTTCTCTACAAGTTAACAAAAGAGGAAGTGGTTTGAATGTTATTATAAATAAACCACTAGTCCCAGACTAGTATCTTTGTCTCTCCAGACTAGTAACTTCTTTCTTTTACTAGTAAGGTTGCCAGGTGTCCAGTATTTTACCATCCTGTCCAGCAAAACCTGTACAAAAATACTGGACACTTAACTGTCCAGTGTTTTTTAAGTCCCCTAAGTGTCAGCTAAATGTAATGTGTGTTATATGCCTCTATTACAAATATGGCCAGAACATAAGTAACACTACGTATTTTCTATTATTTGTGTTACAGGCAGCCATGGGGTGTGAAATCATTGTTGTGTGTGTGCTTCTAGCACAACTGGCAACCCTACTTACTAGTAAATTATAATAATATGTTCCACTTCTAATTATTACTGTTCATATTTTTCTTTACAGACAGGGACAACAGGAGGCATAACACACAAACAGAAACAGTAAGTTTGCATATAACAGAACAAGGGACAGAAACAGGAAACAGGGGCACAATACAGAGAGCTAGAGAGTATCTGCACATACCAATACTTAGACAAGTGCTATGAATAACTTGGGTAGTAGCCATTAAATGTAATAGCTATGAGATGAAACAGAAACAGCACAACGACAGCAGGAGATTGACTGCATGACATCTGCATAGGAATGATCAAATCACTCTCAGTAGAGGATAACTGTTAAATCTGGGCAAACAGACTGTCAGCTTTAGCAGGCCTGAAAGCTGACATGATCCTAACAGTACCCACTCCCTACAACTGACCTCCAGATGACCAAGATTCTGCAGAGAGCTGCACATGAATTGAGAAGCAACACCTCAAGGGGTAGTTGGTTAAGCGTCAAGTGAAATACATTGGAGGGCTTGTTCAGGGTATAGTGAGAGGGACCATGGCAAAGTCAGAGTAAAGAACGTGGCTCAGACCGTGAGAGGCTCAAAACCAGACCAGACTAGGGCAGATATAGGGGGGTAGTTATCAAGCCGACAACCTAAAATACGCTGGAATTCCACAGCGTATTTGTGGCGAGGCTGATTCGCCTTAGTTATCAAGCCCTAGATACCGGCAAAAGTAGAATTTAGTGACGTAAGCTTCGATCCGCCGGACTCAGTCCGACACAGATCAATTCTTACATCACTCCAGATGTTCTGCACACAAGTGCGCCACAATCTGACTACTTTTGCTAGTTATCAAAAAACAAGCAGGTACGCTCGGCACTTTTCCGGCCCAGCGTACCTGGTTTTCAATCCGCCGCCCTGGAGGCGGCGGATCCCATAGGAATCAATGTGAGTCTGACCATAGCGAAAGTACAAGTTCGCTGCTGCCAGACATCCCATTGATTTCTATGGGAGCTGTCTACACCTAACACCCTAACATGTACCCCGAGTCTAAACACCCCAAAGCTGTCCCCCCTACACCGCCGCCACTAAATAAAGTTATTACCCCCTAAACCGCCGCTTCCGAAGCCCACCGCAAGCTACTCTATAAATATTAACCCCTAAACCGCCGCTCCCTGACCCCGACGCAACTCTTATAAATGTATTAACCCCTAAGCCGCCGCTCCCGGACACCGCAGCAAACTACATTATACCTAGTAACTCCTATCCTGCCCCCCTATACCGCCGCCTCTATAATAAAGTTATTAACCCCTATCCTGCCGATCCCGCACCTCGCCGCAACTAAATAAATAGTTTAACCACTAAACCGCCACTCCCGGAACCCGCCGCAACCTATATTAAACTTATTAACCCCTAATCTGCCCCCCCTACACCGTCGCCACCTATAATACATTTATTAACCCCTATTCTAACACTAACCCTAACACCCCCCTAACTTAAATATTAATTAAATAAATCTAAATAATATTTCTATTATTAACTAAGTTAATCCTATTTAAAACTAAATACTTACCTTTAAAATAAACCCTAATATAGCTACAATATAAATAATAATTATATTGTAGCTATCTTAGGATTTATTTTTATTTTACAGGTAACTTTCAATTTATTTTAACTAGGTACAATAGCTATTAAATAGTTATTAACTATTTAATAGCTACCTAGCTAAAATAAAGAGAAATTTACCTGTAAAATAAAAACTAACCTAAGTTACACTTACACCTAACACTACACTATCATTAAATAAATTATTCCTATTTAAAACTAAATACTTACCTGTAAAATAAACCCTAAGATAGCTACAATATAAATAATAATTACATTGTAACTATTTTAGGATTTATATTTATTTTACAGGTAACTTTGTATTTATTTTAGCTAGTTAGAATAGTTATTAAATAGTTATTAACTATTTAATAACTACCTAGCTAAAAGAAATACAAAATTACCTGTAAAATAAATCCTAACCTAAGTTACAATTAAACCTAACACTACACTATCATTACATTAATTAAATAAATTAACTACAAATAACTACAATTAAATACAATTACATAAACTAACTAAAGTACAAAAAATAAAAAAAGCTAAGTTACAAAAAATAAAAAAAATAAGTTACAAACATTTAAAAAATATTACAACAATTTTAAGCTAATTACACCTAATCTAAGCCCCCTAATAAAATAACAAAGCCCCCCAAAATAAAAAAATTCCCTATTCTACATTAAAAAAGTTCAAAGCTCTTTTACCTTACCAGCCCTTAAAAGGGCCTTTTGTGGGGCATGCCCCAAAGAAAACTGCTCTTTTGCCTGTAAAAGAAAAATACAACCCCCCCCAACATTAAAACCCACCACCCAGATACCCCTAATCTAACCCAAACCCCCCTTAAAATAACCTAACACTACCCCCCTGAAGATCATCCTACCTTGAGTCGTCTTCACTCAGCCGAGCCACCGATGGAACCGAAGAGGAGATCCAGAGCGGCAGAAGTGATTCTCCAAGGGACGCTGAAGAAGTCTTCCATCCGATGAAGTGATCCTCCAGGCGGCGCTGAAGAAGTCTTCCATCCGGGCGATGTCATCTTCCAAGCGGGGTCTTCAATCTTCTTTCTTCAGGATCCATCTTCATTCCGCCGACGCGGAACATCCTTCTTCCCTGACGGACTACCGACGAATGAAGGCTCCTTTAAGGGACGTCATCCAAGATGGCGTCCCTTCAATTCCAATTGGCTGATAGGATTCTATCAGCCAATCGGAATTAAGGTAGGAAAAATCTGATTGGCTGATTGAATCAGCCAATCAGATTGAAGTTCAATCCGATTGGCTGATCCAATCAACCAATCAGATTGAGCTTGCATTTTATTGGCTGATCGGAACTATTCTATTGGCTGATTGAACTTTTTTAATGTAGAATAGGGTAGGGAATTTTTTATTTTGGGGGGCTTTGTTATTTTATTAGGGGGCTTAGATTAGGTGTAATTAGCTTTAAATTGTAATATTTTTTTAAATGTTTGTAACTTATTTTTTTATTTTTTGTAACTTAGCTTTTTTTATTTGTTGTACTTTAGTTAGTTTATGTAATTGTATTTAATTGTAGTTATTTGTAGTTAATTTATTTAATTAATGTAATGATAGTGTAGTGTTAGGTTTAATTGTAACTTAGGTTAAGATTTATTTTACAAGTAATTTTGTATTTCTTTTAGCTAGGTAGTTATTAAATAGTTAATAACTATTTAATAACTATTCTAACTAGCTAAAATAAATACAAAGTTACCTGTAAAATAAATATAAATCCTAAAATATCTACAATGTAATTATTAATTACATTGTAGCTATCTTAGGGTTTATTTTACAGGTAAGTATTTAGTTTTAAATAGGAATAATTTATTTAATGATAGTGTAGTGTTAGGTGTAATTGTAACTTAGGTTAGTTTTTATTTTACAGGTAAATTTCTCTTTATTTTAGCTAGGTAGCTATTAAATAGTTAATAACTATTTAATAGCTATTTTACCTAGTTAAAATAAACAAAGTTACCTGTAAAATAAAAATAAATCCTAAGATAGCTACAATGTAATTATTATTTATATTGTAGCTATATTGGGGTTTATTTTAAAGGTAAGTATTTAGTTTTAAATAGGATTAATTTAGTTAATAATAGAAATATTATTTAGATTTATTTAATTAATATTTAAGTTAGGGGGGGTGTTAGGGTTAGTGTTAGACTTAGGTTTAGGGGTTAATAAATTTATTACAGTGGCGGCGGGGTAGGGGGGCAGGATAGGGGTTAATAAATTTATTATAGGTGGCGACGGTGTAGGGGGGCAGATTAGGGTTTAATAAGTTTAATATAGGTTGCGGGAGCGGCGGTTTAGGGGTTAAACTATTTATTTAGTTGCGGCGAGGTGCGGGATCAGCAGGATAGGGGTTATTAACTTTATTATAGAGGGCGGTGGTATAGGGGGGCAGGATAGGGGTTACTAGGTATCATGTAGGTTGCGGCGGTGTCCGGGAGCGGCGGTTTAGGGGTTAATACATTTATAAGAGTTGCGGCGGGGTCTAGGAGCGGCGGTTTAGGGGTTAATACATTTATAAGAGTTGTGGCGGTGTCCGGGAGTGGCGGTTTAGGGGTTAATACATTTATAAGAGTTGCGGCGGGGTCCGGGAGCAGCGGTTTAGGGGTTAGTAACTTTATTGAGTTGCGGGGGGCTCCGGTGGCGCCGGTATAGGGGGTAGAACAGTGTAGTTAGTGTGGGTGCTTAGTGACAGCTTGTCAATAAAGCTGTCAAAAAGCCGAAGAGCAGCAAGATCGGATGAGTGATAACTATCGCCCCGTACTTGGTGCGCGGCTTTTTGACAAATTTATTGATAACTTAGGCAAATTTTTCAGGTCCGCGGCGGCGATGGTAGGCGAGCTTAGGCGGGCGTATTGGGCTGGCGAAGGCAGGAAAGTTGACATGTTGATAATTACCCCCCATAAACTCACACCAAGTCACAGAACCAGCCTCACACATCATACAAAAAAAAACATTACATTAATGGCAATACTTAAAGGGAAAGAAACATGAATTATTTCAACTTAATAGATTGGATAGAACAGTAAATGTTTAACATTATTTTACTTTTTTATTCAATATTGCTCAGTTCTCTTGGTATCCTTTGTTAGGTGTGTACACATGTCTCTATCAATTTGGGATGACAAGAAAACAAAGTAAATTTGATAACAGATGGAAAGTTGTTTAAATTGAATGCTATATTTGAATCATCAATCAATAAATAAAGGCAAATAAATTCATGTGTTTAAACTGAAAACTAGAAACTCTATACACACACACACACACACACCACACTAGGGGGTAGTTATCAAGCCGTCTACTTTACCTGCCTGCGCCGGGCCAATACGCCCGCCTAAGCGCGCCTATTATTATTATTATCGGTTATTTGTAGAGCGCCAACAGATTCCGCAGCGCTATAAACAAAGGGGAAGTACAACAAAACAATTATAGGGTAGAGGTCCCTGCCAATAGTTGCACTGTTGTAGTCAGCTCTTAAGAAGGTGATCTACTAACAGCTGGACTATTAGGCTTACATGCTAAGATGGTTCAGGGGATTGCAGTGGAGGAGAGGAACTGGTATTAGGAAAGGTTAGCGTAGGTTGTATGCGTCCCTGAACAGTAGAGTCTTTAGGGAGCACTTGAAGCTTTTAAAACTAGAAGAGAGTCTTGTGGAGCGAGGCAGAGAGTTCCATAAGATGGGAGCCAGTCTGGAGAAGTCCTGTAAACGGGAGTGTGATGAGGTGACAAGAGAGGAGGAGAGTAGGAGGTCATGAGCAGAGCGAAGGGGACAGGAGGGAGAGTATCTGGAGACAAGGTCGGAGATGTATGGGGGAGCAGTGCAGTTGAGGGCTTTGTATGTCAGAGTGAGAGTTTTGTGTTTGATCCTAGAGGCAAGAGGAAGCCAGTGAAGGGATTGGCAGAGAGGCGCAGCAGATGAAGAGCGACGTGTAAGGAAGATGAGTCTGGCAGAGGCATTCATTATGGATTGTAAAGGAGCTAGGCGGCAGGTGGGGAGACCAGAGAGGACAGAGTTGCAGTAATCAAGGCGGGAAAGAATGAGAGAGTGGATTAAAATCTTAGTTGTGTCTTGTGTAAGGAAGTGTCTAATTTTAGAGATGTTTTTAAGGTGTAAGCGGCAGGCTTTAGCCAATGACTGAATGTGAGGAGTGAAGGAAAGATCTGAGTCGAATGTGACTCCGATACATCGGGCATGTGGGGTAGGGGTAATGATGGAGTTGTCGACAGTTATAGAGATATTGGGGGTGGAGATTTTGGAAGAAGGGGGGAAAATGAGGAGCTCAGTTTTGGAGAGATTTAGCTTGAGGTAGTGAGAGGACATCCAGGAAGAGATGTGAGAAAGACAGTTAGTGACACGGGTTAGCAAGGAAGGAGATAGTTCTGGTGCAGAGAAGTAGATTTGGGTGTCATCGGCATACAAATGATATTGGAAACCGTGGGACTTAATTAGGGAACCTAGTGATGATGTGTAGATTGAGAAGAGAAGGGGACCGAGGACAGAGCCTTGTGGTACTCCGACAGAAAGTGGTGACGGGCGGAGGAGGCCCCAGAGAAGGCTACACTGAAGGTACGGTTTGACAGATAGGAAGAGAGCCACGAAAGGGCTGTGTCACAGATGCCGAAGGATTGGAGGGTTTGGAGCAGAAGAGGATGGTCGACAGTGTCAAAGGCTGCGGACAGATCAAGGAGGATAAGCAGACAGAAGTGGCCTTTTGATTTAGCTGTAAGTAGGTCGTTGGTGACCTTAACAATAGCTGTCTCTGTAGAGTGATAGGGACAAGAAGGGTCAAGAAGGGAGTTTAGCATAAGGAAATGGGATAGGCGTGCATATACTAGTTTTTCGAGAAGCTTAGAAGCAAGAGGGAGGAGGGAAATTGGGCAGTAGTTGGATGGGGAGGTAGGATCAAGGGAAGGTTTTTTGAGGATAGGTGTGACCAGTGCATGTTTCATTGATGAGGGAAATGTACCAGTGTTTTCCAGAAGGCTACCTGTAGAAAGTTAGATGGCAGTTGCAGGAGTTAAGTGAGAAGGTCTGTGTTGACCGCGGACCTTCAAAATTTCGCCTAAGTTATCAAAAAAGCTGTCAAAAAGCCGGGGCGATGAGCAGTGGACTGTGAGAGTTATCACTCATCCGATCTCGCTGGTCTTCGGCTTTTTGACAGCTTTATTGATACCCCTGTCACTAAGCACCCACACTAACTACACTGTTCTACCCCCTATACCGGCACCCCCGAGCCCCCACAACTCAATAAAGTTATTAACCCCTAAACCGCCGCTCCTAGACCCCGCCGCAACTCTTATAAATGTATTAACCCCTAAACCGCCGCACCCGGACACCGCCGCCACCTACATTATACCTAGTAACCCCTATCCTGCCCCCCCCTATACCGCCGCCACCTATAATAAAGTTATTAACCCCTATCCTGCGGATCCGGGACCTTGCCGCAACTAAATAAATAGTTTAACCCCTAAACCGCCACTCCCGGACCCCGCCACAACCTATATTAAACTTATTAACCCCTAATCTGCCCCCCCTACACCGTCGCCACCTATAATAAATTTATTAACCCCTATCCTGCCCCCCCTACACCGCAGCCACTGTAATAAAATTATTAACCCCTAAACCTAAGTCTAACACTAACCCTAATACCCCCTAACTTAAATATTAATTAAATAAATCTAAATAATATTTCTCTTTGTAACTAAATTAATCCTATTTAAAACTAAATACCTTTAAAATAAACCCTAATATAGCTACAATATAAATAATAATTATATTGTAGCTATTTTAGGATTTATTTTTAATTTACAGGCAATTTTCAATTTATTTTAACTAGGTACAATAGCTATTAAATAATTAACTATTTAATAGCTACCTAGCTAAAATAAAGAGAAATTTACCTGTAAAATAAAAACTAACCTAAGTTACAATTACACCTAACACTACACTATCATTAAATAAATTATTCCTATTTAAAACTAAATACTTACCTGTAAAATAAACCCTAAGATAGCTACAATGTAATTAATAATTACATTGTAGCTATTTTAGGATTTATATTTATTTTACAGGTAACTTTGTATTTATTTTAGCTAGTCAGAATAGTTATTAAATAGTTATTAACTATTTAATAACTATCTAGCTAAAAGAAATACAAAATTACCAGTAAAATAAATCCTAACCTAAGTTACAATTAAACCTAACACTACACTATCATTAAATAAATTAAATACAAATACCTACAAATAAATACAAATAAATAAACTAAGTTACAAAAAATAAAAAAATAATTTACAAACATTATAAAAATATCACAACAATTTTAAGCTTATTACACCTACTCTAAGCCCCCTAATAAAATAACAAAGCCCCCCAAAATAAAAAAATTCCCTACCCTATTCTACATTAAAAAGTTACCAGCTCTTTTATCTTACCAGCCCTTAAAAAGGCCTTTTGCGGGGCATGCCCCAAAGAATTCTGCTCTTTTACTTGTAAAATAAAAATACAACCCCCCAACATTAAAACCCACCACCCACATACCCCTAATCTAACCCAAACCCCGCTTAAATAAACCTAACACTACCCCCCTGAAGATCTTCCTACCTTGAGTCATCTTCACTCAGCCGAGCCGAATTCTTTATCCAATCCGGGCGATGTCTTCATCCAAGCGTGGCGCTGAAGAGGTCCATCATCCGGCCGAAGTCTTCATCCAAGCGGGGGCTGAAGCGGTCCATCATCCAGCTGAAGTCTTCATCCAAGCGGGGGCTGAAGAGGTCTTCCATCCAGCTGAAGTCTTCTATCAAGCGGCATCTTCAATCTTCTTTCTTCCGGCTCCATCTTCATCCCGCCGACGCGGAACATCCTTCCTCCACGACGAACTCCCGACGAATGAAGGTTCCTTTAAATGACGTCATCCAAAATGGCGTCCCTCGAATTCCGATTGGCTGATAGGATTCTATCAGCCAATCGGAATTAAGGTAGGAAAAATCTGATTGGCTGATTGAATTAGCCAATCAGATTGAAGTTCAATCCGATTGGCTGATCCAATCAGCCAATCAGATTGAGCTCGCATTCTATTGGCTGATCGGAATTGTAGTGTTAGGTTTAATTGTAACTTAGGTTAGGATTTATTTTACTGGTAATTTTGTATTTCTTTTAGCTAGGTAGTTATTAAATAGTTATTAACTATTTAATAGCTATTGTACCTAGTTAAAATAAATACATAGTTACCTGTAAAATACATTTAAACCCTAAAATAGCTACAATGTAATATTTTTTTTTATAATTACATTGTAGCTATCTTAGGGTTTATTTTGCAGGTATTTATTTTTAAATAGGAATAATTTATTTAATGATAGTGTAGTGTTAGGTGTAATTTATCTTAGGTTAGTTTTTATTTTACAGGTAAATTTCTCTTTATTTTAACTAGATAGCTATTAAATAGTTAATAACTATTTAATAACTATTGTACCTAGTTAAAATAAATACAAACTTGCGTGTAAAATAAAAATAAATCCTAAAATAGCTACAATGTAACTATTAGTTATATTGTAGCTAGTTTAGGGTTTATTTTACAGGTAAGTATTTAGCTTTAAATAGGAATAATTTAGTTAATAAGATTTAATTTATTTAGTTAGATTTAAATTAGATTTAATTTAGGGGGGTGTTAGGGTTAGACTTAGCTTTAGGGGTTAATAATTTTATTATAGGTGGCGACGGTGTAGGGAGGGCAGATTAGGGGTTTATAAGTTTAATATAGGTGGCGGCGGGGTCCGGGTGCGGCGGTTTAGGGGTTAAACTATTTATTTCGTTGCGGCGGGGTCCGGGAGTGTCAGGATAGGGGTTAATACATTTATTAGGGGTGGTGGTGGTATAGGGGGGCAGGATAGGGGTTAATAGGTATTATGTAGGTGGCGGCGGGGGCCGGGAGCGGCGGTTTAGGGGTTAACAGATTTCTTAGAGTTGCGGCGGGGTCCGGGAGCGGCGGTTTAGGGGTTAACATATTTATTATAGTGGCGGTGGGTTCCGGGAGCGGCGGTTTAGGGGGTAAACACTTTATTTAGTTGTGGCGGAGTAGGGGGGGGGGGGACAGATTAGGGGTGTTTAGACTCGGGGTACATGTTAGTGTGTTAGGTGTAGACAGCTCCCATAGGAATTAATGGGATGTCTGGCAGCAGCGAACATGAACTTTCGCTATGGTCAGACTCCCATTGATTCCTATGGGATCCGCCGCCTCCAGGGCAGCGGTTTGAAAACCATGTACGCTGGGCCGGAAAAGTGCCGAGCGTACGTGCTAGTTTTTTGATAACTAGCAAAAGTAGTCAGATTGTGCCGGAAGTAGTCAGATTGTGTGCGGAACATCTGTAGTGACGTAAGAATCGATCTGTGTCGGACTGAGTCTGGCGGATCGAAGCTTACGTCACTAAATTCTATTTTTGCTGGTATCTAAAGCTTGATAACTAAGGCGAATCAGCCTAGCCACAAATATGCTGCGGAATTCCAGCGTATTTGAGGTTGACGGCTTGATAACTAGGGGCCACTGTATATTCTTCATATTTTTTTATTGAGGTACATAAGAAGGCATACAGATATCTAAAAAGCTTACAGGTTTCAGAATTGCCTGCTTTGCCAAATTAACATAAATAGATAAACATAAAGAAACAATAAAATACTCACATTTTGTCCTTTTAATAAGCTAATTAGACCACTCATGGGTCTGTTGTGATTATGTAATAGCATAAAGAAAAAGTCCCTTAAGGACTGTAGTGACCTCAGAACTACAAAGGCAACATTCTGTTAAAAGAAGATTAAAACTTAAGTAAAGATAAAGGGTCAGAACTTAAAGGGACAGTATAGGCCAAAATAAACTTTCATGATTCAGATAGAGCATGTAATTTTAAACAATTTTCCAATTTACTTTTATCACCAATTTTACTTTGTTCTCTTGGTATTCTTAGTTGAAAGCTTAACCTGGGAGGTTCATATGCTAATTTCTTAGACCTTGAAGTCCACCTCTTTTCAGAATGCATTTTAACAGTTTTTCCCCACTAGAGGGTGTTAGTTCACGTATTTCATATAGATAACACTGTGCTCGTGCACGTGAAGTAATCTGGGAGCAGGCACTGATTGGTTAAACTGCAAGTCTGTCAAAAGAACTGAAATAAAGGGGCAGTCTGCAGAGGTTTAGATACAAGTTAATCACAGAGGCAAAAAGTATATTATGTGTTGGTTATGCAAAACTGGGGAATGGGCAATAAAGGGATTATCTATCTTTTAAAACAATAACAATTCTGGTGTAGACTGTCCCTTTAACCAAACTTATAGTGTAATACTTTGGATGATATAGGAAAAATGTGGTACTTTGAATATAAAAGGATGATAGAGCATCAGTGTCTACTCCAATTATTGATGTGTTCAAAGTATCAGGGAGAGTAATAGTGCCATCAATTGGTTGAGAAAAGGTGTAAATATGCTAATACAGGTATACCTTACTCATACAGCGGGTTAGAGACCGGAGCCCCGCTGTAGTGTGAAAACCGCCTTAAAGTGAAACAAGGCGGTTTTAGCTTTCTTTTCACTTGCCAGTGTGTTTAAAAACTTGAAAACATGTTTGAACTAACATATATTAGGGGTGCAATAGTGCTATGTGTAGTTTAACAGACAAAAAGGATCGACAAATTCCCAAAAGGTGCGCTAGTGCTATATATTAGACTTCAGTCCTGGGACGCCGGGTTGGGGCAGCACTCCCAAAAGTAATCCGGGTGGATTCCTGGCTGCAGAGAAGGGAGAAAAAGAGAGGCGCCAACCATAAAACAGTATAGTGGAGCCGACCACAATTGACTCACAGACCTCCCCCTGTAGTGCGAGATACTCACAAGCGGGGCGGCACAAAATCCGTGCCTGTACTAGCAGATCGGGACTGTTCAAAGTCACCTGACAGACACACCGGGCCAGTTCACGTCACACGGTGACCTCCAATCAGCAACGGGTAGCTCCGTAAGGCTCCGACCGACAGTGATCAGCTATATATTCTGATGGCAAGTGTCGGAGAGAAGGACCGGGATTCCAACCGGGATTCCAACTTGAATGGATATTGGTTAAATGTGATTGAATCACAAGACAGGCAAGGTATATATAAAATCAGTGATTTATTTAAAAGAAAAACAACAGCAACGCGTTTCTCGGCTGGAAGGCCGTTTCATCAGGCTGTCACAGCACAGTATTCAATTAGTATCCAATAAATACTGTACCTGTAAAATAGTGACAATTACTGTAGTAAAATTTGCCAGACTATAGCACTGAGACACAGATTGCACTGTAATGCTGTAAACAGAGTGAACTGCGCACAACAAAATGGTGCCAGTCACTTTCCTAGCAAATCTAGCAATCTCACAAAGATTACAGCACTGTTTCAAAATCCTTGGAGGTTGAACTTCAGCTCCACAAAGCGCTGTATTAGCGAAGCGCTGTAAAGTGAGGTATACCTGTATTAACAAAAGATTTCTCATGTATATTGTTAAATGACAATAAATAATAAAGCAAGCCACCATTAAAGCGGAATGGTAAGTGTTAAAGGGACATGAAACCCAACTGTTTTATTTCATGATTTAGAAAGAGCATGGAATTTTAAACAACTTTCTAATTTACTTCTATTATCTAATTTGCTTCATTCTCTTGATATACCTTTCTGAAAACCATATCTAGATAGGCTTAGTATCTGCTGATTGGTGGATGCACATAGATGCCTCGTGTGATTGGTTCACCCATGTGCATTGAATTTTCTTCAACAAAGGATATCTAAAGAATGAAGCAAATTAGATAATAGAAGTAAATGGGAATGGTGTTTAAAATTGTATTCTCTACTTGAATCATGAAAGAAAATTTTTGGGTTTAGTGTCCCTTTAAGTAGATAAGGGGAAGAACCCTAGCTACTTTAGGACATCATATGTGTTCTTACAACCTCTTTTACATTGAGACATAGTAAAGCTCATTATACTTAGAATATGTTGGGTCATGTTAGCCCCTCCGCAGCTCCGGCCGCTAGCCATGGAGCAAAGTCCAATCTGCTAATTAATCTTTTATGCCAACTTAGAAATAGAATTTGACAGTAGATAAGAACCAAAAAGGCCCATCAAGTCTACCCATATTACATGTTACTTTTTTCCTAGGATAGACTTATACATGTCCCAGGCATTTTTTAATTCCTTTACAGGCAAAGGGCCCTGTTCAGGGCTGGTAAGGTAAAAGAGCTTGTAACTTTTTTAATTTAGAATAGGGTAGGGAATTTTTTATTTGGGGGGGCTTTGTTATTTTATTAGGGGGCTTAGAGTAGGTGTAATTAGTTTAAAATTGTTGTAATATTTTTATTATGTTTGTAAATATTTTTTTATTTTCTGTAACTTAGTTCTTTTTTATTTTTTGTACTTTAGCTAGTTTATTTAATTGTATTTATTTGTAGGAATTGTGTTTAATTAATTTATTGATAGTGTAGTGTTAGGTTAATTGTAGGTAATTGTAGGTAGTTTATTTAATTATTTTATTGATAGTCTAGTGTTAGGTTTAATTATATCTTAGGTTAGGATTTATTTTACAGGTAAATTTGTTATTATTTTAACTAGGTAACTATTAAATAGTTCTTAACTATTTAATAGCTATTGTACCTGGTTAAAATAATTACAAAGTTGCCTGTAAAATAAATATTAATCCTTAAATAGCTATAATATAATTATAATTTATATTGTAGCTATATTAGGATTTATTTTACAGGTAAGTATTTAGCTTTAAATAGGAATAAGTTATTTAATAAGAGTTAATTTATTTCGTTAGATAAAAATTATATTTAACTTAGGGGGGTGTTAGTGTTAGGGTTAGACTTAGCTTTAGGGGTTAATACATTTATTAGAATAGCGGTGAGCTCCGGTCGGCAGATTAGGGGTTAATAATTGAAGTTAGGTGTCGGCGATGTTAGGGAGGGCAGATTAGGGGTTAATACTATTTATGATAGGGTTAGTGAGGCGGGTTAGGGGTTCATAACTTTATTATAGTAGCGGTGCGGTCCGCTCGGCAGATTAGGGGTTAATAAGTGTAGGCAGGTGTCGGCGACGTTGTGGGGGGCAGATTAGGGGTTAATAAATATAATATAGGGGTCGGCGATGTTAGGGGCAGCAGATTAGGGGTACATAGGGATAACGTAGGTGGCGGCGATTTGCGGTCGGAAGATTAGGGGTTAATTATTTTAAGTAGCTGGCGGCGACGTTGTGGGGGGCAAGTTAGGGGTTAAGAAATATAATATAGGGGTCGGCGGGGTTAGGGGCAGCAGATTAGGGGTACATAAGTATAACGTAGGTGGCGGTCGGCAGATTAGGGGTTAAAAATTTAAATCGAGTGGCGGCGATGTGGGGGGACCTCGGTTTAGGGGTACATAGGTAGTTTATGGGTGTTAGTGTACTTTAGGGTACAGTAGTTAAGAGCTTTATAAACCGGCGTTAGCCAGAAAGCTCTTAACTCCTGCTATTTTCAGGCGGCTGGAATCTTGTCGTTAGAGCTCTAACGCTCACTTCAGAAACGACTCTAAATACCAGCGTTAGAAAGATCCCATTGAAAAGATAGGCTACGCAAATGGCGTAGGGGGATCTGCGGTATAGAAAAGTCGCGGCTGAAAAGTGAGCGTTAGACCCTTTAATCACTGACTCCAAATACCAGCGGGCGGCCAAAACCAGCGTTAGGAGCCTCTAACGCTGGTTTTCACGGCTACCGCCGAACTCCAAATCTAGGCCCCGATCAGCCAATAGAATGCGAGCTCAATCTGATTGGCTGATTGGATCGGCCAATCGGATTGAACTAGATTCTGATTGGCTGATTCCATCAGCCAATCAGAAAATTCCTACCTTAATTCCGATTGGCTGATAGAATCCTATCAGCCAATCGGAATTCGAGGGACGCCATCTTGGATGACGTCCCTTAAAGGAACAGTCATTCGTCGTTCAGTCGTCGGTCCGGATGGATGTTCCGCGCTGGAGGTCTTCAGGATCCTGCCGCTTCGCTCCGGATGGAAGACCATAGAAGATGCCGCCTGGATGATGACTTCAATCGGATGGAAGATCCTCTTCTGCCCCGCTTGGATGAAGACTTTGACCGGATCATGGACCTCTTCAGCCCCCGCTTGGGCTTGGATCAGGACATCGGAGGAGCTCTTCAGGACGGATCGGTGAACCTGGTATGGTGAAGACAAGGTAGGAAGATCTTCAGGGGCTTAGTGTTAGGTTTATTTAAGGGGGGTTTGGGTTAGATTAGGGGTATGTGGGTGGTGGGTTGTAATGTTGGGGGGGGGGGGGTATTGTATTTATTCTTTTACAGGCAAAAGAGCTGAAATTCTTGGGGCATGCCCCGCAAAGGGCCCTGTTCAGGGCTGGTAAGGTAAAAGAGCTTGTAACTTTTTTAATTTAGAATAGGGTAGGGAATTTTTTATTTTGGGGGGCTTTGTTATTTTATTAGGGGGCTTAGAGTAGGTGTAATTAGTTTAAAATTGTTGTAATATTTTTATTATGTTTGTAAATATTTTTTTATTTTCTGTAACTTAGTTCTTTTTTATTTTTTGTACTTTAGCTAGTTTATTTAATTGTATTTATTTGTAGGAATTGTGTTTAATTAATTTATTGATAGTGTAGTGTTAGATTTAATTGTAGGTAATTGTAGGTAGTTTATTTAATTATTTTATTGATAGGGTAGTGTTAGGTTTAATTATATCTTAGGTTAGGATTTATTTTACAGGTAAGTATTTAGCTTTAAATAGGAATCATTTATTTAATAAGAGTTAATTTATTTCGTTAGATAAAAATTATATTTAACTTAGGGGGGTGTTAGTGTTAGGGTTAGACTTAGCTTTAGGGGTTAATACATTTATTAGAATAGCGGTGAGCTCCGGTCGGCAGATTAGGGGTTAATAATTGAAGTTAGGTGTCGGCGATGTTAGGGAGGGCAGATTAGGGGTTAATACTATTTATGATAGGGTTAGTGAGGCGGGTTAGGGGTTCATAACTTTATTATAGTAGCGCTCAGGTCCGCTCGGCAGATTAGGGGTTAATAAGTGTAGGCAGGTGTCGGCGACGTTGAGGGGGGCAGATTAGGGGTTAATAAATATAATATAGGGGTCGGCGATGTTAGGGCAGCAGATTAGGGGTACATAGGGATAACGTAGGTGGCGGCGGTTTACGGAGCGGCAGATTAGGGGTTAAAAAAAATATGCAGGGGTCAGCGATAGCGGGGGCGGCAGATTAGGGGTTAATAAGTGTAAGGGTAGGGGTGTTTAGACTCGGGGTACATGTTAGGGTGTTAGGTGCAGACGTAGGAAGTGTTTCCCCATAGGAAACAATGGGGCTGCGTTAGGAGCTGAACGCTGCTTTTTTGCAGGTGTTAGGTTTTTTTTCAGCTCAAACAGCCCCATTGTTTCCTATGGGAGAATCGTGCACGAGCACGTTTTGGAGGCCGGCCGCGTCCGTAAGCAACTCTGGTATCGAGAGTTGCATTTGCGGTAAAAATGCTCTACGCTCCTTTTTTGGAGCCTAACGCAGCATTTGTTTGAACTCTCGATACCAGAGTTAATTTTATGGTGCGGCCAGAAAAAAGCCCGCGGAGCGTTAACAGCCCTTTTACCGCCGAACTCCAAATCTAGGCCTTTGTGTTTACCACCTCAAATGGAAGTTTATTCTATTAATACACCACCCTTTCTGTAAAAAAAAAATGCTTCCTCACATTTCTCCTGAATCTGCTACCTTCTAACTTTAGATTATGACCCCTTGTTTTGGCTTTTTTTTTTTTGTGGAAAATGCTTTCAGCTTTTACTTTATTAAGTCCCTACATATATTTGAAGGTTTCTATATTGTCACCTCTTTCCCTTCTATCCTCTAAACTATACATATTTAGATCATGGAGTCTTTCGTTGTATGTTTTGTATTTTAGACCATATACCATTTTAGTTGCCCTCTTTTGGACAGCTTCTAATTTATTTATATCTTTCTGAAGATAGGGTCTCCAGAACTGTACATAGTATTCCAGATTTGGTCTGACTAATGATCTGTAAAGTGGCATAAGAACCTTGCTATTTCTGCTACTAATACCTCTCCCAATGCAACCAATTATTCAACTGGCCTTACTGGCTGTACTACTGCATTGTGTACCAAATTTTAAATCATCTGAAATAATAATTCCCAAGTTCCTTTCTTCTTTACTTACTGTCAGTAATGTACCATTGAGACTATAATTGGCCTTAGGATTTTTTGATCCTATATGCATAATTTTGCTCTTGGTAATATTAAAATTCAGATTCCATTTATTTGACCAGTCCTCTAGTTTTTTAATATCACTGTTCATTTGATTAACCCCTCCTGGAACATCAACTCTGTTACAATTTTTTTTATTGTCAGCAAACAAGCAAACCTTCCCCTTAAGCACACTTCCAATATCACTTATGAACATGTTAAACAAAACAAGCCAAAGAACTGACCATTGGGGCAATACATTTTGTGAATAAGTTTGTTGTGTGGGACAGTGTCAAATGCTTTGCTAAAGTCTAGATATGCAACATCTATGGCTCCTCCCTGGTCTATTAATTTAGTTACATGGTCAAATAAATTAATTAGATTAGTCCGACATGATCTTCCAGCAGTGAAACCATGCTGTCCTTTGTCTTCTAAGTTGTTTGTCTGAAGTTAAGACACAAGTCTCTCCTTTAAAAGAGTTTCCATGAATTTCCCTGCAATTGAGGTCAAACTGATTGGCCTATAGATAGCAGAAACTTCCCTACTACCCTTTTTATGAAGAGGGAATTTTCCAGTCTTTTGGAACAACTCCTGTTAGAAGTTACTGATTAAATAAATCCACTAATGGAGTACCTAACACGGATCGAAGTTCTCTTAGAACCCTTGGATGAATATTATCTGGACCCACAGACTTATTTACTTTTATTTTTGATAAAGCCCTTGAAACCTCTTCCTCTGTAAAAAGAAAAATACTACTCACATGATCATTTACAGTAAGATCCCTTGATGGAATCTCACTATCTTTACCATCTGTTATAAAGACTGAACAAAAGTAATCATTTAAACAGTTTGCTATTTATCTTCTTCCACTACTCAATTCTCATTCTTGAGTCTTACTATCCTTCCGTTTTGTTTTTCTCTTTCACTGATATATCTAAAGAAGGTTTTGTCACCGTTTTTTTTTCAGATTGTGCTATTTTCTCTTCTGCATCAGCTTTAGCCTTTCTGATTAACTGCTTTGTCATCTTTTGATGAGTTCTCCATTTTTCTTTATCCTCTTCTTAACCCCTAAACCGCCAACCCCTTACAATGCAAAGTATCATATTGGGGTACCTTGCATTCCTATTAGCTGATAAATTCAAATCATCCAATAGGATTTAAGCAGCTCTCATCCTATTGGCTGATTTGAAATTTTCAGACAATAAAAATGCAAAGTACCCCAATATAAAACGTTGGATGTCTGCGCCACCACGGATCTTGCTCTGCTCTGCGCCACCGGCATGAAGAAAGAAGATGGTCCCGTGCTAGATAAAGATTAGGTTGTGGGGCTTGGTGGATTAGGGGTTAATAGTGAAATTAGATACTTGGCATTTTGGGTGGGTGGTGGATTAGGGGTCAATAACTTTATTAGATACTTTGCAATGTGGGGGTTGGCAGATTAGGCATTAATAGATTTATTAGTTATTGCGGTGGGGGGATGGCGGTTGAAAGGTACATATTGTGCATGCGGTAGGTGTTTATGACTTCCAGGGAGTTACGGTACTTATATATTCAACACCTGCCTATGTGCGAGATGACAATGGATTCGAATTTCTCCATTTTCGCTCCTTGCGCTGAATATGTGTCACCGACTTGTGATACCGGTTCTATGTTTGTTTGTTTGGAGTAAAAACAGCGGGCAATGGGTAAAATATACGCGCCACACTTCTATGCGGCGCCGTATAGGTGATTGCTAGATTTGCAAAATAATTGGTGACACCGGCTTTTGCGGGCAACGCAGCATATGTGATCAGGCCCTAGGTTGCAAGCTTTAAGATAAGCATGAGATAGCGTAGAAAAGGTATATTGTCTGCTAACACTTAATTATATCTTTAACTATGACATAGCTAAATGTTCTAGGAAAAAGCATGCTTACATATTTCAGAATACTTTGATAGAAAGTATACAAACAGAAAACTAGGCAAATTAAACTGAACAATCCAGGAGTCATTATTTGAGACGGGGCTGAAATGTCTGGAGAAGAGTACCGTTGTTATATCAACCCCCATGTCTTATCTGCAGACAGGGTAATGTCTCTTTTGATATGTAAATGTCTCCTTGCAGTAGTTTAGCTAGCCTAATCAATAAAAGTGGGAGTCTCAGCTTTGGATAAAAAAAGTGGGATCTTTGCAAAGTTCAAGAGCTGTATCATTCTGTATGGAGGAATGGATAGTTTAACGTGTGAGCCAAAGTCATCATAAATGCCATCTTGAGTATTGCTGTCAGATGGAAAACTCGATCTCCTAGTGTTCTCAGTTATCCGGTGGTCTCCCTCAAGCCCCCTCAGAAATATCATCAGCATCTAGTTCTGTCCTGCCTGCAGAGACATGTTCGATGTTCTGGTAGTTTTGAAATACAACGGTAAGAGAGATGGACATTGTTCGTCCTGATGTAGTTGTGTGATGGCTGGGTTTGAAATGCCCACTGGTATGGTGCTTCACACAGCAGGAGACCTTGCTTTAAACCAAGGCTCTCATGATAGAGAGGAGGAAATCGAAGATCGAAGTTTCTCTTGTTGATGACTCGTCGTGTTAATACTCTCTATAGCATTGATTTCTCCAGAGAAATCTGCTGCTGAGGCTCCAGCAGTTGAGAGCCTTGTGTTTTCTTTAGGGTATTGGCTCAGCATAAAATCTAGTAAATATAATAATAAATAATACATTTTAGTAACAGGTTTGCAACAACTGGTGAAAACCGACTGAATCTCACCAGTGGTCCAGATCTTTTTTTTTTTTTTTGTAATATAGAAATTGTCACCTAGTTTGACCCAGAATTCATGAAGCAAAAGCAAGGAAGAAGAACGCACTTTCTCCTTTAAGACGAATCTGGTCTTGGGCAGTGTTTGGTAGGTAAACTGGATACTTCTGTCCAGGACAAGATAACAAAGAAATGCAGTTAATAGATTACTAATCAATAACATGTGAAGTTAGCGGTAATTGGAATACACAGTGTCAGCAGAAGCAGGGGAGTCTCCTGAGAGATACTGAGTGAAAGGAGCTACAGTGAAAAAAGAGGCATAGCAAGAAAAGCTGCAAGCATAAGCAAGGAATAAGCAGCCATGGAACAGTTGCATGGAATACAGCTAAAGGATAGGTCACTATAAAAACAAAGCTGACTCCAATGGAACAATATAGGGAGCCAACAATTTCCATCATGTGTCTCTGCTGCTGCCTTGAGTATTACAGGATGCAGGTGTAACCAAATAGGTTGCTCACTCAATTGTAGTGAATCATGTCCGCTCGACCTCGCTAAATTTAACGCTGCACAAGCATTTCTGGTGAAATGCTTGTGCAATGCGGACCCCTGCTCACTGGCAGTCAATCATCCGATCTTCTTGCTTCTTAACTACCATTTTAGGTGGACCTGAAACAATGCGGCTCAGAAGCAGCATCCACTGCTTAATAAACGGACCCCTATGTTTCTAGTTCTAGAGTGAAAATTTAACAATTCAACTTTGTGCTCTTTGTTCACAGAGAGGTAGCCATATGGAAAAGTACTATATGTCTATGGTTTAATATCGTGGTGGCTCTTTAATGTTTTGGGTCTTTTTTTATGCTAGAAGACCTGGACATTTTGTTAGGATACATGGTATCAGAACACTTGACTGCCTCTGCCAGAAAGCTTACAATGGTCCGTGGTTGTAATTAGTTTAAATATTTGATAACTTATTTTTTATTTTGTGTAACTTAGTGTTTGTTATTTTTTTGTAACTTAGTTTTTAGTTTTTTGTAACTTTGTAATTTTTTTATTGTAGATTTAAATTATTTGAGTAGGGTTAGGTGTTTAAATATATAATCTAATTCTAAAGCTCGTGTACACGGGCCATTTTTGCAGTACAGCCGTCCCGCCCCTTGCTCTCTATCCCCCCTCTCTTTTGCTCTCTCTCCCCCCTCTCTTTTGCTCTCTCTCCCCCCTCTCTTTTGCTCTCTCTCTCCCCTCTCTTTTGCTCTCTTTCTCCCCCTCTCTTTTGCTATCTCTCTCCCCCCCTCTCTTTTGCTGCCTCTCTCCCCCCTCTCTTTTGCTGTCTCTCCCCCCTCTCTTTTGCTATCTCTCCCCCCTCTCTTTTGCTGTCTCTCTCCCCCCTCTCTTTTGCTGTCTCTCTCCCCCCTCTCTTTTGCTGTCTCTCTCCCCCCTCTCTTTTGCTGTCTCTCTCCCCTCTCTTTTGTGCTCTCTCTCCCCTCTCTTGTGTGCTCTCTTTCCCCCCTCTCTTTTGTGCTCTCTCCCCTCTCTTTTGTGCTCTCTCCCATCTCTTTTGTGCTCTCTCCCCTCTGTTTTGTGCTCTCTCCCCTCTGTTTTGTGCTCTCTCCCCTCTCTTTTGCTCTCTCTCGCCTCTCGTTTGCTCTCTCTCTCCTCTTGTTTGCTCTCTCCCCCTCTCTTTTGTGCTCTCTCTCCCCTCTCTTTTGTGCTCTCTCCCCTCTCCTTTGTGCTCTCTCTCCCCTCTCTTTTGTGCTCTCTCCCCTCTCTTTTGTGCTCTCTCCCCTGTCTTTTGCTGTCTCTCTCCCTCTTTTGCTGTCTCTCTCCTTCTCTTTTGCTCTCTTCTCTCCTTCTCTTTTGCTCTCTTCTCTCCCTCTCTTTTGCTCTCTCTCCTTTTGTTTGCTCTCTCTCTCCTCTCGTTTGCTCTCTCTCCCCCTCTCTTTTGAGTTCTCTCCCCCCTATTTTGCGCTCTCTCCCCCCTCTCTTTTGTGCTCTCTCCCCCCTCTATTTTGCTTTCTCCCCCCTCTCTTTTGCGCTCTCTCCCCCCTCTCGTTTGCTCTCTCTCCTCTGGTTTGCTCTCTCTCTCTCCTTTGGTTTGCTCTCTCTCTCCTCTCGTTTGCTCTCTCTCTCCTCTCATTTGCTCTCTCTCTCCTCTCGTTTGCTCTCTCATCTCATTTGCTCTCTCTCTCTCTCCCTCTCTTTTGTGCTCTCTCCCCCCTCTCTTTTGTGCTCTCTCTCTCCCCTCTCTTTTGTGCTCTCAACCCTCTCTTTTGTGCTCTCTCCCCTCTCATTTGTGCTCTCTCCCCTCTCTTTTGATGTCTCTCTCCCTCTTTTGCTGTCTCTCTCCCTCTCTTTTGCTCTCTTCTCTCCCTCTCTTTTGCGCTCTACCCCCTCTCGTTTGCTCTCTCTCTCCTCTCGTTTGCTCTATCTCTCCTCTCATTTGCTCTCTCTCCCCCTCTCTTTTGTGCTCTCTCCCCCTCTCTTTTGTGCTCTCTCCCCTCTCTTTTGTGCTCTCTCTCCAATCTCTATTGTGCTCTCTCCCCCTCTTTTGTGCTCTCTCTCCCCTCTCTTTTTCTCTCTTTCCCCCTCTTTTGCTGTCTCTCTCCCTCTCTTTTGCTCTCTTCCCCCCCTCTCGTTTGCTCTCTATCCTCTCATTTGCTCTCTCTCTCCCTCTCTTTTTCTCTCTCTCCCACTCTCTATTGCGCTCTCTCCCCCTCTTTTGCTCTCTCTCCCCCCTCTCGTTTGCGCTCTCTCCCCCCTCTCTTTTGCTCTCTCTCCCCCCTCTCATTTGCATTCTCTCCTCCCTCTCTTTTGCGCTCTCACCCCCCTCTCTTTTGTGCTCTCTCTTACCTCTCTTTTGTGCTCTCTCCCCTCTCTTTTGTGCTCTCTCCTCCCTCTCTTTTGTGCTCTCTCCCCTCTCTTTTGTGCTTTCTCCCCTCTCTTTTCCTCTCTCCCCTCTCTTTTGCTCTCTCCCCTCTCTTTTGCTGTCTCTCTCCCTCTCTTTTGCTCGCTTATCTCCCTCTCTTTTGCTCTCTTCCCCCCTCTTGTTTGCTCTCTCTCTCTCCTCTCATTTGCTCTCTCTCTCCTCTCGTTTGCTCTCTCTCCCCCTCTCTTTTGTGCTCTCTCCCCCCTTTTTTTTGCACTCTCTCCCCCTCTTTTGTGCTCTCTCCCCCCTCTGTTTTACGCTCTCTCCCCCCTCTGTTTTGCGCTCTCTCCCCTCTCTCTTTTGCTTTTTCTCCCCCTCTCTTTTGCACTCTCTCCCCCTCTCATTTGCGCTCTCTCCCCCTCTCTTTTGCGCTCTCTCCCCCCTCTCTTTTGCGCTCTCTCCCCCCTCTTTTGCGCTCTTTCCCCCTCTCTTTTGCGCTCTTTCCCCCCTCTCTTTTGCGCTCTCTCCCCCTCTCTTTTGTGCTTTCTCCCTCCTCTCTTTTGTGCTCTCTCCCCTCTCTTTTGTGCTCTCCCCCATCTCTTTTGTGCTCTCTCCCCTCTGTTTTGTGCTCTCTCCCCTCTGTTTTGTGCTCTCTCCCCTCTCTTTTGCTCTCTCTCTCCTCTCGTTTGCTCTCTCTCTCCTCTCGTTTGCTCTCTCCCCCTCTCTTTTGTGCTCTCTCTCCCCTCTCTTTTGTGCTCTCTCCCCTCTCTTTTGTGCTCTCTCCTCTCTCTTTTGTGCTCTCTCCCCTCTCTTTTGCTGTCTCTCTCCCTCTTTTGCTGTCTCTCTCCTTCTCTTTTGCTCTCTTCTCTCCCTCTCTTTTGCTCTCTTCCCCCCATATCGTTTGCTCTCTTCCCCCCATATCGTTTGCTCTCTCTCCTCTCCTTTGCTCTCTCTCCCCCTCTCTTTTGAGTTCTCTCACCCCTATTTTGCGCTCTCTCCCCCTCTCTTTTGTGCTCTCTCCCCCCTCTTTTTTGTGCTCTCTCCCCCTCTCTTTTGCGCTCTCTCTCCCCCCTCTCTTTTGTGCTCTCTCCCCCCTCTATTTTGCTTTCTCCCCCCCTCTCTTTTGCGCTCTCTCCCCCCTCTCTTTTGCTCTCTTCCCCCCCCCTCTCGTTTGCTCTCTCTCCTCTGGTTTGCTCTCTCTCTCTCCTCTTGTTTGCTCTCTCTCTCCTCTCGTTTGCTCTCTCTCTCCTCTCGTTTGCTCTCTCTCTCCTCTCGTTTGCTCTCTCATCTCATTTGCTCTCTCTCTCCCTCTCTTTTGTGCTCTCTCCCCTCTCTTTTGTGCTCTCAACCCTCTCTTTTGTGCTCTCTCCCCTCTCATTTGTGCTCTCTCCCCTCTCTTTTGATGTCTCTCTCCATCTTTTGATGTCTCTCTCCCTCTCTTTTGCTCTCTTCTCTCCCTCTCTTTTGCTCTCTACCCCCTCTCTTTTGCTCTCTACCCCCTCTCGTTTGCTCTCTCTCCTCTCATTTGCTCTCTCTCCCCCTCTCATTTGCTCTCTCTCCCCCTCTCTTTTGTGCTCTCTCCCCCTCTCTTTTGTGCTCTCTCCCCTCTCTTTTGTGCTCTCTCTCCAATCTCTATTGTGCTCTCTCCCCCTCTTTTGTGCTCTCTCTCCCCTCTTTTGCTCTCTCCCCTCTCTTTTTCTCTCCCCCTCTTTTGCTGTCTCTCTCCCTCTCTTTTGCTCTCTTCCCCCCTCTCGTTTGCTCTCTATCCTCTCATTTGCTCTCTCTCTCCCTCTCTTTTTCTCTCTCTCCCACTCTCTATTGCGCTCTCTCCCCCCTCTTTTGCTCTCTCTCCCCCCTCTCGTTTGCGCTCTCTCCCCCCTCTCTTTTGCTCTCTCTCCCCCCTCTCATTTGCATTCTCTCCTCCCTCTCTTTTGCGCTCTCTCCCCCCTCTCTTTTGTGCTCTCTCTCCCCTCTCTTTTGTGCTCTCTCTCCCCTCTCTTTTGTGCTCTCTCCCCTCTCTTTTGTGCTCTCTCCTCCCTCTCTTTTTTTTTTTTAAATATATTTATTTTTTATTGTTATATGCATGAAATACAACAAAGGCATTTTTCCAACAATAAAGGTTAGCAAGTTGCAATTGCACAGTACTTAGGTTAGGGAGGTATAAGGAAAACCTCCCATGCATCAGAATTCAAGTAGCCAGTCCATGTGAGTTTTAGTCTATTCATCCGGGCTAATGTCTTTGGCAAACCGAGGAGATATAACTCCATTAGGTCGCTTATCTTTGTTTGCTTATGCTCTCGAATGCAGGACTGTTACAGAAGAGTATTACAACAATCAGAGTGCATATGACTAAACCTCAATTTAACAAAACCACTACGCATCAATACTAAACTTCATTTAAAACAAAAGAAAAAGAAAAAACAAAATTAAAAGAACAAAACAGAAATAAAAACAACAACATGGTAGGTTACAATGTTAAAGATGGTGTCGCATGTGCTCGGGTGTCAGAGATATTGCTACATTATGTCTAAGTTAGCGCTTGTTGGGAAGTAATGTGGTCCTGCTATGTGAAGCTATTAAATAGCATACGTGACTGTGACCATTTACGTCAATCCTACTTGGGCTTATATTTATATGACTCCCATAAGAGTAGCATGTCTTCAAAAAAGGCCAAACCTCCTATTTGGAGATAATGAAATCTTTCTAATACCATATCTGAGTTAACTAATTTCACCCATTCACTAACAGTAGGGATTTTGGTTGTTTTCCAACATCTGGGTATCATTTGTTTTGCCGTGTTTGGCATAATATAGAACAGCTGTTTGCGTATTTTGCATGTTATGGGAGGATCATTGTGGAGAAGTGCTAATTCTATGCTCGGGTTAATTTGTGTGTGTAATACTGCATTAATTTCTTGGAAAATTGCTGACCAAAAATTTCTGATAGGTTCACAATCCCACCAAATATGTGTCATATGTCCTGGTAGGCCGCAACCCCTCCAGCAGTTGCCTGAACTCCCTTTAAAAATGTGCTTAATTTTGGCTGGGGTCATGTACCATCGCATACAAACTTTAATGTTTGTCTCTTTCGCTCTTGCAGAGTGAGCTGAATGCGATAAATTCTCAAATCTTAACTGCCAATCTTTAGTGAGTGTAGTCGTTTCAAGCTCTTTATCCCACCCTGCAGTGTATGAAGGCAGGTTCGGAAATCTATTCTCCAAAACCATCTTGTATAGTGCAGAAACCGATCTGGGACCCTTTAAGTCACTCAAGCATGCTTGCTCGAATTTTGTCAAAGGTCGCATAAAGTCTGCTTTACTTTTATGTGTGAGTAAGAAATGTCTCGCCTGATGGTAATTAAACCAAGAGGCGAAAAAGGGGATTGATAGTGAGTCTATTTGTTGCTTGGATTTTACCTTGTTGTTTTCTAATAAGGTGTGGATCTGTATTGGGGAAATTTGAGTGGCACATATGCTCTTCTCTTGTGCGAGTCCCGGAGGAAACTCTGGATTAAGTATCAAGCTTGTAAGTGGGGAATATTTTGAAGAAATTTTTGGATATGTCTTGAGGACATGTAGCCAGTCTCTCCAGGTCTCGTTAGACGTGGAGGACTGGGAGACAGTAGGATTCCCTAGTGCCTGGATATTCCAGCATTTATTTCCTAAGTGAGTTGTGTCTGCCATGTTTGTTTCTATTTGTACCCACCCCTTAGATTTATCTCCCTCATAGTCGCACCACTCCAGGACACGCTGAAGAGAGATCGCAAGTTTATATGAGTTAAGGTGTGGGACTCCTAGGCCACTTTGCTCAGGAACTTTATAAATCGTGCTTTTATTAATACGTGGTGGTCTACGTCTCCATATATAGTCATTCAATATTTTTTGCAAGATATCTACTTCCCCAGATATGTGCTGGACCGGTACGGTCTGTAAGATATACAATGCTTTAGGTAGTAGTACCATCTTAGCTGCTTGGATTCTACCCAACCACGTAATGTTTTTTAGAAGCCAAGAGGAGGTCAGGGACTGAAACTCATTAATTAGTTCCCCATAGTTGTGTTTGCGTGTTGATTGACTGTTTGGAGTCAAGAAGACTCCGAGATATTTAAGACGGTTGGTTTGTACTTTTAAGGGGCAGAGTGCTCTGATGTCCTCTAGCGTCTGTTGGGGGATCCTAATCGGTAAAAATTCTGACTTTGTCATGTTAACTAAAAAATTAGATACCCTGCCAAAAGAGGAGAGCTCAGTCATTGCATGTGTGATAGATCTAAGTGGGTCAGTTATCGTCAGTAGGAGGTCGTCTGCGTAAATTGCCATTTTATGCTGTCTAGTTCCTGCTATAATGTTATAACTACAATATTTAAATGTTGTGTAGCTGTAATAGCGGAACAACCACAGGAAAGACTTAGCCTGCAGTGTCAGTATTAGTACAGCACTTTAATAGTAATGGATGATTCCCAGCAGCGGTGTAAGGGTGAATCTGAGTGTTTGCAAAGTAATACAGCAGGTAGAGGTTAGGATAACTGCTGATATAAGTATAAATGACACTATGCAAAAATATACGGCTGATATGTTCTTAGTACTTAGATTGTTGCAAAGCATAAGATATGGTTAGAATGCAGACTGGAGATTTAAGCAGCAAATGATAGAAAACAGGTTATCCAATAGATAAGCAAAGTATTGCAAGCAAGGAATGGCAGACAAATAACAATTAGCAGTTCAATACAGATTGAGATATACTTGCAAGTACTAGCAGCTGTAGCAGAATGAATCCGGTGGTTGGTGTATGTTAACACGATGAGAAGGGAGCAGTAGCAGTGTCCGTGAAAGCTACTGGAAGGAGTGAGCGTGAAACAGCGTGTAGATCCGGCTGTACAAAGTCAATCCACTGGGAACAGGAAGTGTTCTGTAGCTGAGAAACAGAGAGGAGCTGAACAGCAAATTGTGTAACAAAAAGAGTCAGGTACTTTGTTCAGGATAGCGATGAAGGCAACAAGTAGCCTAATAGGTAAAAAAGGCTTGAGGCTCAATCTCTGTCAGCTGGAGTGGAGGAGTGTATCCTTTAACCTGTGCCAAACAAAATAATCAAGCAAAGAGGATAGCAGGAAGTGCACTTATAAAGCAAAAGAAGGTGGGGCTGAATTAAAGGGGACATTACAGACCCCCCCCTTCAGGGCATCATCACCGAGGATGCATTGGGTTTCTGAACGTCTATGAAAAAGAGCAACAAGACGTGGAGCATGGACCAGAGAGTGCAACAACCAAGAGTCCTCCTCCTGCCCATACCCCTTCCATCGAACCAAATACTGCAGTCTCCCACGATGTATACGTGAGTCGAGGACGCTATCAACTTCATATTCCTCATGGTCCTCGACAGTAACAGGCGGTGGAGGAACACTTAAGCGCGGAAATTCTTCACTGGTTCTGTAGGGTTTGAGCAACGATATATGAAAAGAAGGATGAATCTTGTATTTCTCTGGCAGGTCCAACACAACAGTTGTTGGGTTGAGAATACGTAGAATACGGAATGGTCCGATGAATTGACTACCCAATTTCTTAGAAGGTATAACAAGTTTAAGAAATTTGGTGGAAAGCCACACTTGGTTGCCTACTTTATAATCAGGACCTGGACGATGTCTCGTGTTATAGTAGTGTTGTTGATCAGTCTTGGCTTTGTGTAGGTGAACTTTCAGTAGTTGTAGGACATCCTGTAGATTGGCTAAGTAAGAAGTGACAGATGGTGATGCAGAATCTATTTTAGGCAGTCGGATGGTTTGAGGGTGATAACCATAAGTGGCATAGAAAGGGGTCATCTTAGTTGAGGTCGATACAGAATTATTATAAGAGAATTCGGCTAAGGCCAAACGATGGAGCCAGTCATCCTGCTGGTGAGTAATGTAGCATCTTAGATATTGTTCAAGGATACCATTCACTCGCTCAGTGAGGCCATTAGTCTGGGGGTGATATGCCGTTGAAAGTCTAGGATGTATGTTTAACAGTTTGCAAATTTCCTTCCAGAAATGGGAGGTAAACTGAGAGCCACGATCTGTTATAATGACATTTGGTATCCCATGTAGTTTTACAATTTGCTTTAGGAAGGTATCAGCAGTTTGGGAGGCTGTGGGTAAACTTTTTAAAGGTATAAAGTGAGCAAGTTTCGTCAAGTGGTCGACGACTACCATGATTGTGTTGTGGTTTTGTGATGGTGGAAGTTCCACTATAAAATCCATGGAAATTACAGTCCAGGGAATATCAGGAATAGGAAGAGGTGTGAGATAACCTATTGTTTTTTTCCTCTCGATTTTGTATCGTGCACATGTCTCACAAGATGTGACATAATCTTGTATAGTTTTACCCATATTTGGCCACCAGAAATTCCTTTGCATCAGTTCGGTTGTTTTGGATACACCTAAATGACCAGACAGAGGATGATCATGGTAATGATCTAGTATTCTGGATCTTAATTGTTTTGGTATGTACAATTTCTGATTCATTGTGAGAAGACCGTTTGGTTCTTTGTGCAATTGAAATTGTGTAGGCAGCCTGTCACTTTCTAAAGCCTCTAAAATATCAACTTCAAGATTATTTAAAGTTCCGATTATTTTATGAGAAGGTATCATTTGTAAAGTGTCGTCTGTATGTGGTCTGCTATCTGACAGTCGAGAAAGGGCATCAGCTTTGGTGTTTAGTTTGCCTGGTCTGTATGTTATTAAAAAATTAAATCTATCAAAAAAAAGTGACCAACGCACTTGACGGGAAGATAATGTCTTATTTTGTCTTAAATATTGAAGGTTTTTATGATCAGTGTAGATAATGAAAGCTTTGTCAGTGCCTTCCAAGATATGCCTCCAGACCTCCAGTGCACATTTTATTGCCAGCAACTCCTTGTCACCTACTGAATAATTAACATCAGCGGGTAACAACGTTCTGGAATAAAAGGCAATGGGGTGAGTAGGATGTTTCTCATCAGATCTTTGGGATAAAACTGCACCCAAGCCCGTGTCTGAGGCATCCACCTCCAGAATGAACTGACAAGTATGATCTGGTAAACTTAAAATTGGAGCGGTAGTAAAACAGTCTTTTAGTAAGTTAAAGGTTTGATCAGCATCTGGGGTCCACCGAAATGGAACTGCCTTTCTGGTTAGATTTTTGAGTGGTTTCACAATAGTAGAAAAGTTGTATATGAATCTACGATAAAAATTAGCGAACCCTAAAAATCTCTGTAGAGATTTCAAGTTAGTGGGTTTGGGCCAGTTCTTAATTGCCATCACTTTTTCGTGATCCATCTGTACTTTGTCAGGGGAGATGATATACCCTAAAAATTTTATTTCATGTACATGAAATAAACATTTTTCTGCCTTTGCAAATAATTTATGTTCACGAAGTCTTGTTAAGACCCACCTGACATGTTTTATGTGTTCCTGTGTATCTCTAGAATAAACCAAAATGTCATCGAGATAGATGATAACACACACATCAATTAGATCTTTGAAAATGTCATTTATAAAGTGTTGAAATGTGCCAGGGGCATTGCACAGCCCAAATGGCATAACCTTATACTCAAAGAGTCCGTACCTCATTCTAAAAGCTGTCTTCCACTCATCCCCCTCCTTGATTCTTATTAAGTTATAGGCCCCCTTCAAATCCAATTTAGTAAAAATGGTGGCGCCATTTAAGCGTTCTAGGAGTTCGGGTTCTTTATGGTAATTGAGTTCAAGGCCCGATAATCGATGATTGGTCTTAGTGACTGATCCTTATTAGTAACAAAAAACATGCCTGCAGCTGCAGGTGAGACAGAGGGTACTATAAAGCCTTTTCTCAAGTTGTCATCTAAGTATTCCCTTAAGTGTTGCAACTCCTTCTGTGAAAGTGGATAAATTTTCCCGTATGGGATTTGGGAACCAGGGATTAAATCTATGGGGCAATCGTATACCCTATGAGGAGGCAGGACCTCAGCCTCTTTTAGATCAAAGACATCAGTTAAATCATGGTATTCAGAAGGAATAGCTATGTCTACTGCTCCAAGTAACTGATAAGGGAAACAAGTGGTTTTGCAGTAATGGGAATCAAATAAAATATTAGGTTTCACCCAATTTATACTCGGGTTATGTTTTTTCAACCATGTATATCCCATAATAATAGGATGTAAAGAGTTTGGTATTACATCGAAACTGAGATATTCAGTGTGACCATGATTTGTAGTAATTAACAAAGGTATGGTGTGCTGTGTGATTGGTCCGTTATGTATGAAGGAACCGTCAATAACTTTTATAAACACAGGTGTATGCTTATCAACACAAGGTATTTTATTTACAGTAACGAACTTAGAATCTATGAAACAATCATAAGCCCCGGAGTCAATTATTGCGTCAGTCTTGATTTGTTGGAGATCCCACTGCAAAGACAGAGATAATGTGAATGATTGGTGGTCTACACTTAATTTAGGTGTGGCAGAATTTATACTAGTCAGCTTACCCTTCTTTTAAAATTGGACAGGATGAAACTGAATGATCCTTATTCGCACAATAAAGACAAAGATTAGACATGCGTCGTCTCATTTTTTCCTCAGCTGATAGAGGGCCTTTAATGACACCTATCTCCATGGGTGTTTGTTGGTGATTATGTTTTTCAGTAGTGGGGAACAATAACCTTCTAGGGGGTGTGTCTGTTGATAATTTTTCAGAGCGTCTCTCCCTAAACCTACGGTCTAAAGTGGTTGCTAGTTTCATTAATCCTTGCAATGTATCAGGCATCTCCAGCCTTGAAAGTTCATCTTTAAGTGTGTCATTAAGTCCCAATCTAAACTGATTTTTCAGGGAAATGTTATTCCATTGGGAGTCAGTTGCCCACATTTGAAAATCAGTTATAAACTCCTCAACAGGAAGTTTACCCTGTTTAAGTGCTCTGAGTTTAGTTTCTGCTTGAATCTGGGTATTACTATCCTCATATAAAGCTGCCATGGAAAGAAAGAATTGATCAATGGACTCCAAAATAGGATTATTTGACTCAAATAGTCTGTTTGCCCATGACCTGGGTTCGGCAGTTAAATAAGATATGGCTGTGCAGACTTTTATTTTATCAGAACAATAGGTCCTGGGTTTCATGGTGAATAGAAGATAACAGGCATTTTTAAAGTCTCTGAATTCATTTCTTTTCCCTGAAAATAAAGCTGGTGGATTTACCTGTGGCTCTGGAGGCTCAGGGTTTTTTGGTGCAACTATGTCTTTAACCAAATTCTTTAAGGCTTTGTTCTCGGTTTGCAAATCTGTAAGTGCTCTTGCCAGATATTCAACTTTTTGATTAAGAGTGTCAATTTCAGTTTTCACAGTTTGGGGATCCATTACTATTAGTAGCTATTTTTTAGGGCTTGATTATTATGTTATAACTACAATATTTAAATGTTGTGTAGCTGTAATAGCGGAACAACCACAGGAAAGACTTAGCCTGCAGTGTCAGTATTAGTACAGCACTTTAATAGTAATGGATGATTCCCAGCAGCGGTGTAAGGGTGAATCTGAGTGTTTGCAAAGTAATACAGCAGGTAGAGGTTAGGATAACTGCTGATATAAGTATAAATGACACTATGCAAAAATATACGGCTGATATGTTCTTAGTACTTTGATTGTTGCAAAGCATAAGATATGGTTAGAATGCAGACTGGAGATTTAAGCAGCAAATGATAGAAAACAGGTTATCCAATAGATAAGCAAAGTATTGCAAGCAAGGAATGGCAGACAAATAACAATTAGCAGTTCAATACAGATTGAGATATACTTGCAAGTACTAGCAGCTGTAGCAGAATGAATCCGGTGGTTGGTGTATGTTAACACGATGAGAAGGGAGCAGTAGCAGTGTCCGTGAAAGCTACTGGAAGGAGTGAGCGTGAAACAGTGTGTAGATCCGGCTGTACAAAGTCAATCCGCTGGGAACAGGAAGTGTTCTGTAGCTGAGAAACAGAGAGGAGCTGAACAGCAAATTGTGTAACAAAAAGAGTCAGGTACTTTGTTCAGGATAGCGATGAAGGCAACAAGTAGCCTAATAGGTAAAAAAGGCTTGAGGCTCAATATCTGTCAGCTGGAGTGGAGGAGTGTATCCTTTATCCTGTGCCAAACAAAATAATCAAGCAAAGAGGATAGCAGGAAGTGCACTTATAAAGCAAAAGAAGGTGGGGCTGAATTAAAGGGGACATTACATATAATTCCTTTAATGTGCGGATTCTCTCTGATTCTAATTGCGAGTGGTTCAAGTGATAAAATAAATAACAATGGGGATAGAGGACAACCCTGTCTCGACCCGTTTCTGATTTCAAAGGGCTCAGAGAGCGTCCCATTCACTCTCACCTGTGCTGTTGGATTAGAATATAGGGCCATAATTTTTTGGATAAACTGGTCGGGGAAATTAAATCTACTAAGAGTCGCTTGTAAATAAGTCCAGTCAAGTCTGTCAAATGCCTTTTCGGCGTCAGTGGAGAGGAAGAGGGCTGGTATGTTAGTTGTGGAAACAAGGTCTATAAGATTAAGTAC
Organism: Bombina bombina; assembly: GCF_027579735.1. Taxonomy (NCBI): domain Eukaryota; kingdom Metazoa; phylum Chordata; class Amphibia; order Anura; family Bombinatoridae; genus Bombina; species Bombina bombina. The sequence goes on along the minus strand of NC_069499.1, from coordinate 1,294,016,490 downwards.
TTTCACAGTGTTGTCTTTCGCCTCTCTATTGGGTACGAAACCTGCCTGGTCTTGATGAATTAGTTCTGGGAGAAATTGATTTATGCGGGAGGCCAAAATTTTTGCATATAGTTTCAAGTCTGTATTAAGTAGGGATATTGGTCTAAAGTTGGCGGGGACATCAGGCACCCTGCCCGGTTTTTCTAATACTGAGATATGTGCTTGTAACATGGTATCAGGAAATCTATAACCTTCCGCTATGTGATTAAATAAGGAGGTTAAATGCGGGGCAAGATATTTTGAAAAGGTTTTATAATACAGGCCTGAGAAACCATCCGGGCCCGGCGCTTTGCTAGATTTTAAGGTACGTATAGCATCTAATACTTCTTTAATGGTAAAGGGTTGGTTCAGGGACTCTCTTTGCTCGCTACTTAATTGTGGTATTTGTATACTAGAAAGGTATTGGTGGCATGTGTGACTATGAGCTGTATCCTCCCTTTCTGGGAATAAGTTATAAAGTTTATGATAAAAAGATTTAAATACTTCAGCTATTTTATGAGTGTCTTCTAACCGTTTCCCTGACTCATTTTTAATTAAGTGTATGTATGTTTTTTGTTGTCTATGTTTTAAAGCTCTTGCTAGCCATTTCCCTGCTTTGTTGCCCTCCCTATAGAATGTCTGTTGGAAGGACAATAGTTGTCTTTGAGCATCTATCTGGAGTAAATTATTTAGTTGTGCACGCTTTGAATTAAGGTTATCCAGAACAAGGTTGTTGTCAGGGGATTGCTTGTGTAGATAGTCTAAATTAGCAATTTCTTTAGCTAAAGTGGTACATTCTTCTCTCCTCTTTCTTGTTATATATGCTTTAAGTTTAATGAGTTCGCCTCTGATTGTACTCTTGTGTGCCTCCCATATTGTTGTAAAGTGTATATCTGGGGTGTTGTTAATTGTGAAATATGATTTAATATGTTTAGCTAGTCTCTTTACTTGCTGTTTCCCCTTGAGGAGTGATTCATCTAGTCTCCACTGGTACTGTCTAAGCGGTGCTGAGGGCCAAGTTATCTCACATGATGCCAGCGAATGATCTGACCAGGTGGTGTGTCTGATCTCAGCTGTTTTCAGGTATGAAAGAGTTAAGTGATCCACAAAAATGTAATCCAATCTAGAATAGCAACTATTGGGGATCGAGAAAAAAGTGAAGTCTTTTTTTTGGGGATTGGAATATGTACCCCAAGCAATTTAAGATTTTTCCAGATGCTTTGCATGTTTGGAATTTTTGTCTGGTTTTGGGGTTGGAGCAGTCGATCTGGGGGTCTAAAGGGACATTAAGGTCGCCTGCTATGATCAAGGAACCTTTGGTCTGAGCTAAAATAGAGTTAGTAGTTGCATTAATAAATTTGCTCTGACGTCTATCGGGTGCATATAAGTTCACCAATGTGATGGGTTTGCCAAAAAGAAGCCCTGTTACTCACAAGTACCTGCCTTCTTTGTCCTGTTCTACATGTATTTTACTAAAGGCAAGTGACTTGTGAATTAATATACTGACACCATTAATTTTCTTGGCTGGGTGCGAACTGTGAAAGTGCTGTGGATAGTTAGATGAAAAGAACTTGGGTATTTGTTTGGTTTTAAAGTGTGTCTCCTGTAGCATGAGGATCTGGCCCCCTTTCTTATGGAGATCCAGCAGTGCCATCCTACGCTTATTCGGACAATTTAGCCCTTTTGTATTTTGAGATATAATTGTAAAAGCCTGTGCAGTGTTTCTATTCATTGTACCTACTTTTGTACCATATGACCCTGTGTTTAGATAATGCCCTCACATACCTCCCTCTGAAACACTCCGAGCACACCTGTTTATGCATATGCAACATTGTAGTAACCTTAAAAAAAGAAAAAATTATAAAAAAGTAAGTGACAAAACATTTTACCCCTTTCTTAGTCGAAAGGGTACAATACATTATCTTAACTATAGGAGAGTATATCTCCCAACTGGCTGAGAGTAAAAGTAGTACAGTTATCCCATTTTAACAGGGAGAAGGAAAAACAATAAAAATAAAGTAAACAATTCTGAGTTAAATACTAAACTGATTTGAACCAGCCTAACGGCCTCTGAAAAGAAGAAAAAGAATTAACATTGGACCTGTGAAACATAACCATTAGCATAACATATTGCTAGCAAGTAAAAGTCTCTAGTCTTTCAAATTCCCATTTTTAGCATTACCATGACTGCCTATGCAACAAAAATTGTCCGTTATCACAAGAAAGTCTTTCACATTTATTTCCTGGGAAAGAAAAACATGCATGGTAGTATGGCAATATTACTGTGCTATCAAACATATTTAAAAGGATACAGCTTATCCGGCTCAGGAACCTTCTTTCTCCTGCAGGTTATTTTGATTGCCTGCGTTCAGTCTGCGTGTTCTTCTCTGTTGTACCTGCTGCCACTCCCGCCTCTGAGGTAGTGGGTTAGTACTAAGTCCCGGTTTGTGTTGGTTTTGTGCATCTTCTCCTTCCTCTATCACGGGAGGTATAACATCTAGGGCCTTGCAGATCTGCTTAACGTCTCCTGGTGTAGTGCATATGAATCTCTTTCCTTGCCAGGGGAAAATTAACTGAAAGGGAAACCCCCACCTGTATGGGATATTTAGTTTCCTAAGAAGCATAGTAAAAGGTTTAAGTTCTTTTCTCTTGAAAAGGGTCCTCTGCGATAGGTCTGTATAAAATTGAAGATCGGCATTTTCGTACTTGACAGGTTGTTTTTCACGAGCCAACTTCATAAGCTCTTCTTTGACCTGGTAGTTTGTTATTCGTACAATTATGTCCCTAGGTGGTTGTGTGTCTAGTGGTTTAGGGCGAAGTGCCCTATGGGCTCTGTCTATCTCAATCTTTACTGGGGACTCTGTTTCAAAGAGTTAAAGAGATCTTGTAGATATTGCTCTAGGCCCGATGGCGGTATGGATTCGGGGACACCTCTGATTCTGATATTTTGCCTTCTACTTCTATTTTCGGCATCATCAATTTTTTCTTCCAGGCCCAGTATGACTTCATTCTGTTTGTGAATAGTGGTATGTAGATCAGATATTGCCGTAGCATGAGTATCCTGGGTAGTTTCCACTGCCTCCACTCTATGCCCTATTTCAGACATTTCTTTCTTTAGGTCATTGATTTCCTCTTTGATACATTGCTTAACTTGCAGAACTAAAGCCGAGAAATCTTTTTTTGAGGGGAGCGATTCAAATAAAGCTTTAGGCACTGTGATGGTGTCTGTCATAGTTTCAGAGTCCGATTCTGAAGATGAATATGCTGCAGCAGAGTCTTGATCTTCATTGGGATTTAAGCTTGTGAATTTGACCTCTACCGATTTAAAAAAGTTGTTAACTGAGGGAGTAGTCTGACTGCTTTGTTTTGGTACAGACCCTTTTTTTTTTTTTAGGAGACATGTTTGCCTTGTTCAATGTCCAAGTCTGTATTTTAAAGATACCCTTTGCACAGGTTAAAATCAAATGAGGACCCAGCACATTAATGGGTTGTGCAGTAAGGCTCGCCCCAAGCAAAGGTACCCTGATCAGGTTTTCACAGAGCTATGTTACTTATTGTGGCTTAGGAGCTGCGATATATATCACTGCCCACCGTATATTTATTGTGGTTTAAGCCTAGTACCTGGGTATTGCTGCGTTGCGCAGTAAACAAATAATATTTATGTGTAAGATCCCTTACAGGCGTCAGGCTGTGGCGTAGGCCTTTTCTCCAGTGGAATATAAATCAAGTTGAAAACTTTTCCCCTTGTGCTGTATACATTGTCACATGCAGTTTACATGTATAGATGTGGAGTCACAGATAGATGTTCCTTTCAGTCATAAGCATATTATGAGGACGGATAGAGCCCTTTGAACTCGGTCACACTAGTCTTGAGCATAGCATTTTCCCTTAAGTGTTGCTTCATATAATGCCTCTCTGACACATAGACATTTCTTAGATATTGCAGGTCTGCACATAAAGGTCTCTCAGTTACTGATCTTAATCACCCATGTCTCATAAATCCACGTGCAGCTAAGATGTGCTCTCTCTCATTAATGGCCCTCTGCTACGCAGTGTTTTAGACTGTTAAGTGTCTCTAAACAATTGCGGTCTCTGCGCTCAGACCCGTGTTATGTTCGCTAGCCGACAGCTTTTATTTTAGGTAGTGTCCCATACACTCATATTACCTCTTCCTCAACTGCCGCTGTAATTGCAAGTCGCGTCTGTAGTTTGCATGAAGTTCCGATGCATGTAGGCCCAGCAAGTCACGCACAGCATCTGCTGTTGTAAACGGGTTACCGAGCGCGCCCCCGCCTCACATCTGACAGCCCTCTCTTCACTTGGGCTATGTAACAAATCGGGGCTAGATTATTCTCCCGGTTATGGCAGATTAACACTTCTCAGCCAGACAGGGCACAGGAGCAGTTTCAAGCCGCGGCCATTTCCTTGGCTGGCTAGCTCCGCCCCTCTCCTCCCTCTCTTTTGTGCTCTCTCCCCTCTCTTTTGTGCTTTCTCCCCTCTCTTTTGCTCTCTCCCCTCTCTTTTGCTCTCTCCCCTCTCTTTTGCTGTCTCTCTCCCTCTCTTTTGCTTGCTTATCTCCCTCTCTTTTGCTCTCTTCCCCCCTCTTGTTTGCTCTCTCTCCTCTCGTTTGCTCTCTCTCTCCTCTCGTTTGCTCTCTCTCCCCCCTCTCTTTTGTGCTCTCTCCCCCCTTTTTTTTGCACTCTCTCCCCCTCTTTTGTGCTCTCTCCCCCCTCTGTTTTGCGCTCTCTCCCCCCCTCTGTTTTGCGCTCTCTCCCCCCTCTCTTTTGCTTTTTCTCCCCCTCTCTTTTGCACTCTCTCCCCCTCTCTTTTGCGCTCTCTCCCCCCTCTCTTTTGCGCTCTCTCTCCCCTCTTTTGCGCTCTCTCCCCCCTCTCTTTTGCGCTCTTTCCCCCCTCTCTTTTGCGCTCTCTCCCCCTCTCTTTTGCGCTTTCTCCCTCCTCTCTTTTGTGCTCTCTCCCCCCTCTCTTTTGCGCTCTCTCTCCCCCCTCTCTTTTGCGCTCTCTCCCCCCTTTCTTTTGCGGTCTCTCTCCCCCTCTCTTTTGCGCTCTCTCTCCCCCCTCTCTTTTGCGCTCTCTCTCCCCCTCTCTTTTGCGCTCTCTCTTGCACTCTCTCTCCCCCCTCTCTTTTGCACTCTCACCCCTCTCTTTTGCGCTCTCTCTCTCACCCCTCTCTTTTGCACTCTCTCTCCCCCCTCTCTTTTACTGTCTCTCTCCCCCCTCTCTTTTGCGCTGTCTCTCTCCTCCCTCTCTTTTGCGCTGTCTCTCTCCCCCTCTCTTTTGCGCTCTCTCTTGCACTCTCTCTCCCCCCTCTCTTTTGCGCTCTCTCTCCCCCCTCTTTTGCGTTGTCTCTCTCCCCCCTCTCTTTTGCGCTCTCTCTTGCACTCTCTCTCCCCTCTCTTTTGCGCTCTCTCTCCCCCCTCTCTTTTGCGCTGTCTCTCCCCCCTCTCTTTTGTGCTCTCTCTTGTGCTCTCTCTCCCCCCTCTCTTTTGCGCTCTCTCTTGCGCTCTTTCCCCCTCTTTCCCCCCTCTTTTGCGCTGTCTCTCTCCCCCCTCTCTTTTGTGCTCTCTCTCCCCCCTCTCTTTTGCGCTCTCTCTCCCCCATCTCTTTTGTGCTCTCTCTCCCCCCTCTCTTTTGCGCTCTCTATCCCCCTCTCTTTTGTTGTCTTTCCCCCTCTCTTTTGCTGTCTGTCTCCCCCCTCTCTTTTGCTGTCTGTCTCCCCCCTCTCTTTTGCTGTCTCTCTCCCCCCTCTCTTTTGTGCTCTCTCTCCCTTCTCTTTTGTGCTCTCTCCTCCCTCTCTTCATTTGGAAGGCCAGGTGTGTTTGTCCTTGCGCGCAATCTCTACTGCGCATGACAGCTTCGGACAAACACACTTGCCATTTTATTTTCTAAGATAGTTAATTTAATTTGTAGTTTAACGTAATTTTAGTATAATAGGATAGATTAATTAATAGTTTAATATAGTTTAATGTAATTTTAGTATAATAGTTAAGGTAGATTAATTAATAGTTTAATATAGTTTAATGTAATTTTAGTATAATAGTTAGGGTAGATTAATAGTTTAATATAGTTTAATTTAAATCTAAAGGTAAGTTTAAATTCATTATAAGATAGGGATGAGTTAATATTTAATATAAAGTTAGCGGGTTGTTCGGTTTAGGGGTTAATAGTTGAATATAGTTTATGGCGATGTGGGGGGCTGGCGGTTTAGGGGTTAATAGGTTTAGTAAGTGGTAGTGATGTGGGAGGGAGCAGCGGGATAGGGGTTCAATATTTTAATATAGTGGTGGTGTTTAGTGACAGTATATAAATAAAGCTGTGAAAAAGCGAAGAGCAGCGAGATCGATGACTGTTAGTTAACAACAGTCCGCTGCTCATCGCCCCGTACTTGGTGCGCAGCTTTTTGACAGCTTTTTATATAAATATGGAGAGCGTATTCAGGTCAGGCGAGCGTATTGGTGCCGTTGAATGCAAGTAAGTTGACGGCTTGATAAGTAGGCCTCTTAGTATGGGATAAAACAAGGGGTTAAACCTAAGGATTAAATATCTAAGGGATTTACATCAATATCTATGCATATTTGTAGATTGAATTTCCCAAATGTGAGAAAAGTATGTACTAGTACAAGCGAGTTCAAAGGACTAATTTAGTGGATATGTAAACCCTGTTAATAGTCACTAGGTACATTCAGCCTGTGTTAGATGGTTCAGAAAGTGGCTACTAATATATACCACTTTACACATTAGAGTGCAAGATAATAAATACTGTGAACCCTTATATATTATGAAAGTAAAAAACAGCCTTCATGTACTTGTTTTAGTTGTAATATTGTTACCACATTGAAACAGTAGAATTGATTCTTGAGATTTTAACACTTGTATCCGTGGCAGACAAACGGCAAAAGTTAATGTTGCAACTACTTCTCACATACAATTAGATATAGCGCTTAATTGCCAAAAGATATGGTAGACTAAATAAAATAAGGATACCATATCCTATAATAACAATGCTGTCTCCAAAATCTAAGGCAGCTTTAAGCACAATGTGTAAATCCCTATATTGACTGCCGGGTCATGCGTTTACCATCTTGTGATTAACCTCTTAGTGGAATAACTAGATCCCCTGTTGGTAATATATATAAGTACAGCTCAAAGTAAATGCTACAGTAAGTTTTTACCAAAGGCAAATTAAAACACAGGAGTTGCTATGACTCCTCACTAAGTCCCTAACACCTGACCTAACATTTGCTCACTCCTCTTATACTCATTGCTTGGACTTATTTTATATTATTTGTTTATTTCATTAAAAAGCCCCCTTGCCACCACAGACCTCCTAGGATCCTGTCCTCACTTCCAGGTTCCCCTTGAGCTCATGCTTGTAAGGGTGTGTTGTCTTGTTGTTTTTGGGTTCCAGTTCCAATTCGTCAGGATGTTCTGAGCCAGTTCCATGACATGATAGCTGTGAGTCACGGAGGTATCCCCAAACCCAAGAAGCAGTGCAGAGGTCATAGGGGTTTAAACATAAGTTTTGCCACCAAAAGTACAGACTTCTGGTGGCAAAACTTATGTCAAACTTTGGATTTAACATTGTATTTTAAATTCTATCAATATTCTGAACAAAAATGTTGAGATGCCATTTTCTGAATATTTTTTGTATATTGCACTTTAAATTCTATCAATAATTTTGAATTGTATAATAGAGGTGCTAACCATGAGTATTTTTTGCACATAATTTATATGTTTTAGGTGATAAGTATATCCAGTACATAAGAGGTTAACTCTTACCTGTGTTTTTAGCGCCATCTGTTGGTAGACTGCTATATAAGGTGTTTGAATTTATTGTACACATTAGCTTGACAAAGAGACAGTAGTCTCGAAACGTTGCTGTTTGTCCTGTTGTCTCAAGAATAAATATCTATGCTGTCACTTCTTTCTGTTTGTGATATTAGTACCTTCTGACCTTGGAAGCAGGTCTTTGTGACTTTGCATGATATTACCTGTGTGCTGGACTTTTTTCACTACTTCTAAAACTTATGTCAAACCCATATGACTATTTATAATTTTGTGACATTTGGGCCAGAGCCAAAAACTCCAGTACAAGACCTGCTGGTTTTCTTCAATTACTTATCGTTCTAACTTGTCCTTGGTTTGATATTGCTATGAACCTCACCATGGAACTCATCCCTCACAACAGCACATGGTAGTGTTAGACCGCTTCACTAAGATGGCATATTTCATACCAAACCATTGGGCTCCTGAATGCTGTCAAGACTGCTGCGCTGTTCTTGAAAGAAATCTACTACCTTCAGAGACATTTACAAACTATCACCTATGATAGAGGAACCCAGTTTACTTTCTGGTTCTGGAGACACTTTTGTCGCTACTTAAAGATTAAACACTGTTTATCCTCCTCTTATCAACCTCAGAAGAATGGGCAGATGAATTGTATCTTCAGTGCTACACTTTTTACCTTCAAGAGGTCTGGCTGTCCCTTCTACCCACTGCTGAGTTTGCATACAACAAGCAGGTGAATGCAACAAACACACCATTATTTGCCAATTATGGATTCCACCCAGCAGCACATCTGAATCTGCCATGCTTCCCAAATACTCCATTCCCTCCTACACCAATGACATTTGCTCCTTCTAGCCCTCCTGGTTGCTCGAAAACAATATAAGTCTGAAGCAGACAAAAAAATCCTGCACCCTCCCACAACCCTGGTGACAAGGTGTGATTTTTCCTGTAAAAAAACTGGGTTCTTGTTTCATTAGCCCTTTCAAGGTGATGTTCCATGATTCATTGCTCAAACCTTGGAAATGTCATGTTTCTGGACTCTTTAACAGGGTGGAGCCCTATGGCTGGGTTAGCAGGGAAATGGTAAGATTGCATAGCAATACACTGTCCTGTGTATTAGGAGAAATTACACAGGCAAATTGCAAGTAATGTCCTGAAATAGTTTTTACTGGAAACAGGTACAAGCAAGAGTTAACAGAGAAAAACTGTACAAACCAGTGTAGCTCATGTGCAAGTTCAGAGAGACAAGAGCCCAGTACTGAAAGGCCCACCTTAGGGCTAAGGACTGTAGTACACACTTCTGGCTAAACAAAGGAAATGCCACTCATGGGCAAAGTAACAGTAATGCCAGATTCTGTGTTAAACAAAGTAAATGCTGCTCCTTGGCAAGGTAAAGGGAATGCCCACTTCTGGGCTAATTAAAAGAAATACAATTTGCTGAATACCAGCTGCAAGCAGAAGCAAAGTCAGTGCTGGAGACAGGAGAAACAAATAGGTACAGCAGGCAATAAGGTACCAGAGCTGGAAAATTTCAAAAGAGAAAGTCCAAGCAGTAGTACTAACTGTGCCAAATGCAGAGACAAGGTCAGGACAAGGTCTAAAGGCAGGCAGCAAGTATCCAAACATAGGCAATGTTGCCAGCAAAACAGGAAGCAGGAATAGGATAGACGTCAATGCCAAAGCAAGGAGTGAAGGCATAAGTTGCACAATATGTAGCCATCGCAAAACACTTAAACTATTAACCCCTAAACCTAACACCCCCAAACTTTAAATTAAAATTACAATATAACTCTATTTAAATAAATAAAAACTTACCTGTGAAATAAAAATAAGTCTAAACTATAAATTAACCTAACTATTCTAATAAAATAAAATAAAAACTACCAATTAAAAAATACTAAATTACAAATGTAAAAAAAAATAACACTACGAAAAAATTAAAAAAATCTAGATTACAACTAAAAAAACAAATCCTACAAAAAATTAAAAAAATAAAAGTTTACCAAAAATAATAAACACTAAAATCCGAAAAAATAAAAAACAATAAGATTACAAAAAAACAACGAAATTATCAAAAATAAAAAAACGATTACACCTAATCAAATAGCCCTTTAAAAATAAAAAAGCCCCCCAAAATAAAAAAACACCCTAGCCTACACTAAACTACCAATAGCCCTTAAAAGGGCCTTTTGTAGGGCATTGTCCTAAAGAAATCTGCTCTTTTACCTGTAAAAAAAAAACAAATTCCCCCCCCAACAGTAAAACCCACCACCCAACCAACCCTCCAAAATAACAAACCTAACTCTAAAAAAAAACCTAAGCTACCCATTGCCCCTAAAGGGGCATTTGTGTGGGCATTGTCCTTAAAAGGGCAGTCAGCTCTTTTGCATTGCCCTTACAAGGGCATTTAGCTCTTTTTCAAATTGCCCATCCCTAATTTAAAAAAAAAAACCTAAAAAAAAACCAATTAACACTAACCCCAGAAGATTTACTCATGGTTTCTGAAGTCCAGACATCCATCTCCATCCAGGTCTTCATCCATCCCGGAGGGGTCTTCCATCTTCATCCCAGCGCAGCGGAGCAGAGCCATCCTGGAAGGTGATCCCATCCTGCATGGAGCTTTCTCACCGCCGTACACTGAAGTGTAATGCAAGGTAGCCATTTCAAAATGGTGTCCCTTACATTTCTATTTGCTGATTTGATTCTTCAAATTCAAATCAGCCAATAGGATGAGAGCTACTAAAATCCTATTGGCTGAATTTTTTTAAATTTGTAATATTTGATTAGAATAGTAAGGGGTTCATTTATATTTTAATGTTAGGTTTATTTTTATTTCACATGTAAGTTTTTATTTGTTTAAATAGAGTTATATTGTAATTTTAATTTAAAGTTAGGGGGTGTTAGGTTTAGGGGTTAATAGTTTAATTTTTAGGGTTTTGCGATGTGGGGGGGCTGGAGGTTTAGGGGTTAATAACTTTATTTAGTGGCGGTGATGTCAGGGAGCAGCAGAATAGGGGTTAATAGCTTTTATTAGTAACAGCGATGTCAGGGGCGGCAGTTTAGGGGAGGCTGGAGGTTTACAGTTTAGGGGTTAGGAAGTTTAGGGGTTAATAACTTTATTATAGTGGAGGCGATGTCGGGGAGTGGCAGAATAGGGGTTAAAACTTTATTATAGTGGTGGCGATGTCGGGAGCAGCAGATTAGGGGTTGGTTAATAACTTTTTTTAGCGTCGGCGATGTCAGGGGCGGCAGATTAGGGGTTAATAACTTTATTTAGGTGTCGGTGATGTTGGGGGGCAGATTAGGGGTGTTTAGACTTGGGGTTTATGTTAGGGTGTTAGGTTTAAACATAACTTTTTTTTCCCCATAGACATCAATGGGGTTGCATTACAGTGATTGCCATTCCGCACTTCAGTTGTTAGTTTTTTTTCTAATACTCTCTCCCCATTGATGTCTATGGGGGAAAGCGTGCACAAGCACGTCAAAGCAGCCCTTGGCTTTTGTGCGGTATGGAGCTTATTGCCTCCATATCGCACACACAAGGAGGCTTTTCAGAAACTTGTAATGGAAGCGCTATTGGGTGTGAAATAACACAACTTTTGTTGCGTTCGATTCACACTCTGTTTAGAGCAAAACCTAGGTGATAGTTTGGTATGTTTCAGCTAGTCATCACATCAACTGCATTTAATATTCAATATTACAAAATATCAGAGGATTTAAAACATTTTTTTTTTTAAATGCGGATCATGGTTGGGGGGGGGGGGGGTGGGGGGGCAAAAGGAGAGCAGCCATTATGCAAGTGGGACACTTAATGAAAAAAATTAACTGTTGCACAAATATAGGAATAAAAATATTTATTTAAAAATACATTTTATTGCTGTTTTTATATATGTAGAAGGCTTAAAACATTAGACATGGGGGGGGGTGTCCTGGTAACAACTCAGAGTGGTCCCAATTTCTGGAGCTCCGGTGGATAGAATACTAATCTTCCAGTTATTGCCCTAATCCTGCAGCATCAGAGACACCCAAACATAATAATAACTACTCTGCATATAGCAGGCGGGATTTTCACCAGATTTGCTAAGTGAATGATACCAGAGTCGTGAAGCAGACTTTCAAGGTCTGGATCAGTGGCTACTTTCAAGGCAACATACCCCCCTAGAGATCTGGCGTATTTTCTGCCACTTCTGGTCTACAGCTCATTGCCGTTTTATTCTACAACCACCAATTATTCAGTTTGCAATGATACAAGTGAACTATGGAGAACACAACAGATCCTATAAAAATGTGGGGACAGGATCTACTACCCTGCCTAGACAGTCTTTATTTGATATTTGAGGCCAGTGTACAGTCTATCATCAACAGGAATTCCTTTAGTCTCATTATAATAATCCAAGATCCAGAACCGAATACAGGATTGAATTATACACCTTTGTACCAGATACTTATCAAGGCAAAGTCTTTCTCTATGGAATATAGAAAGTCTCCTGGCATGGAGAAAGAAAACGCTATATATAAAATACTGACTACACACACAGAACAGCTTTACTTCAGAGTTACTGCCCTCAGACCTGACAACATCTAGAGAAGAGACATTACAGATTCCAAAAGGGAACTCTCAGAATCCTTATACAATCTATAGTTTTACGCAGTCTGATACTGATCCAGTCACTAAACCATTGATCTTTAACACAAGACCTTGAGGAAATGTAAATGTCAAGGCCCTAAAACAAACCCAGCAGACTCCTCCTAAAACTCAAAAGAAGTTTTCAACTTAACAAAGAACAGTCACTCATGGCCGGACTCCTTTTGTACAAAACATATGAATGATTTTGCACACTGGATTATTTTGGAGATTTCAAAGATCTCCTTAAAGAGACAGTCTAGTCAAAATTAGATTTTCATGATTCAGATAGGGTATGGGATTTTAAACAACTTTCCAATTTACTTTTATCATCAAATTGTCTTTGTTCTCTTAGTATTCTTTGTTGAAAGCTAAACCTAGGTAGGCTCATATGCTAATTTCTAAACCCTTGAAGGCTGCCTCTCATCTGAATGCATTTGACAGTTTTCCACAGCTAGAGGGTGTTAATTCATGTGTGTCATTTAGATTGTGCTCATGTCCATGGAGTTATTTATGAGTCAGTACTGATTGGCTAAAATGCAAATCTGTCAAAATAGCTGAAATAAGGGGGCAGTATGCAAAGGCTTAGATTAAAGGTAATCACAGAGGTAAAAAGTATATTAATTTAACCGTGTTGGTTATGCAACAGTGGGGAATGGGTAATAAAGGGGATTATCTTTCTTTTTAAACAAGACTGTCCCTTTAACCCATACCTGTTTTTATCAGCGTGATATGTCCAGATTTGGTTATTTGGACAGAGCTTATCAACTTCTCACATGCTTTGTATTTTAATAATATGAAAGTAAATCTCGTTTCATTTTTTTTTTTTTTTGCTTTAAAAAGCTTTATTAGAAATATTTAGAGGTATACAGTGAATATCAAAAACAGTTGTTCAATAATCAATATCTATAAATTCTAAGGTAAATTGCAAGGTTTACAGAGATTTTTTAGACAAGTAAAGAAGATATATTAGTGCATGAAGGAAAGGTTGTGGCATCTATGGGTTTTAGTGTGCTTTTGTCATATCGTGTAAAGTGTTTGACTATCTATGGTCTTGTGGTTATGCCAGACACCCGATACCAGTCTAGTGCTGAGCTATGTAAAAAATAAGGGATCAAATAGTCTTCCATACGTTTCTCCTGTATAAAATTATATTTTTCTAGATGGAGTGCATGTGACTCAAACTCAAAAGTTTTCTTTCATGATTATGTTCCTTTAAGGTCTATTTCTCAACTCTGTATGTTTATTTTATAACATTTTAGCTTTGACGAAGCAGCATGTTATTTCTGCATACAAAAAAATCACTGTTCTTAGAACTACAAAACCAATAATGGTCTAGATTACAAGTGGAGAGCTAATTTAACGTGCCCACTGTGAGTTCACGGTAGCACTTTGTGCTAGCATTCATGAACCAGAGATCAAACCTCTGGTTAAAGGGACAGTCAAGTCCAAGAAAACTTTCATGATTTAAATTTAAACAACTTTTCAATTTACTTTTATCACCAATTTTGCTTTGTTGTCTTGGTATTCTTAGTTGAAAGCTAATTCTAGGAGATTCATATGCTAATTTCTTAGACCTTAAAGACTGCCTCTAATCTGAATGCATTTTGATCACTAGAGGGCATTAGTTCATGCGTTTCATATAGATAACATTGAGCTCATGCACGTGAAGTTACCCTGGAGTGAGCACTGATTGGCTAAAAAGCAAGTCTGTCAAAAGAACTGAAATAAGGGGGGCAGTCTGCATAGGCTTAGATACAAGATAATCACATAGGTAAATAATGTATTTATATAACAGTGTTGGTTATGCAAAACTGGGGAATGGGTAATAAAGGAATTATCTTTCTTTTTAAACAACAAAAATTCTGGTGTTGACTGTCCCTTTAATGAAAGAAATGTCCCCCAATGTTCCCCAAAATGAAGTGGATAGTTTTTTTTTTTTTTTTTTAAATTATAGATTTTTAAAATAAATAACTGCACAAAGCAGTTATAAGGGGTTAAAGTCAGGGAATGTGGGGTATAAGAAAAATAAACATACTGAAAAGTGTCTTTACAAAAGTGTCTGTATGTGCTTTTATATATATATATATATATATATATATATATATATATATTTATTTATGTGTTAATATGTATATATACATATATAAATACATAATTATATATGTATATATTTTTAATATTCTGCCCAGTGGTGCGCGACTTACCCCCTTCAGTGCACTAGGTTCTGTGCCGTGTCTATCGGCATTATAACAAGACTCCCATTGGAGCCTATGGAAGCACGCCATCGTGAGCGCAAAACTTCCATGCAATGCAAACGCAATTTTGCTCTCCACTCGTAATTTAAGCCATTATGTGATATCTTCAAGATAGAAAAACTGACCAAAATAATCTTACAGAAACATCTGGGAGAGCATGACATTGTGCATGGATTCATTTACCAAAAAGATTAAATATTTCCGCTTATACAGCATCATGCAACATCATTAAAAACAAATCTATATATCAGGATGAAGAGTCTTTAGATTATATTGTATCTTAAAATGGAAACTATCTTTAGCATTAAAAAGCATTTTATTTAAAAAAAAAAAACTGATTTTAAATAATAAAATCCGATTTAAGTAAAAAAAAAACAGATTTTTTAAAAACATTTTTTTTTTAAATCATTGATTTTATCCACCCTGATTACAACTAAGCAGTTACAATATAGTAACACAATGACTTGATTAAACTATAAACATATTTTAAATTTCAGATAAGGTAATTACATGCAACCGAGCTGAGAGTCATCATTCAGTGGAACACCGGTAAAATTCCACAGGTATTGTATCAGACTTCTTTCTAACATGTTATTCAAAAGATTCCCCCCTTTAGAAATTCTAATAATTAAACTTTAGTGTAGAAGGTGTAACTAATGTTATGTCATTCATATTATTTAATTTAACAAGCATTTTAGCAAAATAAGAGGTTTTTCTCATAACAAGCAAATATTCTCAAGTAACATAGTAAATGGGGTTGAAAAAAAGACTGAAGTCCATCAAGTTCAACCTATACAAATCTAACATACTACAAAAAAAGCTCCAGTTGAGTTTAGATTAATCTTGTTAAAAAGGTGACAATTCCACAGGTATTGTATCAGATTTCTCTCCAAGATGTTACCCAAAAGATTCCCCCCACTTTAGAAATTCTAATAATTAAACCGTTAGTGTAGAGTTCAACCTATACAAATCTAATATACTTATAAAAAAATTGAGCTTAAATTAATCCTATTAAAAAGGTGATGCTTTTAACACAAGCAAGCATATCCCTGAATTCTGTTTCTAGCCAGAAATGTATCCAAAACATTTTTAAATATATCTAAGGTATTGACATTCACTACCTGCTTTGATAATGATAATGAGTTACACAATTGTATTTCTCTTACAGTGCAGGAGATGAAATCTCCTTTCCTCCAGCTTTAAATTGCGTCTTCTTGTCACAAACAATTTTCTTGGAATAAACAGAGCTTCTGCCATCTCTGTATATGGGCCTTGAATATATTTTTATAAAGTATTCATGGCACCTCTCAAGCTCCTTTTTTTCTAGAGAAAACAGACCAAGTTTGACTAGCCTCTCATCATAGCTTAAAGACACAGTCAACACCATAATTTTTGTTAGTTAAAAAGTAAGATAATCCCTTTATTACCCATTCCCCAGTTTTGCATAACCAACACTGTTATTGAAATATACTTTTTACCTCTGTGATTATCTTGTATCTAAGCCTCTGCAAACTGCCCCCTTATTTCAGTTCTTCTGACAGACTTGCATTTTAGCCAATCAGTGCTCACTCCAGGGTAACTTCACGTGCATGAGCTCAATGTTATCTATATGAAACACATGAACTAATGCCCTCTAAAAGTAAATTGGAAAGTTGTTTGAAAATTACATTCCCTTGCATCAATGCCTCTTTTAATACATGCTAGTATCTTATTAGCCTTAGAAGCCACTGCATTGTGCACCCATCTTTAGCTTGTTATATATTACTACTCCCAAATCCCTTTCCTCCTCTGTTTGGCTAAGTCTATTCCTAATTAAATAATAGATTGCCTGCTTATTTTTACTTCCAAAATATAGAACCTTGCATTTTCCTGTATTAAATTTCATATTCCATTTAGCTGCCCATTCTTCTAATTTTTGCAGATCTTATTGTAAATGGAGCATTTTCTGGTGGCTATACCTCCCTTTGACCCAAAATATTGCTTAACAGAGAAGATACTTAGGACTGTGACTTCGAGACTTCAGTACATTCCCACCAAAGGTGAAGAAGATACGTTTTCACCATCCCACATATAATGTAGCAGGGATTAGAAGTGATTCCAGATATTTATTTAATAATAGTCCGAAAGCCCAAGTACACAGGCCATTTTCTGCAGTGCAGCAGTCCCACACTCCCGCCCGGCCACGCCCTGCCTGCTCCACTGACCATGCCCCATCATGTCTGACCATGCCCCCACGGCCAGTCCCGTCCAGTCATGCCTCTTGTCACCCCCGGTCTCGTCCACCCTCTCTGCTATCTGATTCTCACTGACTGATCCTTTGCTACGGTGTCAATGGCCAGGTATGTTTGTCCTCGCACAGTCTCTACTGCTCATGGCAGCTTCAGACATATCTGGCCTTTTATTATATAGGATGGGATAAAGTGAGATACCATCAAATGTTTACTTTTAAAGCATCCACTAGTAAATTTTGCATTTATGTGGCCATTGTTTTTTTGTTTGTTTTTTGTTTCATTTTTTGGAGTACACATCAACTTGTCATTTCTGCATTAAAATAGTTTTTAGTTTTATTTTTTAGCAAACTAGTATTCAAAACAAATGAAACCTCCAATAGGTCTCCCTTTTTTCTTCTTAAATGGAAAGAGTCCACAGCTGCATTAATTACTTTTGGGAAATAAGAACTTGGCCACCAGGAGGAGGCAAAGACACCCCAGCCAAAGGCAGCCATTCTTTGCCTTTCATCCCAGGAGGTTGGCAGAGAAGTGTCAGAAGTTTTTTTATTTTATTATTTTATTTTTTCTATATTAATGTTTCTTATGGAAGGTGCTACTCTTCGACAAGAAACAGTACTTTTAAGTAGTCATTTCATTCTCTCGTGTGAAGGCTTGGGCGAAAGTGAGAGTCCGGGGATGCAGTGGGAGCTTCCCCTGCGACACCATCCTGACTCGTATTCACAGCTCCTTTTTCAGCACTTGGTGTTATCAAACTTCGCTTCGCTACTTGTGTCCTCTCTCAAGTCCTTGGTGGAGGTGATGCTACTATTCGTCACACTTGAAGGGCCGTGTTCCTGTTCCACGGCTTGGATTCCGGTAAGATCGTTTAATTTACCTTCTCTGATTGCACTGTAATGCATTTGTTAGGTAAATTTCGGGGTCTCAATGGGACTCCTTTAGTATCTTGTAATCAAGGGTTAATATCTCCTGAGGGGGATTATTGAACGGGGGTTTTTAATCATGTTTTTATTATGTGATTTAACCTGCTTATGTGTAGTGTTTTTCTGGCTCTTGGCTTGGAACATATAGGCTTTCAAAGTGAAGCGACACTACGGTTGGGTACGCTTTTGTTTTTTGGACTGTACGGTTCACCTGGTGACCAGGCGTTTTTTGTCCGTGTCTCCCATTTCCGAATTCCTGTCTGTGTGGCGTCTGAGTAATAGTCTGCTGCAGTCTGGTTATCAGGAGGTGTTGAGTGCCCAAGTCATTGGGGGTGTCTGGTGCTGTTTTTATTTTGGTTATAGTCCACTTTAAGTATCCAACTATGGAGGATACTGATGTTGAATCGGGTCAACTTTCTGGGTCAATCTCCTCATCCTGTGATGAGTGTGAATCGGACCCTTGGACACAGGTTCATCAGTTATGTTCCTCAGGCCATTCTAGAGCTCCTTGTTCCTCGAGCTCGGGATTCAAGAGACTGATGAGCCTTCTGCCTCGGGGGCCCTGTCCTCTGGGAGGCGAGTTCCCTACCGCTCTCTTCTAATACTACAGATGCGGGTAACCCAAGGTATGTCTTTCCCTCCTCTGATGGGAGTCTGTTCCCCCCGGAGGTGGTGGCGCGTTTTCATTTCTACATCCTTTTAATGCTGGCTCGACTGCAGAGTCCAGATGTTTGTTCACGATTTTGTTAGTGCCCGATTGTCCCGGGTCTCTTAACCCTGGGAGGACATATGCAGCTCCCTGACAGAGTAACCTTTCCAGAGTGCTATGTTTTTCGTTACAGACGGGCTCACCTTAGTGTCTTCCTCAGACACGTTTCCGGGTTACTGGTGGACCCTACCCTTATGGGTTATGGTACTCGGTAGCTTTTTCTTCGAATGACACAACCTTGTTAGACATGGGTGGGGTGGTATAATCTCCTCTAAGTCTTGTTATCGAGATCTTTCCCAGTTTTTTAGAACAGGTTTTCCATTATGCTGGTCCTGCGGACCTTCTGTTAATTTTTTTGGGCGTTAACCTTCGGGTTGCCGGTTGTTCTAATTGTGTTACTTTGCTTCTAGTTAAGCATTTACCAGGACTCTCGGGTCAGAGTGCTTTTTGGAAGTGTTTAATTTTTTTTATAACTATCTCTCGAGAGCGGTCAGCGAAAATGCTGAGTCTCTCTCTGTTGTTCCAGCTTTTTGGGGAGCTGGAGTATTCCTTCCACGTAGTCCGAATGATAGAGGTCCTAGCGCCTTTTTGTCCGCCTGTCAGGGGGGTTTAGCCTTTAGGAGGCTTGGGAATTTGTCCTTTAAAGACTTGTTCCGTTGGGTCTCTGGTTTGCAACCTTTTGGACTATCTCTATTTCTCCTTGGGGACCGGTCACCTTCGGGATCTGGTTCCCTTAGGGAGTTATATTTTTCCACTTAAGGACATCTGACAGTGTAGTCTGGCGATCTATGGGTCCTACTGATCTTTCTCATGTGGTTTAGGGATTGCTGCTTAAGGGGCACCCACAACCACGTATTTCTAACCTATGGTCTTTCCTGAGGGGTATAGAGTTCTGCAGTGTTCTGTGGGTAGCTTGTCTTCACTGTCCCCTTGTTTCTGGGGTTCATGACTAGCTGGAAGGCTAGATCAGAACACTATACTCGGAAGATGCTCAGCATCGTGGTAACCTGATGGGTTACAGTTTCGATCGACAGGAGGTGTGTTCAGCCTTCCCTTATTTGGGTAGTTTTATGAGGTGGTGCTTGATCCCTGGTAGGGGATTAGCCACGCTGGTCAAGCACATTTGTGTTCATGTCGCTTAGTTGACAAATTATTGAGTGCCTTTGTACGTCCTTGAGAGTCCTTGCTACTTTTAGAGCATTGGTCTTCTATGAGGGGGTCTCTTCCCTTTGGGTTGGGACTTGTAGATCTCTTGCTCTTTGTATCTGACTTTGTCCGGATGTTCCCTGGGAGGTCTATCGGTCTCTCGGACAAGGGATTTCTGTTCCTGCATGATGGTTTAGTTTAACCTATTTTAGGACACAGGGGACTTTATCCTGATCTTCCGGTTGTCGAGGAGTTGTTCTCGGCTCTTTTGGATCCCACCGCAGGATGTTACCGATGTAAGATCCTAGGTTGGACCTGGGAGTTCAGCTTTCCCGGGTTCCTCGGCCTTCGTCCTTCTTCTGGCTTTTTTCTTATGCCAGCTTTTCTAGGAGCCAGGTAACTGTGGTTCCCTGAGGTCAGCCGCCTGTTGTCCCTTGTCTGTGGCGTTTCCGGCTTCACAGGGGGACGGTTGCAAGGGCAAGGTTTTTATTCCGCACCTGATAGGCATGCTGACTGTTAGAAAATGTTAGCATTACCGACGCCATTTTGTTCTTAGTTGCCATTTTGTCTTAGGCATCCATCTTGTCTAAAGAAACATTTATTATAGCAGCTTATTATGTAGTGAGAAATATGCTGATGTTAGTAAGAATTGTATAAGTTAGATTGGCCTTGTAAATGTTCCTGGCAATGTGCCTGGAAGTCCGTTATCTAGGTAAGATGCCCAAACAGCCTTGCTTTGGGCTGAGCTATGCACCCAGATGTATTTTTGTTACTGTTATAAGAAATACTCCTTCATACTCCTCTTTCACTCAATTATTTCAATAAGCTTCTTTTGTTCATGAAATATGTTGTGAGATGATGTAGTTATGAATACATCACTTTTTAACCCTATATGCTGTCATGACTGCCTATAAGACGTGTTGTTCATCTTTTTGATACACATAGCAGATGTTAGACTGATTGCTGCGTGGTCTGATTTCTGTTCTCTGGGATATCCTATCAAATAACCCATTCATTTCCAGCTGATACGGTGTGCTCCAGGCCAAGCGCTGACTGACACCCCCCCTGAAAATAACACCTAACACTGACTCGATGGGGTTTTCACTAAGGGACTCTTCTGTGATACAGTAGAGTGACCTTGTTTTTTCCCGGTTTCTTCCTTGACACTCTTGTTCCTTGGGCAGGTGTCTCTCGATACTCTAGTTTCTGGGCTCTGACTGACACTCTCCCCCCTGAAAATAACACCTAACAATTCTGGTGTCAGCTCATGGGATTCGCACTGGGTAAGTAGATAAGTGTTTTTTACTCTACTTTTCC
The DNA here is from genome assembly GCF_027579735.1 of Bombina bombina. Taxonomy (NCBI): domain Eukaryota; kingdom Metazoa; phylum Chordata; class Amphibia; order Anura; family Bombinatoridae; genus Bombina; species Bombina bombina. The sequence goes on along the minus strand of NC_069499.1, from coordinate 1,293,995,461 downwards.
CTCTGTGAATCTGATCCTAAATTCTTATAATAGGTGTTAGAAAATATATATATAAAGGGTTAAGGGGTTCCTGCGGTGGAGGTGCAGGTTTTTGTGGAGGTTCCAGTCCTGCTGGCATTTTGTATTAACCCCTCTAGACAGGTTACAGTCCTGCTAGTGTAGACAGGTGTGCAGTCCTGTCTGGTGAAGCGCGCAGAAAAAAGTTAGCGTGTACTTGACGGGCGGTTTAAGTCCCCCGGGCAGAGTGACATAGCTGTGTTATGGTGAGTTAGAGTCTAATCTGTGTTGAAGTTTTCTCTATATATTCCTATAGTAGAGTTTTGTTACCTATCACTGGAATTGAATTGGTATTTGGTGCTGCTTTTGTTTGATTGCCTATGCTGATACTGCCATATAACTGTGCTGTGCTATGCTGTGCTGTGCTTAAGAATATTAAAGTAATTGCTGCTCTTATTGTGTTGTTAAAAAAATGGGGTCTGCTCATAGCAAAATATTGATAATAATGCATAGAGAAGAGGAGAATGTTATTACATATTTAATGTCTACAAAGGGGTTAACAGTTTCATTTGAAGGCAGGGAGCTGTGCATGTTGAAGTTTTCTCCTGCATTCAGAAACGTTATGAGTAGAGAAAGGGGGGGCAGTGCTGTGTAATGAGTGTTGGTCTGTCAGTTCTCACTGTGTCTTGTATGACGTGTAAAAGATTTACTCTAAACCAAAATTTCTGAGGATGTATTATCCTGTTTAAAATTTGTTTGTCTCAATCTGTTGGGAAAATGGCCATTCCTTGCAAATTCGGACACTTTCAAATACATTTTAAATTTGGTGGAAAGTTAATCTTATTGTATTCCTAAATGTCTTTGCTATGTTATGAAATACTTGTTTCCTGAAAGAGAGAGATAGAACGTTAATGTGTTTTCTGTGTCACTAAAAGTTTGATGTATGTTTAAATTGCTTTAGAATAAATGTTGGGAGTGAATTTGATATGAGCTTGTGTGTGTATCGCTGTAAAAATGACCTTGGTGCATTTTTTTTCTGAATGGTAATTATTCAGGCTAGGTTCTTAGCTAAGAAATCGGACGTTGTAATGAGGTATTTTGAAGTGTTATTGTTGTAACTTGATTTTAAAGTCATATCTATGTTCTTAATTATATGTGTTATTAATAGCATTTTTTTTTTAGTTTTAAGTGATATTTGTTTTAAGCAAATAAAGACTGTCTACCTGTTGCGGCATATAAATATATTGTTTTTGCAAGTGAACTAATTAAGGGATTTGTAAATGTGCAGAAGTTTGTGTGACTTTCGGTCACGTTCTGGTAAATGAAAAAGATTAACAGGTTGATTTAAGTATGTTGTGAGCGTAATGTAAGATTCATGCAAGGAGTTAAAACAGGAGAATGGAAAAGACTATACGACGTATGCTATTAAATGTATGTGGGTCTGTTTCTGTTGCAAGTAGAGTAATCCAGTAGAGTTTTAATATAAATTGGTAACATATTACTGTGTAATCTTATTTATGCTGTGATGGCTCTTATTTAAATATGCAGGTTATGATACAGTAAAGAAGTAGAATTTTAATGGTAAATAAGACAAGTGTCTTAATCATAGCCAGGGTATACATATGTAATATACATGTTATAAATGGTTAGTCCTTAAAGGGACAGTACATGGTAAAATTGTTTTTATATTAATGTATTTTCAATCACTTGTTATACCAGCTTCATAGTATAAAATGTAGGAGAAATTGCATTTGCAAGTTTATTTGTATATATGAAGTAGCTGGTTTTGTGCTTTCAAAACACAGTTTATTGCAATGGGTTGAATTTCGGATAATAAGCATATCTCATTGTGTTCCTTATCTTATATTTGTCTGTAAAACCGGAGCTCAGTGCTTAGACAGAGCAATGGAAAATTGTCACTGTATTACTTAAAGGATCGGTTTACTCAGGGGAAGGAGTTCATGAGCAGTAATAAAACTGTATTAACAAGTAAAGGAGATTAAAACATAAATGTAGTAGTTTGTAAAATATATTTATTTACATTTTTTTGTCCTCCTTCTTTGTAGTTTAGCTCAATGTCCCTAGAGCACCCTGATAAAAGGGCAGTGCTATTTGCATCAGACCTGGATGATTTTCTATGTTCGTTTTACAATAGTTTGGTTACATCTCCACCTTGTGCAGAGACCTTTCCTTGTATATATTATATAAAATCTGCCGTTTAGATAGCAGACATTTACGCAGTGTAAATCAATCCTCTCTGGAAAATGAGGTTTATTGTATGCCAAGCACTAGTATATTTAACTATGTCAGCAGTTTCAATAAAAAATATTTTTTTTTATTTGGGTAAAATGTCCCTTTAGCTATCCTGCACCCCACTGTGTTTTTTTATGCTGGCTGTCTTTGCTTAGGCTATTCAATGGAAGTCAGTATACTTTTTTATTATAAGTGGCTAAGCTACAGGCTAAATAAGATACTTCACATGCCAGGGTAGGGATAAAGGAGTTATGTGTCAAAATTACATATATTCCATCAAGTAAAATGGATCATTGGAAACAATTTAAAGGTGAAATTTCTGGACAAACTATCTTTTTAATCTATTAGTGTAAATTGTTATTATTATTCTTTTGTAGAAAGCTCATTTTGTTGTATACAATTGTTATATTTAGTTAGAGAGCTGCAAAATGGTGAATATCAAATTATATAAAAAAAACACTTAAATCAAATAATTGTGTATTTATTAAAATCTTGGTTATGTAAAAGTATAGATTGGATTATAGAGCTTTTCACAAATTATTTGTGTCAAACATGATTTATTTAACGGATTTGCACTGTGCATGCAAGCAGGGGCTATATAGAACAGTGGCTGTACGTTTCCCAGAATATAGTACTTAGGTGTTTGTGTGTTCCTTTGTAAAGTTTTGGTTAGGGAATTTATTTGTAAATATGCAACTTGAGATTATTGATCTTCTGAAGTGATTGCATTATTAGCGTGATCTCATAGTATTGTGCATGGTAGAATTTGCAAAACCAGGGCATAGACGGTTGTTATAGGATTTTAATTATTTGTAGTGTTTTGCGAGTGCTGTGTTTCAGTGAATGTAAGTATATGGACAGTTGGTTTTAAGTGTTTTCTAAGAGAATGTTATGTTTTTATTCTTAGTGAATGTGTTTGGAAAGGTGCTGTATGAATGGAACATTGAATATTGAGGTGTATTTGATTTTGCCTGATGTTAAGAATAGTATATGATGGAGTGCATGAATTCTCTTTTAGTTTGCTGTTATATTGTGTTTGCGTGACACATAGGGTGTTTCACGCGAACAAAGGTGGAAGTATTGATGAGTATTGTTGAGTATCCTTATGTGATTTGGGTGATTATTTTAAGTAAGAAAATGAACCTAAAATGTTTTTATTTTTCTATTTTGTTCTTAACACAATATTTGTATTTGCAGGATGAGATCATGAAGCTGTATCCAGAGAGTAAAAACACTAACTAAATTATTTTTGAGTTTTTAATATTAAGGTAAATCTGTACAGATAAAATTCCATAGTGCACTCTCCAAAAGATTGAAGATTGAATGCAAGTAAACCTTTTAAATAAAGAAATGCCTGGAGCCTAGGTGAAGAAAAGAAAAAAGAAGATAAAAGACCTTTTGTCAAGTTTGTTTTAACCACCATACTGCAGTAAACGTTGCGGAACTATCTTTGGATCCATTCTTTGCTTTGCACGCTGGTACCAGCCCCAGAACTGGACTCTGGGTAATCTTTGACTGTTTCCTATGATGTGTGTCTTCAGAACATAAAGACTATCCTTCTCTGGACTGTGCCTTGCCTGTTGGAATTGAGGACCTGTTACGCTGCTACAGAGTCATCCATAGTTAAATTAGGGGAGTATTGTTTTAACTTGATCATATTAGTTATAAGAAGTCATATAACTTTGTCTGGGGAAAAGTATGCCTTATTTATATTAGTACAACATTGTAGTTTATATACTTAACAAAGTAACCCTCTAGATAAGTGTAACTCTAAACCTTGCAGTGTTGTAACCTATTGAATGGCCCACTGAGTATAGAGAATATGTTTGCACCTTTATAGTTTAAAGAACACAGTGAGGACACGTCTCAACTAGAAATTAATATTAATTATATTTAGAAATATTTGTTTAGGGAGTAGCATAATTATAGTTATATTGATGGCATATTTTCTACCTACAATGGCTCTTATTGGAGCTGTGTTATGAAAGCAAATGTATTTTTCCCTTTTATTAATTGGTATGGTATCTGCAATTTGAGTTCTGTAATTCCAGATGTTTGTCAGTGAAATGAATTATCTTACCATAAGGATGTATTTACCTACCATAAGGATGTATTTACCTTTAAAAGATTTTGTAGTTTTAATAATGTTATGATTGTATTCTTTCCTCATACAGGAGTGCGAGAGAATATAGGTTGCATAAAATAATTAGTAAACTAGTAGTGTTTATATCAGATGAGACTGCTGACTATTAAGATCATAGTTGGAGAATTATAAACATTACATATAGTAGCTTTGCAGAATAAAGCAACACTAGGTTATTTGTTTTAGTAGTTCAAAGAGAGAGTGTGAAGAAATTCATTTTAAAGAAAATATTTTTATTGACTGTTTTATTTTTCATTTTTGTTGCAGGGCAGGCCTTAGCATAAGTTACTTAGCATAGCCATGCATCCTCTTGATGAAGTCTTGCAGTTTTTACTTGCTCAGTATTCATGATTAAACTCTTATTTAAATTGAATAGAGAAGCTGTGAGTTATTCTCTGTAAACGTTTAAATGTATTTAGTTTGCATTATATATTCACAATGTTTTCCTGGTTTTAAATTACATAGGATAAGTTAAGCTATTAAACATTCCGTTGATGCTTACAAAGAGGTGAAATAAGTTTTATTTGGACATAATTGTGATTGTATCCGGGGGTGTGCTCATCTTGTGCTGTTTTGTTTCCTTCTTAGACTCCTCTGACTCGAGTGTCTGCTTTCGTATGGGGATCCACTGGCTTTCCTTGTCTACCCCATGAACAAACCATCGGACTTCCAGCATCTACCTGCAGAAGATAACACTGGATAAGCACCCCTACTGCAAATTGACTATGGTATTGAAGCAGAGTGTTTGAGGGAGGTGGAGCTCTAAAAGGACAAAGACTGTTCTTAAAGTGATCAGAGGCCACCCAGAGACACTTGTGCTGTTCCCATGTCATGCTTCACTGTGGAGAATTTACAGAGCAAGAGACTGTCAGAAATATTGGGGGGGTGCTAGCAATGCAGGTTGAGAATTAAAAATGTAGCGTTGTTTGGGTGTAGATAGGGGGCTGGTTGGGTCTTTGTGCAGATAGACCAGTAGTTTGAGGATGCTGGGAGGTAGACGGAGAGTATTGGAGGGGCCATATCTATGTGCAGTGACAAATTGTGCCCTATTGCCCTATAAAATTATAGCAGTAAATGTGAATATATTTCTCTACGGTATTTTCACATAGATTCATGTTATACCGAAGTATTAGGCTTATATTGTTGTTAAAGAATTTACTAATTTTCTGTGTTTTTCTATTTTATGTTATTCTGTTAGAATAAAAGTTTGTTATGTTAAGAAATGTTAGCATTACCGACGCCATCTTGTTCTTAGTTGCCACTTTGTCTTAGGCATCCATCTTGTCTAAAGAAACATTTATTATAGCAGCTTATTATGTAGTGAGAAATATGCTGATGTTAGTAAGAATTGTATAAGTTAGATTGGCCTTGTGAATGTTCCTGGCAATGTGCCTGGAAGTCCGTTATCTAGGTAAGATGCCCAAACAGCCTTGCTTTGGGCTGAGCTATGCACCCAGATGTATTTTTGTTACTGTTATAAGAAATACTCCTTCATACTCCTCTTTCACTCAATTATTTCAATAAGTTTCTTTTGTTCATGAAATATGGTGTGAGATGATGTAGTTATGAATACGTCACTTTTTAACCCTATATGCTGTCATGATTGCCTATAAGACGTGTTGTTCATCTTTTTAATACACATAGCAGATGTTAGACTGATTGCTGCGTGGTCTGATTTCTGTTCTCTGGGATATCCTATCAAATAACCCATTCATTTCCAGCTGATACGGTGTGCTCCAGGCCAAGCGCTGACTGACACTCCCCCCCCTAAAAAAATAACACCTAACTCTGACTCGATGGGGTTTTCACTAAGGGACTCTTCTGTGATACAGTAGAGTGACCTTGTTTTCTCCCGGTTTCTTCCTTGACACTCCTGGCCGACGTTGAGAATTTAGTTGGTTGGCTCATGAGTTCTCTTTGAATCTCGTGCCTTCTTGAGTGTCTCTAGATGGAGTAGCTGTGTCTACTCTTTCGCTTTCTTGGGTCAGTCCTTGGTTACCTTGTTTCCCTGCTCAGATCTGCCGTTGCTTGGGCTGGTCCGGCTGGGGGTGCGATCTGTGATTGGTTGTTCGCAGGTCTTTGGGCCAGTGGACTTTTGGTTAGTCCGGCACCTTAGTTGCCTGGTGGGTGCCCTCTGTCTGGGAGGGTGGGCAATTTTGGTATTTGCTTTTTTGGCAGTTTTCCTTGCGGATGACTTGGAATTGTACCAAGGACGGTTAGTTTCTGGACTCAGGCATTTTTTACTGGTTTTCTAACATATCTTTATTACTCAGTTTTTTCTGAGTTCCGATATCGAGGACTTGGTTTTCAGCTGTCATTTTTTATGCTTCTGTACGATCCTTGGGCTCTTATTGTCTACAGGAGATGGTTCCTTTAGAGAATCTTTATACTTTTTGGGTATACTGTTGGCTTCCCTTATCCTTTTCTTTTTGGGGGTATTTGGGTATTTGTACTAGTACAGGGAGTATGGGACTGCCTATGGGGTGACGGTCCTTTTGGTGGAGTGTTGGTTCAGTGAGTCTCTTTGGGATCTCTGGTTGGACTTCGAAATGTCTATGAGTCTGTGTCCTTGGGGGCCCTTTTTGACTCTTAATTTCTGCCCGACTCTGAAGAAGTGGGGTTTGGGATGGTTTGTTTTTTTCTGGCTTGGTGCCCTCAGAATGGGCCGCCTATTGTACCCTCCCGTTTTGGCATTCAGTGTCCTCTTTAGCTTGGGTATTGTTTTCCCAAAAGTAATGAATGTAGCTGTGGACTCTTTACATTTAAGAAGAAAAATATAAATTATGCTTACCTGATAATTTTCTTTTCTTCTGATGGAAAGAGTCCACAGCTCCCCACTCGTTATTTTATGTGGGACGTCCTTATTTTATTCTTCTGGCACCTTTCACCCTGATATTTCTTCTACTGTTCCTTGGCAGAATTACTGGGGGATGAGGGAAGTGGGAGGAGTATTTGAGCCTTTGGCTGGGGTGTCTTTGCGTCCTCCTGGTGGGCAGGTTTTTATTTCCCAAAAGTAATGAATGCAGCTGTGGACTCTTTCCATCAGAAGAAAAGAAAATTATCAGGTAAGCATAATTTATGTTTTTTTTAAGACAAATTTCTGCCAAACTAGTGAGGACCGGTTTAATGGAATTACTTTCTTATAACTAAGCTGCCAGTATCATTTCTGTGCTATTGCATCTGCTATTCAATATAAGCTGCTGTTAGCCTATTTATAACTAGAAGATAAGGTTGTTTTAAAGATAAAGCTACCACATGCCTCGTGATTGAGCCGTTAGTTAATAATAGACATTAAGGTGTTAATTTAAACGCGTATTCACTGAATTTTTAATTATGGAGTACTTTACCCAGTTAGAATGATTTAAATTTAAAATTTCAGCAAAGCTGATTCCATAACTTTCCATGAGACTCCTGGTAATTTTAAAGGGACAGTCAAGATAAAAAAAATTATTGTTTAAAAAGATAACTAACGCCTTTATTACCCATTCCCCAGCTTTGCACAACCAACATTGTTATATTAATATGCTTTATAACATGTAAACCTCTAAATTCCTGCCTGTTTCTAAACCACTAAAAGGCAGCCTCTTAGGACATGCTTTTTTATTTGCTTTTCACACCAGGGGAGTGTTAGTTCATGTGAACCATATAGATAATATTGTGCTAATTGGATAAAATGGAAGTCATGTGATAAGGGGACTGTCAGAAAAGGCTTAGATACAAGGTAATCACAGAGGTAAAAAGTGTATTAATATAACCATATTGGTTATGCAAAACTGGGGAATGGGTAATAAAGGGATTATCTATCTTTTTAAACAATAAAACATTTTTGAGTTGACTGTCACTTTAAGTCCAGAACCTCTATGTGATTGGTTTTCATGATCTGTAGACGACGCAGTATTAGACTGGCTAGCAGGTTGAACTGAGGGCAGCAAGACAGCAATGAGCAAGTTTAGCAGTCTGTTCTTTCCTCTACCTTGCAGGGAATACTGAGCAACAATGAAAGCAGGACATTAAATATTAATAAAAACGTGACATATTGTTGTTCAAAACAAAGGTTAGCCTGGTAATATGTATTTTCAAATGTTGAAAAAAAGTAATGTAATGGACAAGTAAAGCAATGGGTATTGCCATATGGAAGACTAGGTTTCCCTTATTTATTTTCTTCTGCTGGGGGCAATTATGGGCAGATAAAGTGTGCAAAAAATGGCTGTAACTAATATACCAATATTAAATTCATTTCATTCACCATAAAAATAAATAAATACATAAAGACATATTTTGTTTCACCCAATATTCTCTCAAAGGGTCTTTCTTAGGGAGATCTAAATTCACATGCCTTTTTAACATTGCTGTATTCTACACAGCCATCTTTTGCATATTTTAATCTGTATCTCATTTTCCTCAGTGGAAGAAATTACAAAAGGTAAAACAGGTTTAATCAAGGTGCTACTCATTATAAAAACCCAGGGGAATATGGAAATCCCCAATCTTCAGAGTTAAATGACAGGAAAAGTGGACACAAAAAAAAGGAAAATGCACTGCATTTGTTTTATTTATTTATTTATTTATTTTAAATACACATAATAAAACATTTTATATTACGATCTTAAAGTGTTTATAACTTTTTTTGGGTGGTTGTAAGCTTTGTAAGTTTAATATAGATATGGGAATATAGAGTTTATTTGTTGCTTCAGTAGCGAGAACAGAGAGAAATGGGGGAAAGCTAATATAGAAAGTCATTCTAGGAGACTGTCTAAGTTATAATGTAATTATTTTTAGAATGTGGGATATAGAAATCTCTCTGTATAGTGAGGATCTCCAAGGCTCCATTAATATATTTTTTATACATGCATTGTAAATTATTCACTGCATTTCAAAAGATCTGCATACAAAATAAATATGTTAAAAGCATTAAAAACTATATTTTTGTATTAAATGTGAATTGTTTTACAGTCCAGCGACATAGTCATTGAAGTTTTTAGTTTACTTTAGCTCATTTGCTCTGGCCAGTTAAAGGTGTATGATAACATTCACATTTTTTGTTATCATTTTTATTTTATTATTGTGTTATTTTGCACAAGGTGTGATATACATATACAGTATATATATTTGTTTTGTTGTATGAAACCCAGAAATTTTCTTTTGGGATTCAGACAGAGGATACAATTTTTTAAAAAAAGTTTCCAATTAATTTCTGTTATCAAAATTGCTTAATTTCCACTGTGTTCTATGTTGAAGAGATACCTAGGTAGGTTTCTGGAGCACTATACAGCATGGCTCTTACAAATGGTTAACATTCATGCAAAACTGTTGGAATATAGTGGCAAATGCATGCTCCTGAGCTTACATCCCTGCTTTTCATAAAAAAATAACAAGATAACAAAGAAAATGTCATTATAGAAGTTAATGAGAAGGTTCTTTTACCCCTTCATGCTGGGGCAAGTGTTTATCATCAGAATGGAGTTCAGATGGAAAACGAAGTCCCAATGAAAACACATTGAATAATAGCATACCCCCCAACTGTCCCGATTTTCGCGGGACAGTCCCGATTTTTAGGGGTCTGTGCCGCTGTCTCGGGTTGTTAGCCATCTGTCCCGCATTGCCCCATGCAATTTGTTTTAAATTCTATTGGGCACATACTCAGAAGCAGCTGGCTTTTTTCTCCCAGGGTTAGATACCTGTTAGATTCCTTGTGGAAAAGTAATGGTGTGTGGGTTAGGCACGAGTAGGAAGGCTGTATACCCTCTGACCTCAGGTAATGATGAGCTCTAGCCCCTGGTAGTGATGACATCTAACCATGGTGATAATACTAACATGCCTTCAGTTTTATACGATGAGCAGTGTTAACACCAGGGTAACGAACAGTGGCAGCCGCAGACTGCCAGCTAATGTGCTTGCCAACCCCAGGACCCCATACAATGAATTACAGATACCCATATATGATGTAGTGTGTGTGTCTATCTGTATCTATAAGTGTGTATGTGTGTGTATCTGCATGTTTAAGTGTATGCTGTGTAGTGTGTATGTATAAGTGTGTATCTGCATGTATAAGTGTAAGCTATATAGTGTGTGTGTGTGTATCTGTATGTATAAGTGTAAGCTATGTAGTATGTGTATCTGCCTGTATAAGTGTATGATATGTAGTGTGTATCTGCATCTGTAAGTGTATGCTATGTAGTGTGTGTGCATCTGCATATGTAAGTGTATGCTATGTAGTGTGTTACTGTGCATTTTTGCTAACTTTAAAGGCCAGAATCTAGAATATTAATGGAGAATGCAGAGAGTAGTTTTAAAGAATCTATTATTAAATGTTCAATTAAGATAAAAATATTTAGCACTGTCTAGGCAAAGGTTAATTAAATACAGAGATCACATAGCTATACCAGTGGTTTGAGCTTGTGTTTTATTTGCTGCCTAAGAGTTTTAAAAGATATGACTTTATTTAGAATTTTTTTTATATTACTTTGGTCTTATAATTTTTTAAGCCCCGCCCCCGCTCCTGCCCACCATATTTAATTTTTTTGCCATGGGGGGGGTGTCTCTCTTTTGAAGTTTTAAATGTTGGGAGGTATGTAATAGGGGACATTTTACAATGCAAGCTACACCCCCAGTTTGAATTTCCATTTACTCAAAAGAGGAGGCTGCAGGATACCATATAATGTGGGATGTTCCATGCCGTCTTAATGGCGTTAAGCCCAGCACTATTAGGACGGCATGAAGCAGTTCAAATTGCATGCTCTATCTGAATCACATCAAACGTCAATGAAAACCCAGCAAACCTCAAGGCACTAATAAAGTTGAAATTTATTGATTCATGGAGAGACAAAAAACAATAAAATCATGATAGGATAATCAGAGTGAACATTTCTTATGCGTTTCTGCGGTGAACGCCTTAGTCATAGACATACTGTTGCTTCAGGTAATCTAATACTTATATAGCACTGACTTTTAAAACAAATTGGAAAAAGCAATGATCCTTAAAGTGGTACTGACTAGACATGTGCATGGCGAAAAAAATCTATTCGGAACGATTCGGAATTTTTCGAAGTTCGGTTTGGATCGATTCGATTTTGAATCGATTCGTTTCAGATTCGTTTCGGATTCATTCGGATTAGAAGAAATTCGTATGGATTCGGTTCGATTCGGTTCGGTACGGAAATTCGGAATTTCGGTAAGTGTTAGGTAGGATTAGACTAGTATTATGTACTGTATATTAGGTGTAACCCATAGCAGAGTGATATAACCTAATATACTGTACAATACTAGTGTAATCCATGGCCATCCGAATTTACCGAATAAATCCGAAGTAATTCGGATTTATTCGCGAAATTCGGCAGTATTTTAATTCGATCTGAATCGCCAAATTTTCTGAATTTCCGAATCGAACCGAACCGAATTGCACATATATAGTACTGACACATTAAGCGTCTACATAGAGAGAACAGAGAGTAATGTAATATTTAGATATGATCAATTGTCATTATATACAGTCACAGACCCTTACGACCTCATTCTACATTATGATAATAACCCTTGGACCTACCATATCAAAAATATGTATATAGTTTAGTAATAGGAGAAAACAGTAATAAATGTAATTAACAACATTCTCAAGTTGATTTCAGGGGTCAAGAAAATAACAAATCCATAGTGAGGTGATATATACAAATGATTTACCTAGATCATAGCTTTCCAAACTTTTCATGTTGGTGACACACTTTTTAGACCTACATCATTTCTTTTACAAAGATATGACGAGTCCAAGGATTTCATCCTGCTGACAGGAAGTGGCAAAGAGCACCACAGCAGAGCTGTATATATAGCTCCTCCCTTCCCTCCCAATCCAGTCATTCTCTTTGCCTTGTTAGTACTAGAAAGAGGTAAAGTGAGGTGTTAGTTTATTTTCTTCAATCAAGAATTTTTTATTTTAAAATAGTGCCAGAGAGTACTATTTTTCTCAGGGAGAGTGAGAATCTTCTGCCCTCATGTTGATGATCTCAGCAAAATGTTTATCTGAAGTCAATGATGGTTCCCACAGCACCTGTAGATAGTGTAAGAAAATCTTCAGTGTGGAGAACAGTGTTTGCTACAAACAAACTTTGAGGTATGCTCAGTCTTTATTCTGGGAAACTTGATATACAGAACGGGCTGACATTTTTTCCCTTAGGGGAAAGGGTAAGCAGTATACACTATGTACAAAAAGGAAATAATGTACCTGGAATCCTTTTTTGTTAACCAAGTATGTGTTATAATTGGTGACTTATGAGAGGGGCTTGACGCTGGGATTTGCTCTTAATGCGGTTATTCACTTGATATAATGGGGCATATGTATCAAGCTCCGAATGGAGCTTGATGCCCCATGTTTCTGGCGAGTCATCAGACTCACTAGAAACAGCAGTTATGAAGCGGCGTTCACAAAGACCGCTGCTCCATAACCTGTCCGCCTGTACGAGTACGATCGGGTTGATTGACACCCCCCTGCTGGTGGCCTATTGGCCGCGAATCTGCAGGGGGCTACGTTGCACCAGCAGCTCTTATGAGCTGCTGGTGCAATGCTGAATATGGTGAGCGTATTTGGGGGTCAGAGAACTTTTGTCTGAGGGGGAACTTTCCAATTCAGGAAGTGCATTACCTCACACAGACTCGGACGTTATGTCATTTAAGTTTAAGCTTGAACACCTCCGCTTGTTGCTTCGGGAGGTTTTAGCGACTCTGGATGACTGTGATCCTATTGTGGTGTCACCAGAGAAGTTGTGTAAGATGGACAAATACTTAGAGGTACCTGCCTACACTGATGTTTTCCCGGTTCCTAAAAGAATCACGGAGATTATTAAGAGGGAATGGTATTCTGTTCTCACCCTCTCCTAATTTTAAGAAGATGTATCCCTTGTCTGACACTGTTCGGGACTCGTGGAAATCAGTTCCTAAGGTGGAAGGGGCTATATCTACTTTGGCTAAGCGTACAACTATTCCTATTGAAGACAGTTGTGCTTTTAAGGATCCTATGGACAAGAAATTGGAGGGTCTTCTAAAAAAGATGTTTATTCATCAGGGTTTTCTTTTGCAACCAACGGCCTGCATTGTACCAGTTACTACTGCTGCGGCCTTCTGGTTTGATGCCCTAGAAGAGTCTCTTAAAACTGAGACTCCTTTGGAGGATATTTTAGATAGAATTAAAGGGACATGAAACCCAAATTTTTTCTTTCATGATTTAGAAAGAGCATGCAGTTTTAAACAACTTTCTAATTTACTTCTATTATCTAATTTGCTTTATTCTTTTGATATTCTTAGCTGAAAAGCATATCTAGATAGGCTCAGTAGCTGCCGATTGGTTGCTGCACATAGATGCCTCGTTTGATTGGCTCTCCCATGTTCATTGCTCTTTCTTCAACAAAGGATACCTAAAAATTAGATAAAAGAAGTAAATTGGAAAGTTGTTTAAAATTATATTCTCTATCTGAATGATGAAAGAAAAAAATTGGGTTTAGTGTCCCTTTAAGGCTCTTAAGCTGGCTAATTCTTTTATTACAGATGCCTCCTTTCAGATTTCCAAATTGGTGGCTAAGAATGCTGGGTTTTCCATTTTAGCGCGTAGAGCCTTATGGTTAAAATCTTGGTCTGCTGATGTATCATCTAAGTAAAAGCTTTTGGCTATTCCTTTCAAGGGCAAAACCCTATTTGGGCCTGATTTGAAAGAAATAATTTCTGACATTACGGGAGGTAAGGGTCATCTTTTACCTCAGGATAGAACTTCTAAATTGAGGGGTAAACGAAATCATCTTTGTTCCTTTCGAAATCCCCTCTTCTTTCCCTTCTTCCACCAAGCAAGAAGGGAATTTTGCTCAGGCCAAGGTGGTCTGGAGACCCAACCAGGCATGGAACAAGGGTAAGCAACCCAAGAAGCCCGCTGTGTCTACTAAGTCAGCATGAAGGGGCAGCCCCCGATCCGGGACCGGATCTAGTAGGGGGCAGGCTTTCTCTCTTTGCCCAGGCTTGGGTAAGAGATGTACAGGATCATTGGACATTGTGTCCCAAGGGTATCAGCTGGAATTCAAGAATTCTCTCCCAAGGGGGAGGTTTCTTCTTTCACGATTGTCTGCAGACCAGACAAAAAGAGAGGCGTTCTTATGTCAGGCCGCGGGGTATTGCAGTAGCGCCTTACCTGGACGATATTCTAATCCAGGCGTTGTCTTACCATCTGGCAAAGTCTCATACAGACATGGTCCTGTCCTTTCTGAGGACTCACGGGTGGAAGGTGAATCTAGAGAAGAGTTCATTAATTCCACAGACCAAGGTTCCCTTCCTGGGAACTCTAATAGATTCCCTATCTATGAAGATCTTCTTGACAGAGGTCAGAAAGATAAAGATTCTGAATACATGCCAAGCCCTTCAGTCCACTCCTTGGCCATCAGTGGCCCAGTGCATGGAGGTAATTGGATTGATGGTGGCGGCAATAGACATCATTCCGTTTGCTCGTTTTCATCTCAGACCACTACAGCTGAGCATGCTCAGACAGTGGAACGGAGATTATACAAATTTGTCTCCTCAGATAGATCTGGATCAGGAGACAAGAGACTTTCTACTTTGGTGGTTGTCTCAGGATCACCTGTCCCAAGGGTCATACTTCCACAGACCCTCATGGGTGATAATAACGACAGACGCCAGCCTTCTAGGTTGGGGTGCAGTCTGAAATTCTCTGAAGGCTCAGGGTGTGTGGACTCAGTTGGAGTCCCTTCTTCCTATCAATATTCTGGAATTAAAAGCAATATTTGATGAGCTTCATGCATGGCCTCAGTTGGCTTCGGCCAAGTTCATTCGGACAGCATCACCACTGTGGCTTACATCAATCATCAGGGGGGAACAAGAAGTCCCTTAGCGATGACAGAAGTATCCAAGATAATTTGATGGGCGGAGGCTCACTCTTGTTATCTGTCAGCAATACACATCCCAGGAGTGGACAACTGGGAAGCGGATTTTCTAAGCAGACAGACGTTCCATCCGAGGGAGTGGGAACTCCATCCGGAGGTCTTTGCTACTCTGATTCTCAGTTGGGGCAGACCGGAATTAGATCTGATGGCGTCTCGTCAGAATGCCAAGCTCCCGAGATACGGATCCAGGTCGAGGAATCCCCAGGCCGAACTGATAGATGCCTTGGTCGTTCAGCCTAGCTTATGTGTTTCCACCGTTTGCTCTCCTTCCCCGGGTGATTGCTCGGATCAAACAGGAGAAGGCTTCAGTAATTCTAATCGCACCTGCGTGGCCTCGCAGGACTTGGTATGCTGATCTAGTGGACATGTCCTCTCTGCCACCGTGGAAGCTTCCATTGAGGCAGGACCTTCTCATTCAGGGACCCTTTCAACACCCAAATCTAGTTTCTCTGCAACTGACTGCTTGGAGATTGAACGCTTAATTTTATCTAAGCGGGGGTTCTCTGATTCGGTCATTGATACTTTGATTCAGGCACATAAGCCTGTTACTAGAAAGATCTACCATAAGATATGGCGTAAATATCTTCATTGGTGTAAATCCAAGGGCTACTCATGGAGTAGAGTCAGGATTCCCAGAATTCTGTCTTTTCCCCAAGAAGGATTGGAGAAAGGGTTATCAGCAAGTTCCTTAAAGGGGCAAATTTCTGCTTCGGCCAAGTTCATTCGGACAGCATCACCACTGTGGCTTACATCAATCATCAGGGGGGAACAAGAAGTCCCTTAGCGATGACAGAAGTATCCAAGATAATTCGATGGGCGGAGGCTCACTCTTGTTACCTGTCAGCAATACACATCCCAGGAGTGGACAACTGGGAAGCGGATTTTCTAAGCAGACAGATGTTCCATCCGAAGGAGTGGGAACTCCATCCGAAGGTCTTTGCTACTCTGATTCTCAGTTGGGGCAGACCGGAATTAGATCTGATGGCGTCTCGTCAGAATGCCAAGCTCCCGAGATACGGATCCAGGTCGAGGAATCCCCAGGCCGAACTGATAGATGCCTTGGCAGTGCCTTGGTCGTTCAGCCTAGCTTATGTGTTTCCACCGTTTGCTCTCCTTCCCCGGGTGATTGCTCGGATCAAACAGGAGAAGGCTTCAGTAATTCTAATCGCACCTGCGTGGCCTCGCAGGACTTGGTATGCTGATCTAGTGGACATGTCCTCTCTGCCACCGTGGAAGCTTCCATTGAGGCAGGACCTTCTCATTCAGGGACCCTTTCAACACCCAAATCTAGTTTCTCTGCAACTGACTGCTTGGAGATTGAACGCTTAATTTTATCTAAGCGGGGGTTCTCTGATTCGGTCATTGATACTTTGATTCAGGCACATAAGCCTGTTACTAGAAAGATCTACCATAAGATATGGCGTAACTATCTTCATTGGTGTAAATCCAAGGGCTACTCATGAAGTAGAGTCAGGATTCCCAGAATTCTGTCTTTTCCCCAAGAAGGATTGGAGAAAGGGTTATCAGCAAGTTCCTTAAAGGGGCAAATTTCTGTTTTGTCGATTTTATTGCACAAGCGTTTGGCAGAGGTTCCAGATGTTCAGTCTTTTTTTGAGGCTCTGACCAGAATCAAGCCTGTGTTTAGATCAATTGCTCCTCCCTGGAGTTTGAATTTAGTTCTTAATGTTCTTCAAGGGGTTCCGTTTGAACCCATGCATTCCATAGATATTAAGTTATTATTTTGGAAAGTTTTGTTTTTGGTAGCTATTTCTTCTGTTCGCAGAGTTTCTGAGATTTCTGTGTTACAATGTGACTCACCTTATCTCATTTTTCATTCGGATAAGGTGGTTCTACGTACCAAGCCTGGATTCCTTCCTAAGGTTGTTTCAAATAAGAATATTAATCAGGAAATTGTGGTTCCTTCATTGTGTCCTAATCCTTCTTCTAAGAAGGAGCATTTGTTGCATAACTTGGACGTAGTCCGTGCCCTGAAGTTTTACTTGCAGGCGACTAAGGACTTTTGTCAATCTTCTTCTTTATTTTTTGGTTTTTTTTTCTGGAAAGCGTAGGGGCCAGAAAGCTACGGCTACCTCTCTTTCTTTTTGGCTGAAGAGTATCATCCATCTGGCATATGAGACTGCTGGACGGCAGCCTCCTGAAAGAATTACGGCTCATTCTACTAGGGCTGTGGCTTCCTCATGGGCATTTAAAAATGATGCTTCTGTTGAACAGATTTGCAGGGCTGCAACTAGATCGTCTCTTCGTACTTTTTCCAAATTTGATACTTTTGCTTCTTCTGAGGCTGTTTTTGGGAGCAGTGGTGCCTTCCATTTAGGTTCCTGTCTTGTCCCTCCTTTTCATCCGTGTCCTATAGCTTTGGTATTGGTATCCCACAAGTAAGGATGAAATCTGTGGACTCGTCATATCTTTGTAAAAGTAAAGGAAATTTATGCTTACCTGATATATTTATTTATTTTATGATATGACGAGTCCACGGCCCTCCCTGTGATTTTTGGACAGGTATATATATATATATATATTTTTTTTTTTGAGTTTTGAAAAAGCTTTATTGAAATAACTTCAAACATTTACAAGCAGAGAATAAAACACTCACAGTATAAGTCTGTTGGTAATCATCGAGATCCCTGTGTTTCAGTTCTTACATTTGTTGTGGGTTAAACAAAATAATACAATAAGAAATGGACTAGAAAGGCCATCAAACAACAATTATCAATATTGGTTACATAGAGAATTGTCAATATGAATTTTGCAAGTGTTTAGCAGGACATAAAGAAAAAGAAGCATAGACAAATGAAGGAAAAGAAGAGAAGAGGTCAAATACACGTGTTCCTGAGTGAAGTGAAATAAAGTTCGCTGAGGGATATTAAAATTACAGTATGGGCTTACCCCTATCAAGGGTGTTAGGTTATCTTGCGTCCTCCTGGTAATTAGCTGCGGGGTCTGGATTCCCATAGGAAGAGAATCTCGCAATAGAAATCCAATTGGTTAATGGAGAAGTAATGAAACCTCTCTAGTCGTATATTTAGCGAAAGCTGAGCAAGCCACTTGTCAGTCGTAGGAGTAATCTCCTGTTTCCATTTCCGAGGAAAAGCTTGCTTAGCACTATTCAATGCAATGTGTAGAAGCCTAGTGTGGGCCTTAGATTGCATTTTGGGAATATCATGAAAGAGTAAAACTACTGGATCTAGAGGAATGTCGCGTCCTAGGAGTTTGCTAATTTCCTTAGTTATGGAGCACCAAACGGCTGAATACTAGGACATGACCACCAAATATGGTACATGAAACCCTCTTGGTTGCACTTCCTCCAGCATCTGTTAGATGTCAGGGGAAAGATGTATTGTAGGCGTTGCGGGGTCAAATACCATCTCATTAAGAGTTTATAATTGACTTCCAGCAGGGAGGCCGAGTGAGAAGATTTGGCTATGTTGTGGAAAATGTTATTCCATTCCTCTACTGATGCTTGCCCCGCAAGGTCTTTTTGCCATTTTTGTGTGTAAGAAGGAAGGTGGTCTGTTGGAGGTGAGTTCAGAATAGCATACAAAAGAGATATAGTATGGGCTGGTTGGTGAGGTGCACTACAGAGTTGTTCAAATCTAGTGCAAGTACGCACCAGATCCTGTTAGTTTTTATGAGTGTTGATAAAATGTGTCAGCTGATTATATCTTAGTCAGGTAGCGAAGAAGTCGTTCTCCAAGTTTTACATTTGTGTCATTGGGATTATTTTTGTTGCCTCCGTCAACAGATAGACCAGGAGAAGTACATGGATGTCTAGTTTTAAATTGTTTGGTGGAGAATTCCCCACCAAGAAATCAGGATTGGAGAGTGATGGTGTGAGAGGGGATGGGATACTAGAGAACGAGGTGTTTTTCTATATCTGTCTAGACCATACCTGAAAAGTTTCTTTTATAATGGGATAGTTTTGGATTGTAGAAGGTCGGTGTTCAGGGTGAAGCCCACAATAGCTCCCTAGTTGGGGTATCCCCGTTAAGTCGTGTTCCAGGGAGACCCAGGCTTTAGATGAAGTTGCAGACTGGTAACACCAATCAACAATCCTCTGAAGGATAGTGGCATCTTTGTAATTCTGGAGATTTGGTACACCTAGCCCTCCCCTAGTTGGATGCAGATATAGTGTTGTTTTAGATATCGTTGGTGGTCTTTTACGCCATATTTAAGAGTTAGTGATGGACTGTATTGTAGGGAGGAAGTGATTAGGAAGTGGGATACGGACTGTTTGGAAGATATATAAAAGTTTAGGTAACAAATTCATTTTTACCACATTAATCCTTCCTATCCAAGTAATTGATTTAGGGAGCCAAGATGCAATAAATGAGTTGAATTCGTGTATAAATCTTTCATAGTTAAATTTGAACAGGTCATGTAGGTTAGGTGATAAATGTACGCCTAAGTACTTTAACGTTTTGGTTTGAATCCGATATGGATAATCAACTTCTAATCATTTACATTCTGCCGGAGACATTTCCATTGGAAGAGTTTATTGCGTAGTTTGAGGCTCTCCCGTATTGGGCCAAAATTAGGCGAGCTGCAGGGAGGGATTTAGTCGGGTTGGTAAGGGAAAGCAGTAAGTCGTCCGCAAACAATGTAGCTTTGTATTGTGTCTGGTTAATCTGCAGACCACTCACCTCCGAGCTTCCCCTAAGCTTGATTGCCAACATTTCCATAGAAAGTACAAATAATAAGGGGGAAAGAGGGCACCCCTGTCTCATCCCATTCTTAATATTAAATGAGCCGGACAGGATACCATTCACTTTAACTTTGGCTGTTGGGCCCACATAAAGTGCAAAGATTTTGGAGATAAATTCCTCTGGGATACCGAATTTCTGGAGGGTGAGTTTTAAAAAGGTCCAATCCAACCTGTCAAAGGCCTTTTCAGCATCTGTTGACAGGAGGATTGAAAGGGTTTTATGTAAAGAAACAAATTGCATAAGTTGCAGCACACGCGTGGTGTTGTCCCTGGCCTCTTGACCAGGTACAAAGCCTGCCTGATCCACATGAATCAGCAAAGGGTGGACTGCATTGAGTCTATTTGCCAAAACTTTGGCGTAAATTTTTAAATCAACATTCAGGAGGGAGATAGGTCGGAAGTGAGCAGGCTGGTCTGGGGATTTGCCTGGTTTGGGCAGTACTGTTATAAAAGCCTCCAACATATTCGAGGACATCGGCTCATTTTGGTCTATAGACTGGAACAGAGTAAGGAGGTGGGGAATTAAAATGTGTTTGAAGGTTTTGAAATATAAGCCTAAATACCCATCTGGTCCTGGGATTTTCCCTGGCTTCAGAGTTTTTGTTGCTTTTTCTATTTATAAGGCATCTATTGGTTTTTGGAGGAATTCTACCATATCTGTTTTTAAGACTGTGGTTGAAAGCTGTTGTAGATATGAGGAGCATACGTGTTCATGTTCCAAAGTTTTCCTGTTGGGAAATAAATCATAGAGCTTTGCATAATATAGTCTAAACAATTCCGCTATAGAGGTTGAATCCTCTATCTTTTGATTTGCGTCATTTAGTAAATGGTGTACATAAGAAGAGTTTTGTTTTTGTCTGAGTGCCCTCACTAACATTCTACCTGGTTTATTTCCTTCTGTAAAAATGTTTTGTTTAAGATAAAATATTGTGATTTAATATGTAGCATGTTGTTTATCTCAGTTCTGAGTTTTAATAGTTTCCTCAAAGTCTCTTCGTTTGAGGGATCAAGCTTGTGTTCATGCTCCACTTCTAAGAGAGCAGCTGCGAGTTGTGTGTATTTTTCCCTATATTGTTTAGTTTTATGCGCTTTAATTTTAATGAGTTCTCCCCTAAGAACACATTTATGAGTTTCCCATACTACCCTAGTGTTAGTATCCGGTGTCAAATTCTCCTGAAAAAAGTTTGTAAGTGTCTTTTCTAAGTGTTGTATGCTAATTGGGTCAGATAGAATAGAGTTGTCCAACCGCCATAGAAATGGCTTAACTGGAGCAGAGGGCCATCTGAATTTGCTAATGACTGCAGAATGATCGGACCAAGTGGTTGATGAGATCCTGGAGAATTCTAGGAAACTTAGGAACAAATGATCTACTAAAATATAATCTAATCGGGAATATGATTTATTCGGGTTTGAAAAGAAAGTGTAATCCCTAATGTGTGGGTATGAGATTCTCCATGTGTCATGGAGTGTAAGAAGGTGTAAGTTTGACCATATGGATTTCAGAGATTTTTGGGGAATAAGAATATTTGCATTGGAACTATCTATCGATAGGTCAAGAGGGATATTAAAGTCCCCAGCTACTAATAGGGGGCTTGGTGTGAAAGGGATAGTCATATTAGTAATATTTTTAAAAAATTGCCTTTGTTTTGTGTTAGGGGCATAAATGTTGATTAGCGTGATTGGTCTTCCAAATAGAAGGCCCTTCAGGCCAAGGTATCTCCCTTCTTTATCTGCTTCTATACTGTGGAGCTGAAATGGTACTGAGTTATTGAAAAGGATACTAACCCCATTTATTTTTTTGTCAGGGGGACTGTTATGATAGTGTTGGGTATAGTGAGGTGAGAAATATTTAGGTTCAAAGTTTTTCCTAAAGTGCGTTTTATATCACGTAAGGCCATAGAACGTTTGTGTGGTACGTTAAACCCTTTCACATTTTGGGTCATAAATGTTAGCGAATGTCCCTTTATATCAACCATATTGAGCTGTACAAAATGTGTAGATACGATGAATACCCCTGCAAGCGCCATATATAATACATGTAAGACCAATATTTAGAAAAAGGAAAAGAAAGTGGGAGATTGAGAGAAAGTACAGTAATAAGCAATTTGTAAGATATACATACTGAGAGAGAAATCTCTAATTGTAGGATTCAAAGAAGGAATCCAAAAACTAGTGAGATACAATGTGTTTTAAACAACAACAAAAAACTGGGGAGATATCCCCGTCTGACCTATAACTCTAACACAAATAAATATCATTAGAGCATAACAAGTCTATATTAACTAAACTGTACTATGGTTCAGTGATTCAACTGCGCAGTGAACTCTGAGCAGCAGCCTCTAAAATAGTTAGAGGGGAAAAGGGAGCAACCAAACATTGATAACAACAAATTAGCTTAAAGTAAACAACAATAAGTAACTGACTACTATATTCGTTTCGGAGCTAGAATGATTAAATCTATAAGTATTAAATAATGGAGCAACTGACCAATTGTTAAAGTCCACACATCTTTATGGGGAAAGAGGATACGTAGAACCTGGTAAGTCAATAAACCCGTTTAATCAAAAGTGTTCATATAGAGTCAGATGAAATCTGGAGTGACTCAGGTTTGCAAATTTAACAAATATCAACAGGGTATAAAGGTTTTTAAGAGATATAACCAGTAAAGTCAATATAAGTGGGTAATCGTGCTTTTATCTTACCACTCAGTGATTCTTACCCCACGATGTCCAGGAAGACTAGAAGGGGCAGAGGTACCTTCCCACAAGTACCATCAGGTTAGCTATGTATTTCGTGGTGATGAACAGCCAACTGGCACAAACATTTCAAAATAGGCCTAACTTGAACTTTTAGCCAGTAAAAATCAGAATGTTGAACTAAATAACATAAACACCACATCTCCACCATGGAAGGAGACACAGTAATTCTTCTAAAATCTGTTACCCCTTGCTGTGAAGAGTGTTCATGGGGGTTCTACTGTTTCCTGAGAAGGACCAGAATGAGCAGGTCTAAGTATTTTGGCTGGCACTGTTTGCCATTTTGTTCTTTGAGGCTTTGAGACATCTTCCTTTCTGAGTTGTTCACGTGATCCTGAAGATATAATGGGTTCAAGTGGTGGATCGATATGTAGGTCTGCTCAAAAGCTTTCTGTCTCCAGGACATCATTGCATACGAATCTTTGACCTTGTCTGATGACCTGGACCGAGCATGGGAAAGCCCACCGATATGCAATGTTTAAGTTCCTTAAATGTGCTGTGAGGTGGTTGAATTCCCTCCGTCTTAGCAAGGTTCTTGGAGCCAAATCCACAAAAATTTGGATGTTGCTATCCTGAAAATTAATAGATCTCTGTTTGCGTGCAAGTTGTGAGACTTCTTCTTTCTGGGAATAATCTTTAAATTTTAAAATGATGTCCCTAGGTTTCTTTGGATCCAGTGATTTGGGGCGCAATGCCCTATGGGCTCTATCAAATTGAATGGGTTGGTCGTATGGGGCCCCTTTAATGTGTGTAAAGAGCTCCTGCAGGTATCCTGGTATTGATGAGGTGAGAACTGATTCATTTTCCTGTTCTCTAAGTCCTCAGGAGATTTCCTGACCTTTTAGTTGTTGCTGCAAAATAGATATTTCCTCCTGGTTGCTTTCTTGATCCTCCTCAAGATATTCAACCTTGTTTCCTATTTCATTAATGTCTTTTCTGAGGCCTGAGATTTCTTCTTTAATGCAGCTGCGTACTTGTGACAATAATGTTGTGAAGTCTTTTTTAGATGGCAAAGATTCCAACAAGGTTTGAGATATAGAGACCATATTATCTGTGCAGGTTTCTTCATCTTCTGAGTCTGATGGTGCTTTTGGATTATGGGGTACAGTTGGCACCTCCACCTGGGCTCCATAATCATGCAGTTTAAAGAAGGTGTTGACCGAAGGCGTTTTATGAGCTGGATGCTTCTGCCCCCTTTCTGGCTTAGTAGTATTCTTTTTAGGCGACATATTGTTGCAAGAATAAAAGACAGGATAAAAAAAAAAAAAAAATGTGATCTTTGCTGCAGCTATTCCATAACCTCCACTGAGGTCCTGTAATTAATTAGTGAGGTAGGAGAAGGGCTATTCTTCTTGATAAGAATCCAAGAGAGTATCCCTATATTACATAAATGTGCAGTAATATATCAGTCTCTAATGAAGTAGTGGGGAAGTAGGTTAAAGGCTCTGTATAACTTTATTAAGTGTGCTATCATTTGCAGATTAGTAGATTCTTTGCTCTAACTTTCAGCACAGCTGCCACTTCTCCCCCCCCCCCCCCCATTCCTGCAGCTTTTGAGTATAAGGGCATAGTAGAAAGAGAAACAAAAGCACCATGTTTTCAGTTTAGTGATTTTAACTAGATGGATTATGGCTTAATACTTGCGGTTTACTGCGTTGTTTTATTTTTCTATAGTGGCATAGATTTTCAGTTAGGTTCTCATCCTCCACTTCTCCTGCGGTTTTCCTGTGTTTTACAGTCTCATGAGGGCAGGAGAACTGCTCTAGTGCTGTATACCATCTGGGCTCCAGTGTAGGTGAAGCTGTGCAATGTCCAGTAGGCCTCAGACCATTTCACATGGTTCCGTGAGAGATCCTGTTCCGGAGCACCCGGGTAGCTACCCCAAGAAGTTTGGTGCAATTTGGTGCCCAAATGAGGGAGATTTTTACCTTTGAGTCAGACAGGGCTTTTAGAGCTCACTCAGAGTGCAGCCATCTTACTCAGCAGCCAGCTCCGCCCCCGGGTATATATTTATTTTTATTAAACTTTAGTCACCTCTGCACCTTTGGCTTTTCCTTTCTCTTCCTAACTTCGGTCGAATAACTGGATTGGGAGGGAAGGGAGGAGCTATATATACAGCTCTACTGTGGTGCTCTTTGCCACTTCCTGTCAGCAGGAGAATAAATCCCACAAGTAAGGATGAAATCCGTGGACTCGTCATATCGTAAAAGAAATAAATTTATCAGGTAAGCATAAATTTCCTTTTTGCGACACAGTAATTAAGTTGTGCTAGCAAACCAGAGGTTAAACTAACCATTTTAAGAGATACGGACACATACATAAATGATATAATAACAAAATGTATTTCCAAGTAACAGTATGTATGTGCAAGAATTAAAAAAAAGTTTAATATCACCAATAGCTACTTACTATTTTAATGGGTTGTATGAGGTTGATGGGATATTTGGTGGAATATTAGATAAAGACACTCGCATTTCATCATCAATCATTTTTAAGCTTCCACTTCCTATCCATATATCAGGAGCAGGGGCAGCAATGCACTACTAGGAGCTAGCTACAAAACCCCCCCAAAAAACAGACTTCTAACTTAAGCTCAGCATTTAAGCTGCCGCACTCAGAGCTCTGCGAGTCTGACTGACTACTGCCCGTGCCGCAAACACACTGCTGTCCCACTCACTGACTACACATGCAGTCAGGAGCCAAGGTGCCACCAATGGGAATAGTTTCAGTTTCTGCTGAGCAGCACCAATAGGTTAAGGTGATCTGTGACCCACTAGGTATCAATCATATGTCAACCACGTGATATGCATAGCAGGCAGACGGAAAATCGGAAACCTAAAAAAAAAAATCTAAATTAAAAAAAAATTGTGCTGTAGCATGGACACACCTACACACTGCTGCCGACACACTAATGTGTCACGACACACAGTTTGGAAAGCACTGACCTAGATGATCTGCCTTAATTATTCTCTGTCATATAGGGTTATTGATGCTCCCTCTATGTTGAAATTCTGTGACCTCCCCGTTTTAAGCTTAAAAATCCAGAAAGCCTCTTGGTAAAATAATTAGCTTGACCTGTCTCCTCCTCTCTGGGAGCTTGTACCTATTCTATTATCTGCCATACAATACTATCTAACCTTCTAAAGCTTGTGTATAAAATATCTAGCTATACTGAACATTCCACTCTTTGCTCAATATTATTTAGATGCTCTCTGATACGTGTACATGTCTCTTTTGTGGTACACCCTACATACTGTTTGTCACAAATGGAGCATTCCACTAAGTAGACTGTATGGGTAGTATGGCAGTTGGTACAGGATGATGTCATAAACTCTTTGTGTTACTTTCAACTGAAAGTTATGTGTGACTTTGGTATGACTACAGGCTATGCATTTCTTATAGTGAAATTTATAGTGTCCCTTCACATTAAGCCAGCTGCTGGTACTGGGTTTACATGTCCTTAACATACTTAGTGATAATATGTTCCCTAATGTGCAACCTCTCCTGGCTATATCGTTGCAACCTCTAGAGACATAATTCTTCAAACTGTTTTCAGCTGTAAGGATTGGGTGGTGCTTTTCCACTATGTTGCAAATGTCACAAAACTGTGGACTATATGTAGGGTGACCATATTGCCGCTTTAAAAAGGGACTCATATGAAAAATACATACGTCAGGGCTGTTTAAAGAAATGTTTTGTATAATAACCCTGACATATGTATTTTTCATATGTGTCCCTTTTAAAAGCGGCAATATGGTCTGCCTAACTATACGTGATAATGAAAATTGGTTTGCTTTCTTCAAAATTGTTATGTTTTACTTTGGTCCTAGTGTCTTGTAATAAATCACTCCTATTCATACGTGTTACTTCTAGAAAAGCTCTATTAACCACCTTAAAGGGACACTAAATCCACATTTTTTATTACATGATTCAGATAGAGCATACAATTTTAAGCAACTTTCTAATTTACTCCTATTATCAATTTTTCTTCGTTCTCTTGCTATCTTTATTTAAAACGCAGGAATGCAATGCATAGGAGCCGGCCCATTTTTGGTTGAGAACCTGGGTTATGCTTGCTTATTGGTGTGTAAATGTAAGCCTCCAA
This sequence comes from Bombina bombina, assembly GCF_027579735.1. Lineage (NCBI taxonomy): Eukaryota > Metazoa > Chordata > Amphibia > Anura > Bombinatoridae > Bombina > Bombina bombina. The sequence goes on along the minus strand of NC_069499.1, from coordinate 1,293,968,556 downwards.
TAAGAAAGGAGCTTCCATGGTGCTGAACCTAAAATGGGCTGGCTGCTAAGACTTACATTCCTGCTTTTAAAATAAAGATAGCAAGAGAACGAAGAAAAGTTGATAATGAGTAAATTAGAAAGTTGCTTAAAATGTCATGCTCTATCTGAATCACGAAAGAAAAAAATTGGGTTCAGTGTCCCTTTAAGTGAGTAGCCCCTTTCAAGTAATTGTAATTTTAAAATGTCACTCTCTCTAAGGAAAATCAAAGTAATTTGTGCATTTACGTTTAATACGTACAAATTTTCCTTTGGCTACACTAAAGCCTGTATGTTTAGGGTGGCTGCTATGTGCATGCAAAATAGCATTCAACATGATAGGTTTCCTATAAAGTGTGGTTTTGACTGAGTGGGAATCCACATTCTCAATCAGCACCATATCTATAGGGAGTGCAGAATTATTAGGCAAATGAGTATTTTGACCACATCATCCTCTTTATGCATGTTGTCTTACTCCAAGCTGTATAGGCTCGAAAGCCTACTACCAATTAAGCATATTAGGTGATGTGCATCTCTGTAATGAGAAGGGGTGAGTTCTAATGTCATCAACACCCAGGTGTGCATAATTATTAGGCAACTTCCTTTCCTTTGGCAAAATGGGTCAAAAGAAGGACTTGACAGGCTCAGAAAAGTAAAAAATAGTGAGATATCTTGCAGAGGGATGCAGCACTCTTAAAATTGCAAAGCTTCTGAAGCGTGATCATCAAACAATCAAGCGTTTCATTCAAAATAGTCAACAGGGTCGCAAGAAGCGTGTGGAAAAACCAAGGCGCAACATCACTGGAGTGCCCAAAAGCCCAAAAGACTGATTTTTCGAAGGTTTTATGGACTGATGAAATGAGAGTGAGTCTTGATGGGCCAGATGGATGGGCCCGTGGCTGGATTGGTAAAGGGCAGAGAGCTCCAGTCCGACTCAGACGCCAGCAAGGTGGAGGTGGAGTACTGGTTTGGGCTGGTATCATCAAAGATGAGCTTGTGGGGCCTTTCCGGGTTGAGGATGGAGTCAAGCTCAACTCCCAGTCCTACTGCCAGTTTCTGGAAGACACCTTCTTCAAGCAGTGGTACAGGAAGAAGTCTGCATCCTTCAAGAAAAACATGATTTTCATGCAGGACAATGCTCCATCACACGCGTCCAAGTACTCCACAGCGTGGCTGGCAAGAAAGGGTATAAAAGAAGAAAATCTAATGACATGGCCTCCTTGTTCACCTGATCTGAACCCCATTGAGAACCTGTGGTCCATCATCAAATGTGAGATTTACAAGGAGGGAAAACAGTACACCTCTCTGAACAGTGTCTGGGAGGCTGTGGTTGCTGCTGCACGCAATGTTGATGGTGAACAGATCAAAACACTGACAGAATCCATGGATGGCGGGCTTTTGAGTGTCCTTGCAAAGAAAGGTGGCTATATTGGTCACTGATTTGTTTTTGTTTTGTTTTTGAATGTCAGAAATGTATTGTCAGGCACAACTAAGAAAGAAAAAATGTGTGCAGCTTAGTTATTTGGACCACAACTGCTGGGAATGAAAAAGACAATAAAAATTGTATGGTTGTTTGCAACAGAGTGATAAGGTAAAACAAAGATTAGGAATTAGGCAGTTATGTAAAACCTTACTCCTTATTGCATAGTTTTAATATACAGGCAGTAATTGAGCATAGTCCCTATGGCTGCCACATGTGTCTGGGTAGTCACTGTGAGAAAGTAAATGCAGCAGGGATATGCTCAGATAAACCTGAGATTTTACCATTAATGAAGGAAAAAATAAATAAGCAAGGAAAAAATGGTACTATGATCATAGAAAAAAATAAGCAATTGCTATTGTGTACAGAGTTATGGTAAAACAGCAGGATATGAGGAATGAAAATAAAAGTCACAGAAAAATAACAGCAGCAACTGAGATACTAATCTTAGAGTATAGCAGCAAAGTAAAATACAGAGACTGGCTTACCCCTAACAGGACTGTTATAATGATAGTTGTAAACACCGGGTTGTAATGGCGACTTGCCAGAGGGAGCAGGGAAGCTCAGTAGCAGCTGGCTGATGACGTCACAGCATGAGGAAGTGGAGCTCAGTGAAAAGTGAATCCCAAGGCCGGTGAGCTGCAGGGGAAACTGAGTTAGAGTAAAGGTATGAATGAGGCTTTTGAAATAGCTGAATCTTCTTGATGGAGAAGCAGGCAGAAAGGAGAGGATGACAACAAAAATCCAGCTAGGAGGAGAAGAGGAATCCAACAAACAGAAGTAGTAAGATAAATCTTACAGAGAGCAGGCTCAGGATAAGGTTTAAAACAAACTTCAATACTAAGCAATGTGAAAATGCTGGGAGGGGCCTTAAATAGGTTGATGTTAATGAGAGCAGGATGCTTTAAAGGGACAGTGCAGAGAAATAAGTATGCCATTATCCTGACAGAATCCCCCCTCCAAGGAGCCACTCCAGAGGCTCAAGGCCCAGGACGATCCGGATGTCTTTGGTGGAAATGAGATATCAAACGAGGAGCAGATATGTTGGTAGCTGGTTCCCAGGAATCATCATCTGTAGAGAAACCCTTCCAACGAACAAGATATTCAATACGTCCCCTACGGAAACGGGAATCCAGGATTGAGTGAACTTCATACTCCATTTCAGGGTCGAGAGAAATAGGTGGAAGAGACGTTTGTAAAGAGAAATCCCTGAGATCCTTATAGGGTTTGAGAAGGGATACATGGAATGTGGGATGAACTCTTAAATTATCGGGTAATTTAAGCCGGACAGCATTGGCATTAATGACAAGTTCAACAGGGTATGGACCAATGAACAACGGAGAAAGTTTTTTCGAAGGGGTTTTCAAACTTAGGTGTTTGGTGGATAGCCAGACTAGATCACCTTTTGTGTAGACAGGAGGCGGAGTTCTGCGGCGATCATAATACTGTTTCTGGAGTTGTTTTGCTGCTATGATGTTGGACTCGATGGTTTTAAAGTTGGAAGAGATGGAATCAGACAAATCTGATATACTAGATACTGGAACGGTAGAAGATGGTAGGATGTGAAACTTGGGGTGAAAACCGTAGTTTGCGAAGAAGGGAGTTTGACCAGTAGTGGAATGAATAGTGTTGTTGTAACAAAATTCAGCGTAATGCAGGAAGTCACTCCAAAGATGTTGTTGAGAGGAACAGAAGAGTCTTAAAAATTGTTCCAACCACTGGTTACAACGTTCAGTTTGACCATTACATTGCGGGTGGTAAGCAGTAGTCAACTTTCTCTCAACAGATAAAGTTTTACAGAAATGGTACCATAGTCTGCTAGAAAATTGACTGCCACGATCACTGAGGATTGAAGTGGGAAGTCCATGATACTTAACAATATGTTTGAGAAGCAAATGTACTGTCTCCAAAGCGGTAGGAAGTTTGGAGAAGGGGATGAAATGGCACATCTTCGTGAAGAGATCTACAACGACAAGGATGGTGGTATTCTTTGAAGAGACTGGCAAATCTACAATAAAGTCTAAAGCAATCTCAGACCATGGATTCTTTGGAGTAGGCAAAGGCAAAAGCAACCCATAGGGAGAGTGTTTATCCCTTTTTGAAATGGTACAATTAAGACAAGAGTTTATATAGTCCTTAACTTGAGTTGCCATATGAGGCCACCAGTAATCTCTTTTTACTAGATCCAGAGTTTTATGGATACCTGGATGACCAGCTAGAGGTGAATCATGTACAGATTGAAGGAGAATGAGTCTGAGGGAAGGTGGAACATATATCTTTGAATCATGAGAATAAAGTCCTTGAGTATTAAGTTGAAGAAGGTGTAATGGCTTTGTAGAGTCGGCCAACTGTTCCTTTTTAAGGTTAGATGAGACTTCAAGAGTAAAAGAAATGAAGTTTTCTTTTGGTATGATGGATTGGTCAGTCGTTTGATGTGGAAGATTTGTGGGTAACCGGGATAGTGCGTCGGCTTTTTGGTTCTTTCCAGCAGGATGGTATGTGATGAGGAAATTAAAACGAGAGAAAAAGAGATTCCAGCGAACCTGTCTTGCTGACAAGGTTCTAGTGGCCTTCAAGTACTGCAGGTTCCTATGATCTGTATAGATGAGTGTAGGAATGGAAGTACCTTCAAGGAGGTGTCGCCAGTGTTCCAGGGAGAGTTTTATGGCTAAGAGTTCTTTGTCACCAATAGGATAGTTTTGTTCCGCACTATTCAAAGTCTTGGAGTAAAAAGCCACAGGATGTAAGGGTTTTGACAAGTTTTCTCTTTGGGAGAGAACAGCGCCAATAGCAGAATTTGAGGCGTCCACCTCAAGAACAAATTGTAGATTAGGGTCAGGAAAACGGAGTATTGGTGCTGAAGTGAACTTTTGTTTGAACAAATCAAAAGCGGATTGTGCTTCTTTAGTCCACGTGAAATGTGAATTATTTTTTGTTAGAACAGTTAAAGGAAGAGCAAGTTTGGAGAAATTTTTAATAAATTTGCGGTAGAAATTCGCAAAACCCATGAAGGACTGAACTTGACGTTTAGTTGTTGGTATGGGCCAATTTAAAACTGCATCAACCTTTTTTTGTTCCATATGGATACCTGAAGGAGAAATTTCATATCCCAGAAAGGATATGGTCTGTGAATTGAACAGGCATTTCTCAGCCTTAGCATACAAGTGGTTACCTCTGAGCCTTGATAAAACTTGTCTAACATGGGAAATGTGTTCCTGATAGGTCTTGGAATAAATTAAAATATCATCCAGATAGATGACAATAAAGACATCTAATATGTCCCTAAAAATGTCATTAATTAAGTGCTGGAAAGTTGCGGGCGCGTTGCAGAGCCCAAAAGGCATCACGACGTATTCGAACAATCCGTATCTTGTTCGAAACGCCGTGAGCCACTCATCTCCAGATCTAATTCGGATGAGATTATAGGCTCCTCTTAAGTCCAATTTTGTGAAAAATTTTGCTCCCTCCAACCTTTCAATTAACTCCGGGATGAGGGGTAAAGGATATCTGTTTTTTACTGTAATTTTATTTAGTTGTCTGTAGTCTACGATTGGCCTTAATGAGCCATCCTTATTTTTAACAAAAAAAATCCCAGCACTAGCTGGAGAGGTGGAGGGACGGATGAAACCTTTCTTTAGATTTTCATCTAAGTAAGATTTAAGGTGTATTAACTCTGGGTTTGAGAGTGGGTAAATATGACCCGTGGGGATCTCAGAGCCAGGTATGATCTCAATAGGACAATCATACTTCCTGTGAGGAGGAAGATTGTCGCACTGGGTTTTGCTGAATACATCTGCATAATCCTTATAAACCTCAGGAATTTGAATTGTCTCATTGGATTCAGTGGTTTGCAAAATAGTAGCTGGGAAACAAGTAGTAGAGCAGAATGTAGAATTAAATGTGACTGTTGAGGTAGACCAATTTACTTCAGGATTATGAATTCGGAGCCAGTTTATACCGAGAACTATGGGTGAAATAGGGGATGATATTACATCAAATGACAAATACTCCCTATGGTGGTCTTGGGTAACAACAAGTAAGGGTATTGTTTGATATTTAACTGGACCTGATGTGATTGGATTACCATCTATTCCACGTAATAACACAGGAGACCTTTTTTGCACAAGTGGAATTTTATTGAATTTAGTGAATACAGTATCTATGTAAGATGCTGTAGCTCCTGAGTCAATAATCGCGGGAGCGTTGATTCGATGTGACTCCCACTGTAAAAGAAGAGATAAATTTAGGTAAGGGAGAGCATGATCCTGAGTGGTACAACAAAAAGGTTCTTTATACATCTTACCCTTATTTTGTTTCAGGAGGGAAGGACAGTCCCTGACAGTGTGTTTGTCTGAAGCACAGTATAAGCAGAGGTTATTAACCCTTCGTCGGATCTTCTCCTCAGGGGTTAATGGTCCCTTTATAAAACCTATATCCATAGGTTCAGCAGTTGATTTGCTGGGGCTGGGTGTATTTTGTTTCTTTGCAGGATATTCATGAAATGATCTCTCCTGCTGTCTCTCTCTCAGTCTTCTGTCTATAGTTATGCTAAGTGACATTAAAGCCTCAAGAGTATGTGGTAGTTCAGATCTAGACAACTCATCCTTAATTCCTTCTGAAAGGCCTAATCTAAACTGATTTCTCAGTGAAAGGTCATTCCATTGAGTGTCTTTCGCCCATTTTTTAAATTCGGCAATGTAATCTTCAACTACTCTTTTCTTTTGTTTCAAGCCTCGCATTGCAGTTTCAGCAGTAAGCTGTTTATATGGATCCTCATATAGCTGACCCATAGCAGAAAAAAAACTTTCCAACGAATTAAGTATATCATCGTTATTCTCGAAGTAAGTGTTGGCCCATGTGCGGGGCTCACCTCTCAAATAGGATATGACTGTGAGTACCCTTGCTCTATCAGTGGGATAGGTATGAGGTTTAAGGGAGAACATAAGCAAACAAGCATTCTTGAAATCTCTATACTCAGATCTCTCACCACTAAATTTTTCTGGTGTACTAACCTGTGGTTCTAATATAGGTACTCTCTTATCAACCACATCCCTGATATAAGCTTTTAAAGTATCATTTTCTGTTTTCAGAGAATTAACAGCTTCAGTTAATAAATCAACCCTCTGTGTGATATTTTGCACATGTGCGTTCATTCCAGCTGGGTCCATAGTTTTGGGCTTAGTATTATGTCAGGCACAACTAAGAAAGAAAAAATGTGTGCAGCTTAGTTATTTGGACCACAACTGCTGGGAATGAAAAAGACAATAAAAATTGTATGGTTGTTTGCAACAGAGTGATAAGGTAAAACAAAGATTAGGAATTAGGCAGTTATGTAAAACCTTACTCCTTATTGCATAGTTTTAATATACAGGCAGTAATTGAGCATATTCCCTATGGCTGCCACATGTGTCTGGGTAGTCACTGTGAGAAAGTAAATGCAGCAGGGATATGCTCAGATAAACCTGAGATTTTACCATTAATGAAGGAAAAAATAAATAAGCAAGGAAAAAATGGTACTATGATCATAGAAAAAAATAAGCAATTGCTATTGTGTACAGAGTTATGGTAAAACAGCAGGATATGAGGAATGAAAATAAAAGTCACAGAAAAATAACAGCAGCAACTGAGATACTAATCTTAGAGTATAGCAGCAAAGTAAAATACAGAGACTGGCTTACCCCTAACAGGACTGTTATAATGATAGTTGTAAACACCGGGTTGTAATGGCGACTTGCCAGAGGGAGCAGGGAAGCTCAGTAGCAGCTGGCTGATGACGTCACAGCATGAGGAAGTGGAGCTCAGTGAAAAGTGAATCCCAAGGCCGGTGAGCTGCAGGGGAAACTGAGTTAGAGTAAAGGTATGAATGAGGCTTTTGAAATAGCTGAATCTTCTTGATGGAGAAGCAGGCAGAAAGGAGAGGATGACAACAAAAATCCAGCTAGGAGGAGAAGAGGAATCCAACAAACAGAAGTAGTAAGATAAATCTTACAGAGAGCAGGCTCAGGATAAGGTTTAAAACAAACTTCAATACTAAGCAATGTGAAAATGCTGGGAGGGGCCTTAAATAGGTTGATGTTAATGAGAGCAGGATGCTTTAAAGGGACAGTGCAGAGAAATAAGTATGCCATTATCCTGACATGTATATATGTGAATGTTGAGATGTTATATTGGTTTCACTGGTAAAAATAAATAATTGAAATGGGTATATATTTGTTTTTTGTTAAGTTGCCTAATAATTATGCACAGTAATAGTCACCTGCACACACAGATATCCCCCTAAAATAGCTAAAACTAAAAACAAACTAAAAACTACTTCCAAAAATATTCAGCTTTGATATTAATTAGTTTTTTGGGTTCATTGAGAACATGGTTGTTGTTCAATAATAAAATTAATCCTCAAAAATACAACTTGCCTAATAATTCTGCACTCCCTGTAGATATGGAATGCTATGCCTGTCAAATTTATGAGTGAACTGCAGGTTGAGATACAGGAAAAACTCTTTCATCTCTACCTCTGTCTCGGTCCATATGTAGCATTCGCTGTCGGCATTTATCTTTGCACCAGCAATTCTTGTGAACTGCTGGTGGAATACCAACCCCTGCAGATTTGCGGCCAATCAGCCGCTAGCAGGGGGCGTCAATCAGTCCGATCGTATTTGATCGGGCGGATTGCTGTCCGCCACCTGAACATTGTGGGCTTTTCAATTCATGTTAAACAAGGAAGTGCAGACACATCTATATTCCACGCAGTCATTGGTTGCACACTCTGCTAAGAAAAGAAAAGTAGCTTCACAGCATTTATATAAATCCAACAAAATGTATTACAGAGTTTAGAAACAGCAAAGTTTCAGGCTATCAACCCTTAATCATGCTATACATATATATATATGGTATAGCATGATTAAGGGTTGATAACCATGGGTGGCCGCAGACATTTTTCCAGAGGGGGCCAAAAATAAACTGCCCTGAGCATAATAATATTAGTGGCAACAAGTGAAGCAGGCAGAGTTGCTCTTTGTACACATGAGCTGCACATAATTTTAAACATCATAGCTCATTGGTGTCAAAAGAGTGACTCTAGTGAGTACTTATACTTAGATATAAGATAGGGCTTGAGAAATTCAATTAGAAAACTAAGGCTGCAATATGATGAGAAAGCATTTTATTTTTATATATATATATATATATATATATATGTATATGTGTGTGTGTGTGTGTGTGTGTGTGTATGTGTGTGTGTGAAAAAAGATAGAAAGTCTGGCACTCTCTTGCAAGCACACAGCTAGATTAAAAGCAAAATGGAACAGTTAGTTACAGAGTTTAGCCAAATGGTGATAGGCCCAGGGCCACATCAAGGTCCCTTCTTCCCTGGGTCTCTAGCCTACAACCACAACATACATGCTTTTAATCAGACACACTAAGATACATACAGTATAGATATATAGTCATGTAAATAATTTATTTATCAAAATAGAAGCAATATGTTTTGCCAGCTATATGTGCAAGACAGTAATAGTTTAGATCACATACATGCAATTCCATCCCTTTCCATGCCCCTGTAGGCACACAACAAAACACAACAAAACAATTCTGCAGCCAGCTAGTGCTACAAGGCAGCAGCAAAGACACACACAGCATAACTACTAAAGTAATTAACCAATACTCGAGGGGTAATGCTTATTTCTATAATAAGAATCAGTTACTAACTGACTGGACTGTTCACATCTTCACAGTTTATTATTTCAACAGTTCTAATTCTCAGATACATTCAAAGAAAAAGTGCAAAGGCTACAAATATAATGCCAGCAGCCATACTACAGTGGAACTATAACAATCACCACTTTTTAGAACTCCTCTCTCTGTCCCAGCAAGCATTGACAGTAGAGGTACATATGCATCACACTAAGAACACACCACTAACTTACAATGAGATGCATATTGTTGCTATAGGAAGTGCTGTCAATACAGCAGAGAATACGATTAATTCAGTGCTAAATTTGACAGCAAGTGAGCACCTATAGCTAGCTACTAGGGCTGGAGTGGATTTACATCCGTGGCACTACATTGTGGACAGGTGTAAGGTAGGACACCCTTACGCTGAGGTCCTGCTGCAGACTCCCCTAGGGGCAGAACCTGGGTCTCACGTAAGAAAAATGACATGTGCCTACTCTGCCTAATAGTAAATCTGTCCGAGTGTGTATAGGTTTAGGAAGTGCTGTCAGGAGTGAATTCTATTCACTGCTAGATTCATTGACATGACATAATTCATTCATAGCAACAATATGCATCTAATTGAAAGTTACTGTAACTAAACTTACTGGTCTATTTTTCTTTTTTTTCAGTGTGATATATTTATCTGTATTATCAATGCTAAGAGAGAGAGGAGTTGATTGATTGGTGGTGGTTGTTATAGTTCCACAGAATCCACACTCACTAATGGTATTGTAGCACTAGCCTATGCATTGTTTCTATGAATGTATTTGACAATTAGAACTGTTGAATTCTTGATTATTCCTATAGCAATAAGCAGTGAGTGAAGCACAACACAAACTCACACGTATACTGGTACGCAACAATGCTCAACATGTTATAAGTAACTGGACAATAAAATCATTTCTATTTGTTTTGATTAATTTTAAGGAAAGCACTTTGTGCCAATATGACCTTTGCTCTATTCCGCCAGCCGAGAGAGAGGTCACCTGTGATACTGAATATTCTCTCTGCAAAGGCTTGAGAAGTTGGCATAGCCAACAGGTCTAATGCAAAAGGTTTTAACTGGTGATAAAAAGTAAAATTCTTTGACAGCCAAAAATCTGTTCCAGTGTCTTCATCAGTGATGGGTTGTTGCAAAAGCTCTTCCTCCCTATATTTTTTGATCTGCTACTCTATGCTGTTTGGGGAGGTCCTCTGCCTGGGTCTTCTGCGGCTGCGGCATTTTGAGAGAAACCGAAAGACTCTGTGCTTTGATTTGGATGGTGGGGATTTTTACTTTGATTTCTCAATATTCTCCTCTTCTGCAACTGCAAGTGCATCATCTTCTTCAGATAGATCCTCATCTTGTGTGTTGGGTAATGTGGATTTTCTTATCACATACTCCTCTGCCTGTTTAAGCAGTTCCTGAATATTATCAACAGCTACATCAACAAGGGTTTCACAGACAATAGGGTTGACAAAACAAGCAGCAGCTGCAAGTGGGGAGAACCTTTCATATGTTGTATCTAAGAATGAAGCAAAACACTGGTTCACATTCCCTTTCATTTTCTGTGCAATTGTGGCAAGGTCTTGGTAGCTAGTGTTCTGTTTAAAGTCATCAAGGTGACTGAGCAGATCAAGTGGGCAGGGACATGGACATGGTGTCACTCTGGAGGGTTTTAGTATGTTTTGCAAATGGCAGCAGTAGGTCATGCAATAATGTGAGCTTTTGCCATTCATTAGAAAGCTGTCCCATCCCATATTGTTTGCGATTTGGTAGACCAAATCTTTACTTTGATAAGTTGTGCGATCATGTTGTATGTACTTGACCAGCGTTTGGGGCAGTTATTTAAAACAATAAGGCCACACTGCTCCAATATCTTCTGTGTTGCAACGGAAGACTTGCGGAAGAGTTTTACTATTGACCTTGCTTTATGAAGGATTCTCTTAACACTTGCCTCCTTCTGCACCATGTGGACCACAAGTTTTAAGGTATGCACCACACACAGTGTCCGGTCAATGTCGATCTGTTGGTACCTCACAAGAGGACAGACCACAGCTGAATAAGCATAAAGTATAAAAAAAGCTTGCCATTCAGTTTTTGTAACCCTCAATATCTTAATAATGGGGATACTTTACACAAGATTACAAAGTGGAAATGAAAAAATAACAACAAAAGATACAGAGTAGAGCAGACAGCCCACCCCCGCCCCAACATCAGTCTCATATCTATGTTAAAATTGAATGTTATCATGAAAAAGATTGAAAAACTAATAAAAATGGCTCACTGCAAATCATCAATTTCAGACTCAGACGACTCAGAGTCACTTTCCGTTATGGGGGAGTCTTCCTCACTAAAGCTGGGTGGTTCTTCTGCTGCGGCTGTGGTGTGTTTAAAATCTATTATTTGTTGTGTACTGTTACTTGAACTCTTAAAAGGTTTTACCATTCATGTAATAATATGTGCTTTCAATGTCATTACAGTACAGTTGCACTTTGGTTTGTCAAAATTTAAAAAAAACAATATTCTTGTTTGTTAAACAGTACACAACAAAACAATTCTGCAGCCAGCAAAAGCTACAAGGCAACAGCAATAACGCACAGCAAAATAAAAGCAAATTTCATAAAGAAACTTGCTTTTATATTGCTGTCTCCCTGTCTGTGGCATGCCTTTGCTGCTGCCTTGTAGCACTCGCTGGCTGCAGAATTGTTTTGTGTACTGTGTTCAAGTTACTTGAATTGTTAAGGTTTTAAAGGGACATTCAACACTGCACACAACATTAATCTATGTTGAAAAACTATAAATAAAGATCAAGCTGCAACGTGCCCCCTTTCTCTTACTTCCTGCCTTCACTGTTGAACCGTCTACGATAACTTCAAAATTGGTGTCCTAATATGGCTGCTTAACTCCCCCCACCGTGACGTATAGAGCTTCTTCTTCAAACTAGCTGCCAGTGATATCCCATCTCTCCTACTTCAATGCAAAGCGCGTTCACAGCCATTAGCACATGCGCTATACACTAGGAACACTAAAAGCGGAACCATAATAAGCCAATTTGTTTCCGTTCCGCTTATATTACGCATAGTACTCTATTTCGTTCTATTCGGTAAAACCCGATCCGATATGCAGCGTCGCCCGCAAATGCCGGCGACGCTGAATTTTGCGCTGGTTTGGTATCCTATACACAGCGTAACCTAGAAGTTACGCCCGTATATTTCTGCCGTCGCCCGTAGTTTTTTGGGCCATAGGCAGGTATACCAAACCCGCGCAGTTTGGTATCCAATATACAGCGTAAGGACTTACGTGGCGAAAATGGAGAAATCTTACTCCATTTTCACCTCGCCACAAAAAGCAGCCGTAGTAAGCCTTACACTGTCTATTGGAGCCTCGTAACTCCCTAAACTACCTGCCAAATAAACCTAACACCTAACGCATGCGCAATGTCTATCTACCTGTCAACCGCGATCTGCTAAATAAAACCTAACACCTAACGCATGCGCAATGTCTATCTACCTGTCAACCGCGATCCTCCGCCTCAATCCCTAATAAAATATTTAACCCCTAAACCGCCGCCCCCTACATTAACTACCCCCTAATGTGATCCCCCTACACAGTCGCCAACTATATTAAACTACCCCCTAAAGTGAGCCCCTTACACCGCCGCCATCTACCTTACCTACCCCCTAAAGTGAGCTCCTACCCCGCCGCCATCTATTTTAAAAATATTAACCCCTAATTTAATCCCCCTACCCCGCCGCCACCTATATTAAATTATTTAACCCCTATAATACTAAACTATCCCTACCACTAAACCTAAGTCTAACCCTACAAATAGCCCTGAAAAGGGCTTTTTGCGTGGCATTACCCCAAAGTAAACTGCTCTTTTGCCAGCCCTTAAAAGGGCTTTTTGTGGGGCATGCCCCAAAGAAAACTGCTCTTTTGCCAGCCCTTAAAAGGGCTTTTGGCGGGGCTTTGTCACAAAGTAAACTGCTCTTTTGCCTACAATCTAAATCCCCCTACACCGCTGCCACCTATAATAAATGTATTAACCCCTAATCTAATCCCCCTACACCGCCGACAGCTATATTAACTATATTAACCCTAAATTATATTAGGGTTAATATAGTTAATATAATTATTATATTATATATATTAACTATATTAACCCTAATTATATTAGGGATAATATAGTTAATATCGTTATTTTATATATATATATATATATATATATATATATATATATATATATATAAAGTATAATAACCCTATCTAACTCTAACATCCCTAACTAAACTCTTATTAAAATAAATCTAATATTAATATTATTAATGAAAATATTCCTATTTAAATCTAAATACTTACCTATAAAATAAACCCTAAGATAGCTACAATGTAATTAATAATTACATTGTAGCTATTTTAGGGTTTATATTTATTTTACAGGTAACTTGGTATTTATTTTAACTAGGTACAATAGCTATTAAATAGTTAATAACTATTTAATAGCTACCCAGTTAAAATAATTACCAATTTACCTGTAAAATAAATCCTAACCTAAGTTACAAATACACCTACACTATCAATAAATTAAACTACAAATATCTAAACTAAAATACAATTAAATAAACTAAACTAAATTACAAAAAACAAACACTAAATTACAAAAAATAAAAAAAAGATTACAAGATTTTTAAGCTAATTACACCTATTCTAAGCCCCCTAATAAAATAATAAAGCCACCCAAAATAAAAAAAATTCCCTACCCTATTCTAAATTAAAGAAGTTCAAAGCTCTTTTACCTTACCAGCCCTTAAATGGGCTTTTTGCGGGGCATGCCCCAAAGAAAACTGCTCTTTTGCCTGAAAAATAAACACAATACCACCCCCCAACATTACAACCCACCACCCACATACCCCTAAATCTAACCCAAATCCCCCTTAAATAAACCTAACACTATCCCCCTGAAGATCTCCCTACCTTTTCTTCACCCAACCGGGCCGAACTCCTCATCCGATCCGGGCGATGTCTATATCCAAGCAGCAGCAAAGTCTTCTTCCATCCGGCTGCATCTTCCATCAAGCGGCATCTTCCATCAAGCGGCATCTTCAGGGCCGGACTGGGAAATCAGACCAGCCCTGGAAATTTGTATAGACCAGCCCAGCCCCGCCCCTCCAACCTAGCCCCACCCTCCAACCTAGCCCCGCCCCCTTCAAGAAAGCCAACTATGCTCTAGCTGGTTTTCCCTTCAACTCATATTATATATATATATATATATATATATATATATCATATATATATAATATATATATCTCATATATATATCATATATATATATATATATATCATATATATATATCATATAATATATATATATATCATATATATATATATATATCATATACAGGTGGCCCTCGTTTTACAACGGTTAAATTTACACCGTTTCAAAATAACAACCTTTTTTTCCAGTCATGTGACTGCTATTGAAAAGCATTGAGAAGCAGTGCATTTATTACAATAGCCAGTAGGTGGAGCTGTCCGCTTTCGTTGCAGCAAAGCCAAGCAAGCTGAAATTAATCAGTTTAACCAGACCTGAGCTATCTAGCAGATTTCAAAGCAACAAGATCTTACTGTCTATAAATCAGTCCAGATTGGAATGCATAGAAATAACTGTTTGCAGAAAAATGCAAGTGAAGTCTGTGTTATGTGATTATTGTATTAGGTCTATAATGCTGTTTAGCAAATGTTTTTGTTCATTTAACTTAGTTTAATTATATATTCTGTGTTGTGTGATTATTTATAAGTTTTATAATGCTGTTTGGCATTTAAAGTCTTCATTTCAAAGCTTTAAAAATAATGTATTAGGTGTTACTTATGACAATTTTGAGAGGGGCCTGGAACCTATCTCCCTCACTTCCCATTGACTTACATTATAAACTGGGTTTCAATTTACAACGGTTTCGATTTACAACCATTCCTTCTGGAACCTAACCCCAGCGTAAACTGAGGGCTACCTTTATATATATATATATATATATATATATATATATATATATATATATCATATATATATATATATATATATATATATCATATATATATATATATATATATATATATATATATATCATATATATATATATATATATATATATATATATATATATATGTATCATATATATATATATATATATATATATATATATCATATATATATAATATATATATATATATCATATATATATCATATATATATATATATATATATATATATCATATATATATATATATCATATATATATATATATCATATATATATATCATATATATATATATCATATATATATATATCATATATATATATTTATATATATATATTATATATATATATCATATATATATATATATATATATATATATATATCATATATATTTATATATATTATATATATATATATATATCATATATATATATATCATATATATCATATATATATATATATCATATATATATCTATATATCATATATATATATATATATATATATATATATATATATAATAGAAAATAAAAATATTGTGAGTTAAGTTTATACACAAATGAGTTCAACAACAAACTTTAACCAACTGCATCTGACCTGTAGAATTAAGTTCAATTAAGCACACACACCTTATGAACACATCCATGATCTAGGACTAGGAAATGGAATGTACTAAATATTGGCATTGCTGCACAGCACTCGTCATTTAAGCAACTAGCAAGCTAATGTAATATGTCAGACAGCAGTGTGACAACAATAAAAACCATAATAGCAGCAAATTTAAAAATTATTATAAATTATTATTTTAAAAGGGAAGGGAATATAATTATGCAGTCCAGGGTCGGCTCCAGAACGAATGAAATGGGGGGCATTTTTTTTTTCACGAGGGGGCACGCATTTACAAAGCATGTATGAGAGTCAAAATAAGAGCAGACCTACATATTCTGCAAGAAAGTGTAGCTTTAAAACTTGAGACCCCCAGTGCAATAGCTCCTTAAAAACAATTCACCCCTTAACCACCATGATCCAAAACCCTTAAACTCATTCTCAAATCTCAATCATGTCCCCTAAACAGCCATAAACCCCCCAATGCAATTAACTCCTTTGTTTGCACTAGCAGTGAGGATACTAGGTTTTTAGGTACTGGAAATTTTGTAGATTAGATTTAGCTATACCTGTTTTACAATAACAAATTTATATCAGGCTACTTAATACAACCTATGTACTGTGAACCTTTAAGAACCTATAAGAATATGATTGTATCATATAAATATAAGTCTATAAATGGCTACCAGCTTCTATCGATGCCTCAAAAGTGCACTGTGATCTTGGGCCCGGCCTCTCTCACTTCTCTCTCCCTCTCACACACTTTTCTCTCTCTCTCACACACTTTTCTCTCTCTCACACATACTTTTCTCTCTCTCACACACACTTTTCTCTCTCTCACACACACACTTTTCTCTCTCTCTCTCTCTCTCTCTCTCTCACTTTTCTCTCTCTCTCACTTTTCTCTCTCTCTCACTTTTCTCTCGCTTTTCTCTCTCTCTCACTTTTCTCTCTCTCTCACTTTTCTCTCTCACACTTTTCTCTCTCTCTCACTTTTCTTTCTCACTTTTCTCTCTCACTTTTCTCTCTCACTTTTCTCTCCCTCTCTCACTTTTCTCTTTTCTCTCTGTCTCCAATCACACACAAACATTAAACACACACATATTGCAGTAACATGGACTATTTTTCTTTTTCTTTTCAGCGAATGCAAGTACATGTTTGTTTTTTGTTTTTTAACAAAATCGCCATGTCCTTAAATCAATTATTTTAAAAGAAAATATCCCTGCGCTAGTTAACTAAACCATTAACACATCTGCTTTTCCTGTGTTCACATAGCAATACTGATTAAGTAGACCCTTGCCTAAAAGCAGCAATAGCCTTACACATACTTAGTTCTAAAGGTATAGTTGCTCTAAATATATCAAAACTGTCAGCTTGTGACACAGAGCAGCATCTCTTGCATAACCTCCTCACCTCCTTACAGCTTGTGAGCATCATTTAACCCCATGTCTGCCAAAAAAAGGCTACAGTGTATTGTACAGGAATACACTGCTATCCTCCTTGGTAGCCATGGGGTTAAATAGTGTTTTTCTTGAAAGAATGCTGAATTGAGAGAAATAAAACCTCACCTGCTCGGCTGCTTCTGGTGTCTGTATTGAGGACAGCACTTCTTCTTTCCTCTGACATTCTTGTTTGCTGGAAGTGGCTGTCATTATTTACAGAGTTTTACTAATATACTTGTGTAATGCATTGTGTCTGCTGCTCTCCCTGTTTAAATGTTCCCGGTCCCTGACAGCGCTGTGTGATTTATGCACACAGCTGTCAGTCAGTTTAGGTCCTTCCCTCTCAGCGTGAGGACTGGAATTCAGGAACTAGCTGTGCTGCACGGGGATGTGAAAAGGGCGTTGTTTATTTTTATTTCTACGGCTCTAACTGCCGTTTTGCTGCCCAGTTTCCTTAAGAGGTCAGCACTGTTGGAAAAAAAATAATGAGCTTTTCACCTCCCTCTTGTGTTGCACGGCCTGATGTTCTGCCTGTGCGACACAGAGAAGGAAGACCTTAGAGGGAACATTGCCCCTGGGTACCTGCACATATTTTTATCCCAGGACCCAGGACGAAACTAAAATGTTAGATACAGTGGATCTGTGACAGTAGTCAGTGCCTTGTGTCCACGGTGTCTTCCTTGAGAGACAGTTACTGCGCAATACTACTACTGGCTGCTTGGCTTTATCTTCACTCGCTAGTACAGAAGCTGATGTGCACTGGGGAAATTATATATTTTATTAATTAGCACATTGAGCAGTGCAAGTGTACAGAGAAATAACAGTAGCTCTGTACACCTGCACTGCTCAATGTGCTAATTAATAAAATATATAATTTCCCCAGTGCACAGCTCTTCCATACTAGCGAGTGAAGGTAAAGCTAAGCAGTCAGTAGTAGTATTGCACAGTAACTGTCTCTCAAGGAAGTCACCAGTGAGCAGGGTGAGCTGGTGGTGTTCTACTTCTCTCTCAGTCTCTGCCTCTGCGTTGCCTGCTGTGAACGTCCGTCCATCACACTGCACACACGACATGACATGACCCGGTCCCCACATGGCCTGCTCCACGTTAGATGAAGTAACTAGTAAGTCACTTAACGTTCAAGCCTGGCCGGCCCAGCCCACTCCCGTAACCCGCCCTCATCATCCAATTGGCAATGACAGACTGACTGAGCTGTGAGTGAATGACAGACACAGACTCAGTCTGTCTGATTGGTAGGTAACTTGCGCTTGCGTTGCAGCTTGCGGCCGGACGGTTATTGTCTTGAAGGAACTAAGAAGTTAGAAGTTAAGTTGTAGTAAGAATTTAGAAAATAGACACAGTCTACTGACGTGCCACTGCCTCCTGCCCTTAGCCTAAAGCAACGCTGCAACACATCCCGGCCCGCATTGCATCAAAAATTTGCTGCTCTCAGACAGTCTCTATTGCAGCAGCTGAACCAGCCCAGCTGAGCTGCCGGCCCACCGGGATTTTTCCCAGTATCCCGGCTGCCCAATCCGGCCCTGGGCATCTTCCATCAAGCGGCATCTTCGATCTTCGCTCCGCCTACGCAGAGCATCCATCCCGGCCGACGACTGAATGACGAATAAGGTACCTTTAAATGACGTCATTCAAGATGGCGTCCGTCGAATTCCGATTGGCTGATAGGATTCTATCAGCCAATCGGAATTAAGGTAGAAAAATCTGATTGGCTGATTCAAGACTGCCGCTTGGATAAAGACATCGCCCGGATGAGGAGTTCGGCTCGGTTGGGTGAAGACAAGGTAGGGAGATCTTCAGGGGGGTAGTGTTAGGTTTATTTAAGGGGGGTTTGGGTTAGATTAGGGGTATGTGGGTGGTGGGTTGTAATGTTGGGGGGTGGTATTGTGTTTTTTTTCAGGCAAAAGAGCAGTTTTCTTTGGGGCATGCCCCGTAAAAAGCCCTTTTAAGGGCTGGTAAGGTAAAAGAGCTTTGAACTTTTTTAATTTAGAATAGGGTAGAGAATTTTTTTATTTTGGGTGGCTTTATTATTTTATTAGGGGGCTTAGAATAGGTGTAATTAGCTTAAAAATCTTGTAATCTTTTTTTTATTTTTTGTAATTTAGTGTTTGTTTGTTTTTTGTAATTTAGTTTAGTTTATTTAATTGTATTTTAGTTTAGATATTTGTAGTTTAATTTATTGATAGTGTAGGTGTATTTGTAACTTAGGTTAGGCTTTATTTTACAGGTAAATTGGTAATTATTTTAACTGGGTAGCTATTAAATAGTTATTAACTATTTAATAGCTATTGTACCTAGTTAAAATAAATACCAAGTTACCTGTAAAAAAATATAAACCCTAAAATAGCTACAATGTAATTATTAATTACATTGTAGCTATCTTAGGGTTTATTTTATAGGTAAGTATTTAGATTTAAATAATTATAATCTATAATATAGATTTGAATATTTTCATTAATAATATTAATATTAGATTTATTTTAATAAGAGTTTAGTTAGGGATGTTAGAGTTAGATAGGGTTATTATACTTAATATATATATAATATAATAACGATATTAACCCTAATATAATTAGGGTTAATATAGTTAATATAGCTGGCGGCGGTGTAGGGGGATTAGATTAGGGGTTAATGTGTTTAATATAGCTGGAGGCGGTGTAGGGGGATTAGATTAGGGGTTAATACATTTATTATAGGTGGCAGCGGTGTAGGGGGATTTAGATTGTAGGCAAAAGAGCAGTTTACTTTGTGACAAAGCCCCGCCAAAAGCCCTTTTAAGGGCTGGCAAAAGAGCAGTTTTCTTTGGGGCATACCCCGCAAAAAGCCCTTTTAAGGGCTGGCAAAAGAGCAGTTTACTTTGGGGTAATGCCACGCAAAAAGCCCTTTTCAGGGCTATTTGTAGGGTTAGACTTAGGTTTAGTGGTAGGGATAGTTTAGTATTTTAGGGGTTAAATAATTTAATATAGGTGGCGGCGGGGTAGGGGGATTAAATTAGGGGTTAATAATTTTAAAATAGATGGCGGCGGGGTAGGAGCTCACTTTAGGGGGTAGGTAAGGTAGATGGCGGCGGTGTAAGGGGCTCACTTTAGGGGGTAGTTTAATATAGTTGGCGACGGTGTAGGGGGATCACATTAGGGGGTAGTTAATGTAGGGGGCGGCGGTTTAGGGGTTAAATATTTTATTAGGGATTGCGGCGGAGGATCGCGGTTGACAGGTAGATAGACATTGCGCATGCGTTAGGTGTTAGGTTTATTTCTCAGGTAGTTTAGGGAGTTACGGGGCTCCAATAGACAGCGTAAGGCTTACTACGGCTGCTTTTTGTGGCGAGGTGAAAATGGAGTAAGATTTCTCCATTTTCGCCACGTAAGTCCTTACGCTGTATATTGGATACCAAACTGCGCGGGTTTGGTATACCTGCCTATGGCCCAAAAAACTACGGGCGACGGCAGAAATATACGGGCGTAACTTCTAGGTTACGCCGTATATAGGATACCAAACCAGCGCAAAATTCAGCGTCTCCGGCATTTGTGGGCGACGCTGAATATCGGATTGGGTTTTACCTAATAGAACGAAATAGAGTACTATGCGTAATATAAGCGGAACGGAAACAACTTTGCTTATTATGGTTCCGCTTTTACTGTTCCTAGTGTATCGCGCATGCGCTAACGGCCGTGAACACGCTTGGATTTCAGTCCGAGGAATGGGCTATCATTGGCTGCTGGTTTGAAAAAGAAGCTGAATACGTCACGGTGGGGGGAGTTAGGAAGCCATGTTAGGATACCAATTTTGAAGTTATCGTAGACGATTCAACAGTGAAGGCAGGAAGTAAGAGAAAGGGGGCACGTTGCAGCTTGATCTTTATTTATAGTTTTTCAACATAGATTAATGTTGTGGGCAGTGTTGAATGTCCCTTTAAATTCAGGTAATAATATGTACATTGGCATTACAGTACAGTTGCACTTCTGTTTGTCAAAATTCAAAAAGCAATATTCTTGTTGTTTGTTTATGAAATTTGCTTTTATTTTGCTGTCTGGTGCCTTTGCTTTGCTGCTGCCTTGTCTTTTAGCACTAGCTGACTGCAGAATTGTTTAGTTGTGTAGTACTGCAGTGTTAACAAGTTACTTGAACTGTAAAAGGTTTTATATTCAGGTAATAATGTGCAATGGCATTGATATAACAGTACAGATGCACTTCTGTTTGTCAAAATTAAAAAAGCAATATTCTTGTTTGTTTATGAAACTTGCTTATATTTATAAAGACGTTACCACAATGGCTAAATCTGTGTCTGTGTATTCTTTGCATGTTCAAACCTTAATACCAATACCATAAATAATATGTTATTAGATTTTTAATCCAGGAGTATATATATATATATATATATATAATGAGATTAGATTGGAAATTCTAGATAAATGCTTAAATAATGCACAATTTAACCCATTAGATTTTAGTTTTAGTCGAATTTTAGTTGACTAAAATTCGACTAAAACTAAAACAATTCAGATGACTAAAATATGACTAAAATTGGGGGAACTTCCGGGCGGCGGCCATGACAGGTCGCAAGATTGTTTGCTGCACCACACCTCAGAGCTAATTTGACCATAAATCTATTTCCATTGCTCCAACGAGCAGTACCTACTACTTTCCTATGTACCGTAGAGAAAGCACTTTCGAATGATCTACATACTTCTTTGATCAGGTGTCAGTTCCAGTCTACCGGAGAATTTCTACAGGTTGCGGCCTACCACCTAAACCCCCGGCTGAGAGCCCTCGTGGCCCAGTCGTTATAGTGCAGTGCCTTCCGCAAATCACTGCAAAATTTCCTACTACAGAGCTATAAGCTGATTGTCCCCTGACACAAATAGACTCACCATGGAGGCTACTTACTTGCTCAGCACGATAAGAAGCTTACTCTCCAGCTATCAAGATGCTTTTTCAGATGCCATAGAGGAGGCACTATTTGGTTCGCCAGGCTCTCAAGCGACGAGCATCTCTTTGAAGACTCCTAATAGCAAATCTCATGGCAACAGCGGAATTAAAACTACTGAGAAGCCCTATACTACTCCTCAGACAAACATCGCTAAGGAGTCAGCTCCATGTACTATGGGGAGAGCCCCAGAAAGGGACGTTCCTAAGACAAACAGAGGACCCTCTCCAACACCTAACTCTGGATATACAAGTATAACAAAGATCTTTGATGGCAACATAGAGGTTTCTAGCTGGATGCCGGACATTACGGATACTCCAATGTACCTTAATATAACCTTGAGGAAAGATCCCGCTAAAGTGACTCGCTCTGATTTGTGCCCTGCTGCAGCGGTCCAAAACCTTACAATGATCAGAGACTATCATCAACTACACTCCGCTGGTGGCTCGGCTCTGCCGGCTTTACCAGCGCAGAGATTGACGATCAAATCAAGGATCAGAAGAGGGGCACATATGGGAAGTCGGCTGCTGAGCGCAGTAACTCTGTGTTACCAAGAGCTTGTTCCTGATGGCAGCTTCAGTAGGGGCGTAAAGTTCAGTGAGACTGCAAACCCTAGGATGAGTAAAGTTACCCAAGGCTCGGCTCATATGTATATGGAGACTGGAGAGAAGGCTTACTACGCATCAGAAGGTATTTCCTTGCGCCTAGGAATAGGCTGAGAATTTTCCAACGCTACACCTAAAGGTCCTTAGGATTTCTCCAAATCTAGAGGGCTGGCTGTTATATATTATAATATCTCATCACCTAACTCTGACCTTTTTTGTTTAGTGGGGCATTACTTTCATGAAGACATTTCTTGCACGAATATATATGCCTGCGCTAAAGATCATTCAAGATTGTATGTTCATTGCACTATAAACTTTCCTGAGAAAACTGTTTCTAGATACGAATGCTTTGTTTTTTCCTTTTTTTGCTGTTGGTGTTTTTCATTTACATTGTTGAATATTCTGGCGCACCTATACTGACCTTATTATGGGTTCCCCCTCATAGTTTAGTTTTTTACTGCCCACTTGAGATTGCATCATAAGGGTAACCTACATTGAGATCCTCTATTCTCACTATTAGAGTTTAAATTGGCACCGCTTACGGCCGGAGCAGTGTGCCCTAGACATATTCCAAATTTGAGGATTGATAACCATGCACTAGTGCACTGAGGAAACCCTTGAAATCTGTTAGCCACGATAAAAAATTAGCAAGCAGTATGCACAGCGTGACTCTCGGGACTTTATGTGCACGGGGCTCCCACGAACAAGAAACTTAAAAACTAGCTGACTTTTTTAATTCTTTAGGCAAATTCAGTGAGAGTATTGACGATCTTCAAATACAGATCCTGTAAGCCCTATAACCTATGTTATTGAATAATGGTGATGTGCTTACACTGACTCCCATGTTTGCTATTCTTAACCACTATACCCAGTATGCTTTGAGATTTGCAGCTTCAACTAGACAATGTACTGCCTCACAAACAATTGTCAAATGCTTTAACACTGTCTAGACCCTATATACTAAGGGATAGCATATGTTGGTAGTCAAATTATCTCCCATATTGAAGTATTATTCAATCTATTCCTAGCCTCCCTTAATACCTTTTTAATACCTTACCACTCCCAATAGGTATCCTTAGGATAACCAGAGTTCTCCATGGGGCATTCTATTTATCTATTTATTGTTTTATTTATTGTCTCCTTTTTTGCTGACATACTAGTTAGGGGATCATCAAATGTACCGCATTCACTGACCATGTTTAAATCAATATTGTATTACAAGTAAGCTGGATTTACATATCTTTCCCACAACAGCATGGCTCAATAGTGCTTGATCATTCTGTTTGATTAGTAGGTCCTCCCTGAGTTGTCTGCCTTTAAAAGGTAACTTCCAGTGACCTTTCCCATGCATTATATATTTGCTCCAGGCTTTCCAGTTAATATTTACATAAATCTGCACCTAAACCGTTATGAAAAGTAAAAATAAGGTCCAACATTTGAGGCCCAAGAGTGGTCTCCTCTCTTTCAAAACTTCCCTCTGTCATTTACATTTCCCAGGTTACTAGGGGGTCCAAAAGAGGCCCCAGATATTATGTAGGGGGTATGCAGTCCAATAGGCAAGGAATATGTATATCAATATTTCTGACATGTCACATTTATTTGAACTGTATACTTTCTTTTCACACTAGCAGTATGTATCTAGATGTATTTCCTTTATATTTTTCTTGTATTGACATGTTTTGTTATATGCCTTGACATGGATCTCAATAAAAAATTGTTAAAAAAAAAAAAAAAAAATATATGACTAAAATTAAAATGGCATTTTAGTCAAAAGACTACGACTAAAACTAAATCAAAATTTGCTGCCAAAATTAACAATGCTCTGGACGCCCATGTTGATAGCCCAAAACGTTGCTGTTGGATCTAAACTCTGTAATAAAGATTGCTGGATTTATACAGGTAGTGCAGAATTATTAGGCAAATGAGTATTTTGACCACATCATCCTCTTTATGCATGTTGTCTTACTCCAAGCTGTATAGGCTCGAAAGCCTACTACCAATTAAGTATATTAGGTGATGTGCATATCTGTAATGAGAAGGGGTGTGGTCTAATGACATCAACACCCTATATCAGGTGTGCATAATTATTAGGCAACTTCCTTTCCTTTGGCAAAATGGGTCAAAAGAAGGACTTGACAGGCTCAGAAAAGTCAAAAATAGTGAGATATCTTGCAGAGGGATGCAGCACTCTTAAAATTGCAAAGCTTCTGAAGCATGATCATCGAACAATCAAGCGTTTCATTCAAAATAGTCAACAGGGTCGCAAGAAGCGTGTGGAAAAACCAAGGCTCAAAATAACTGCCCATGAACTGAGAAAAGTCAAGCGTGCAGCTGCCAAGATGCCACTTGCCACCAGTTTGGCCATATTTCAGAGCTGCAACATCACTGGAGTGCCCAAAAGCACAAGGTGTGCAATACTCAGAGACATGGCCAAGGTAAGAAAGGCTGAAAGACGACCAACACTGAACAAGACACACAAGCTGAAACGTCAAGACTGGGCCAAGAAATATCTCAAGACTGATTTTTCTAAGGTTTTATGGACTGATGAAATGAGAGTGAGTCTTGATGGGCCAGATGGATGGGCCCGTGGCTGGATTGGTAAAGGGCAGAGAGCTCCAGTCCGACTCAGACGTCAGCAAGGTGGAGGTGGAGTACTGGTTTGGGCTGGTATCATCAAAGATGAGCTTGTGGGGCCTTTTCGGGTTGAGGATGGAGTCAAGCTCAACTCCCAGTCCTACTGCCAGTTTCTGGAAGACACCTTCTTCAAGCAGTGGTACAGGAAGAAGTCTGCATCCTTCAAGAAAAACATGATTTTCATGCAGGACAATGCTCCATCAAACGCGTCCAAGTACTCCACAGCGTGGCTGGCAAGAAAGGGTATAAAAGAAGAAAATCTAATGACATGGCCTCCTTGTTCACCTGATCTGAACCCCATTGAGAACCTGTGGTCCATCATCAAATGTGAGATTTACAAGGAGGGAAAACAGTACACCTCTCTGAACAGTGTCTGGGAGGCTGTGGTTGCTGCTGCACGCAATGTTGATGGTGAACAGATCAAAACACTGACAGAATCCATGGATGGCAGGCTTTTGAGTGTCCTTGCAAAGAAAGGTGGCTATATTGGTCACTGATTTGTTTTTGTTTTGTTTTTGAATGTCAGAAATGTATATTTGTGAATGTTGAGATGTTATATTGGTTTCACTGGTAAAAATAAATAATTGAAATGGGTATATATTTGTTTTTTGTTAAGTTGCCTAATAATTATGCACAGTAATAGTCACCTGCACACACAGATATCCCCCTAAAATAGCTATAACTAAAAACAAACTAAAAACTACTTCCAAAACTATTCAGCTTTGATATTAATGAGTTTTTTGGGTTCATTGAGAACATGGTTGTTGTTCAATAATAAAATTAATCCTCAAAAATACAACTTGCCTAATAATTCTGCACTCCCTGTATAAGAGCTGTGGAGCTGCTTTGCGTTTCTGACATCCTGGAGGCTAGCAGTGGGCCTCAGCTTTTCACGTGCAATGTTTATGGGACTTAGCTGATTCCAGTTTTGTATTAGATTGCACATTCTAGTAAGCCATTTATGTCCCTTTAATGATCTTTTAAAAGTGTTACCGAAAAAATATATCATGTTAAAAAAGTTCCTTTAATAAAGGGAAATCGCTACTCCAAAAATTTGTTTTTCTACTGCCTAAATTATTCAGTTTCAACAAAGAAAAAAGTAAGGAAAGTATCAGGCTTGCTTTTATATAATGTACCTTTGTTCCTTTTCCTGATGGAAAGTGTGTAAAAAGAAACAATGTCATCTGTTTTTGAGCAAACTAAATGACATATGTTCACGTCAATTTCAATTAGAAGCATTTTTTCATTATAGTTATTTAAGCAATAAAAAATGCTTCTAGTAAAGCTGTCACAGTTTTAGTGAAAGCTTTTACCAAACATGCAACCTGGGGAACACACATCGATATGTTGCATACACTCACATACATAGATTGCACTTTTTGAGTGAGGTTGACACTTTTTTTGGAAAAAAATACCAGCCATGCTCATTAGCATAAAGTTACATAGATAATTATACCAGTGGCGTATTTTGGCCTAGGCAAACAAGGCACTTGCCTAGGGAGGCAGATTTTGGGGGGCAGCACTTTTTGAGTCTCACTACACACACACTCGCTACACCCACACACACACGCTCACTGCACTACATACTCACTGCACTACACACACACTGCTGTGTACACTGCCACTATGCACACACACACATATACACGCACAGATATACACACATGTGCACTTGAACATGAACATTTACTTTGGGAACGTCAATAAAAAAAAATTCCCATTACACCCTCACCTAAAAATATTATGGCCAAAAAAGGCCTAAAACCTGGCAGGTGGGGCAGATGAATTTTGAGTGCCTAGGGCAGCACAAAATCTAAATACGTCACTATATGTAGCATAAATTAGAAACTAAAGCTGACAGGGCTCATTTTAAATGCTAACTGTTTTATAATTAGATTCTAACACACTTAGAAGAAGTTTCACATATTAGCATAATTATTTCTATATATATAACCTTTACTTTTAACTTTGACTTGAGAAACTAAGTTGTGAAATTTGGATTTACCGACAGGAACATTTATTCTGTATAGTTTGGATGTTTAAAGTTTATATATGTCCATTCCCTATTCCAGTGGCTTAGGGGCAGTTGAAGCAGTAGTATCACAATCAAAATTATACAATCAGCAAGAAACTGACTTTGTGATGGAACTTTTGGAGATTATTTTGTATTTTTTTTCTTTTTTAGGACAAATTTTTCTTGCAATTGCAAGGAACAGCCATGGGTTTCAATGTTGCCCCTACATATATTATTCATTCAATATGGCGACACTTGAAGGTGCTATATTGATAATATTTTTGGTATATGGCTGTGCAATGTTGAAACCTTATTAGAGTTTCTTTCCACTAAATAGTGCTACAAAATGTATTAAATTTACTGTAGATTAGAATATAGTAAGGATACTATTAATTTTTTGGTTACTAAGGTATAAAAGAGAAGTGATGGTCTCTGGAAATAAATCTATACAGAAAGGATATTGAGCAAAATAATCTGTCACATAATCAGAGTTAACACCCAGAGGCGTTAAAAAAATCATTACCCAAAAGTCAATTTCTAAGAGTACGTAAAATTGTAACAGACAATAATATAATGAAAACTAGACTTGAAGAAATGGCAACATTATTTCAAAATAGGGGCTATCCTAATTTGATTGAGAAAGAGAAAGAGCAGGTATTAAAAATATCTAAGGAAACACTATTAGGATCGAATTTAAGGAAGAAAATTGAGAAAACAGACAGAGTAGTATTTGTTTCACAGTTCAATAAACAGAGTAAAAGAATTGTAAAAATTATTAAAAAAAACATTGACGCATTTTGAAACAAAGTAACCCACAGATAACAGAGTTTCAAAATCTGCCTTTTTATGTCCTAAAAATAATGGATGCTTTCCTTGTCTAGGATGTATTAACTGTAAATAATGCCCCGGAGCAGTGCCTACGTGAGGAGGGGCTAATGACCTCACGCTAGGCATTACGGGCGTGGTCACGTGAGCCGTCGCTCACTTGTTTTGTAGCCGAGCAGGAGCGAAGACCTGTGAAGAGAAGCCGGAGAATCTCTACTTACCATGTCGGAGTTGCAGAAGATTCTCTCGACGGTCCAGGAGCTGTTGTCGTCGAAGGGTGAAGACTGGGTCCGGAGGCGGTTGGCGATTGAAGAGGAAGCAGGAACCGGAGGAGTCGTCACGGCGGTCGGTGTACCATCCAGGCCGACAAGGAGATCCCGTCCGCCAGAAAGGCTTAGTCCATCATCCGGAAGACGTCAGGAGTCCGGGAGTCGTAGAGGAAAAGCGGCGAGAGCTTCAGCGGGTCAGCGGTCGTCATCGGTGAGAAGGAGAGGAGCTGCAGGACATCGGTCAGGACCGGGAGACATCAGCAGAACGGACGCAACACGGTTTCCCCAGGGAGAAGCTGCACCAGGTAATTCTTCTTCTTTTTCAGGAGCTGTTTTCGTCCGATGGGATGAAGAGGTGTCGGAAGAAGCGGAGATGGCGGCAGGTGAGGAGGAACCTTGCGAGACGGAGGACGTAAGTATTTTGGCGCCAAAACAGGGGATAACGGCTCCAGGCCCAAGGTGCGCGGCATATCAGGAAAAATGTACGGCTTTTAAGCCTGGGGGTATTATCAATGAAAATAATGCTGGACAACATGGGGGCTCTGTTGTAATACAGCATCAGGACATTAGTACGGCACTTAGGCCTTTAGGCAGAGGAGGACCAGGTAACGTTGGTCATTTTGAAACATGTGCAGCAGTTAGGCCTGAGGTAATTACAGGCTGTGATAAAGAAGCTAGTCAAGGTGTTAGGGATAAAACATCACAGTTGATTTATGAGGAAGCGTTAAGCGTCAGGGGCCAGGATTTGTTTACGGCTAATGAGCCTTTTTTAATGCAGCAGCAATTTGGTGAAGAACATTTTAGTCAGGTAGGCAGGCATGGTAAAACGGCTAGTGAGCCTAGAGCAGCGAATACAGACTCTTCAAACAAGAATAGCTCAAGGAATACTGCATTGAATAAGCCAGTTACTGTCGGAGCTTCTGCTTCAACAGGTAGAAAGGCTTTAGAAAAAAGAAAGCATTGTTTTACAGGTCCAGGAGAGAAAAACGCTGAGAGGGATGTTAGGCCTGAGAGTTTTAGAAATTGGGAATGTGCCATTTTAGATGATAATGCTAGAGAGATGTTTTTTAAGGAGCATAATGTTAGCAATAGAACTAGTAGGATCTTAAATAGTGAGGCTAATTCTAGGCAGGGTAACGTTTCTTTTTCTTCAGATCCTATTCATCCTGAGTTTATAACACCTGGCCGGAGCAGTGATACGTTTCCTTCTAAGATACAGGAGGAAGCAGACTCTTTATGGATTGACGAACAGTACAGTGATTTTGGAGAGGAGGAAGAACAATCAACTTTACCAGGACCAGCAGCGTCTGAGCAGGTAAACAGTTTAGACATTGTATCTCAGTTAATTAGAGCGTTAGTTCCAGGTAATGTTATTTCTGAGGGTAATAGGGCTAGTAATTTAGAGAAGGTTAACACTAGGGTCTGTAATGATAGTGATAGGGATTTCCTTAGGGGGGGCTCTGTTGATAGGGGTGTTAGTGTTTTTGATAGAAGGTTAGCTAACAGGGAATACGCATCCTCTCAGCCTCAGGTAGTCCACAGTGAAAGAAAGAGACAGGAGAAAAGTTCCAGGAGTTCAGTTTCACGGCGGCGGGAGAGATCCCGTTCGCCTATTATGTTCAGACAAAGCAAAGAATTAGGCGATTCGTCACTTTGGGGTTCATTGGATAAACAATCAAGGGAAAGAGGGAGACCCAGAAGGTCTAGGACTCCGGTTAGAAGGAGAGAAAATGAAAGAGATAAGCAGAGAAAAGGTAGTGAATCAACACGTCAGGAAGCAAGGAGGGAGACGGTCATTACAAGGGAGAATCCTGTAATGTCCAATACTGCAGGTGAGAGTTCAAGTGTTAATGTGAATGATTCGAATGCGTCTGATGTAAGGTGCGATATGATGTTAAAAGGTTTGAAAGATTTAATTGCTAGGATGGAGAGTAGTGGTCCGGTGAGTGCCGAGGGCACTTCAGGTCCGGTCGGTGTTTGGGTTCAGCAAATTGCGCCCTCAGGAGGTGGTCCTCCTGAGCAGGCTCCTTCGGTAATTTTAAGTAGTGCAAGTATGGTTGGGCTCCCTAAGGTATCTGATCAGGCTTTGAGACGACCTTGCTTATGTTCGGTCGGGCCTTTGGGCATTCATTTATCTTTAGAGATAAAAGAGAAGATTTGGCGGAGAGAGTTTATTGAAATTTTCTCATTGCTTCCGGTGGATCAAGTTTTTGACATCAAAGATGATGTAAGGAGGGAGTCTTCTAAAAAAGAAGAAGACGAGCGTAAAAAGAAATTTAGGAAGCTTCCTAAAACTTTATCTAATTGGTCGACTGCCTTTTGTATTTTGGCAAGCGTAGCTGGTGAAAAGAACCCCGAGCTCTGCTCTTCCCTCTTTTGTTACCTTAATGAAATAGCCAGTGCTTGTCGCACGTATGGCGGTCTTGCGTGGTGGAAATACGACGAACAGTTTCGTCAACGTCTTGCAGTTCGTCCTGAAATGAGATGGGACGATAGGGATATGGGGATATGGTTGGAGCTTATGACTCCTTTAAGGTCTCAGTCCTTTCGTGCTACGGGAGGAGGAAGTAATGCTTCCTCAGCATCATCATCAGCAGTGGCCCTCAGAAAAGGGCTTTGCTTCCAATTCAATGAAGGAACATGTAAATTTGGAACAGCTTGTAAATACAAGCACGAGTGCTCCTTTTGTGGAGGAGTCCACTCTAGCGCAAAATGCTTTAAGAAAGGTAAATCCCTCTCAAAAGGAGAAAGTACTATTCAAAGCCAAGACGCCAGTGAAAGTCGAAAGGATGGCGCCGTGGTTAGAATTGTACGGTAAGAAGAAAGCTAAAAGATCAGATGCGGACACTCTATTGAGGGGATTTTCAGCTGGGTTTTATATCCCCTTTTTTGAGGGGATTGAATCAGTTTTTGCAGGTAACTTAAAATCAGCATCGGATTTTCCGGAAGTAGTGATGACTAAGATTCAGAAAGAAATTTCGCTGGGTAGGATGGCGGGTCCCTTTAGGGCCCCTCCTTTTAAGAATTTGCGTGTCTCTCCCTTAGGAGTGGTTCCCAAAAAAATGCCGAATCAATTCAGATTGATTCATCATTTGTCATTCCCGAAAGGTTTTTCTGTGAATGATGGGATTGATCCAGAATTATCTGCAGTCAGATATGCATCCTTTGATAAGGCTTTAGATTTGATTCGGGAGGCGGGTCCAAATGCCTTGTTGGCGAAAGTGGACATTGAATCAGCATTTAGGCTGTTACCAGTCCACCCATCTTGTCATCATCTGTTAGGCTGCTTTGTGGACGGTTCCTATTTTGTGGATCTATGCTTACCAATGGGCTGTTCTATTTCCTGTTCTTATTTCGAGAAGTTTAGTTGTTTTCTAGAATGGGTTGTAAAACAGATTTCTGGTTTGTCATCCGTTTCTCATTATCTGGATGATTTTTTGTTTGTGGGTCCGGAAGGTACCCAATCATGTCAATTCCTGATGGATTCTTTTATGCTGATAGCTAGGGATTTTGGGATCCCGGTTGCTGACGAAAAAACTGAGGGTCCTTCTCATGTGATTAATTTCCTCGGAATTTGTATTGACACTGTTTCTATGGAATGCAGACTTCCTAGGGACAAGATTAGTGATCTTGTGTCTTCCATTAACCTAGCTCTTGCGAGAAAGAAGCTTTCGTTGAGAGAGATTCAGTCCCTAGTGGGTAAACTGAATTTTGCATGTAAGATCATTCCCGTTGGTAGGATCTTTTGCAGAAGGTTATCTTTAGCCACGGTGGGAGTTAAAATTCCCCATTTCCGAATTCGATTATCTTATCAGGTAAAAGAAGATTTGAGAGTTTGGAAAGCCTTTTTAAAGGAATTTAATGGCAAATCTTTAATTCAGACGATGGAAATTTTAGATAGTGAACTTCATCTATTCACTGACGCTTCAGGGGCTCTTGGTTTTGGAGCCATATTTGGAAACAAATGGTGTGCTGGCGCGTGGCCTGAATATTGGACTGAGGTAGGTCTAACAAAAAATCTGGTTTTTCTGGAATTATTTCCATTAGTGGTAGCCTTAAAAATTTGGGGTGTCGAATTCGAGAATAGAAAGGTGGTATTTCATTCTGATAACATGGGGGTTGTTTTTGCAATCAATCGTCTGTCATCTAGTTCTAAACCAGTGATTGGATTGCTGAGGATGTTCGTTTTTGAATGTATGAAGCATAATGTCTTTTTTAGAGCTATTCATGTTCCTGGAAAGGAGAATGTTGGGGCTGATGCTCTTTCTCGTTTTCAGTGGCGGAGATTCCGGGAGGCTGTGCCAGAGGCGGAAGAAATCGGTTTTCCTTGCCCGGAAGAGATGTGGCGTTTGAACTTCCTAGATTGCTAAAATATGTGAGGGGAGCCTTAGCTCCTAGTACCTGGAAAGCCTACCTTCCTGTCTGGGTTCAGTGGTTGAACAAATTATCTGTTTTTGAAGGGGACAAAGAGGAATTCCTTTTATTAGACTGGATTGAAGAATGGAGAATGAAGGGTTCATCTAAATCGGTGGTGCAAAGGAATATGGCGGCTTTGTCTTTTTTGTTTAACCTGTTGGGCTGGGTCGATCTGTCCAAAAAATTTTCTGTGAGAATGGCTATTAGGAGTTTAATTAGGGGTAAAGTATCAGTGGATAATAGAAGACCTTTGGTCTTCGCTATTGTTGTCGAATTGATTAAAGTGTTGCCCTTTGTTTGTTTTTCCCAATTTGAAGTTTTGTTATTTAGGGTGGCCTTTTTGCTGGCATTCTTTGGTGCTTTTAGGATTTCAGAGTTGGTATCCGCTAACAGGTGGAACTGCGGGGGCTTGCGCTATAGGGATGTAGTTTTGAACCCGCATGAAGTTTTAATTTGGCTAAAGAAGTCTAAAACGGATCAAGTAGGTAAGGGTTGTTGGGTTTGTTTGAATGAGATTGGGGGTTTGTGCTGCCCAGTTACGGCAGTTAGGGAATTTTTTAAGGTTAGAAAAGTTATTGATGGCATTCCTTTATTGGTGCACGAGGACGGCACATTTTTATCTCGTTTTCAATTTGAATCAGTATTGAAAAAAGCGTTAGAAAGGATTGGTTTGAACAGTAGTGAATTTGGTTGTCATTCATTTCGAATTGGGGCAGCGACGGAAGCTAGTATTTCTGGTTTGAATGTTAATTCAGTTAAAAAGATTGGGAGATGGAAGTCTGAATGTTTCAAGTTATATGTGAGACCGGAGCTTGTTGATAAGTTATAGCTATAGTTTTTTATTCCAGCAGGTCCCATTCATTGTTGGATCGTGGGGCATTCTTACATATACTGGGCAAGAAAAGAGGCTGCATTAAGAGATTCAGGGCTGCAGCTTAACTGTTCATCTGAAAAAGTATTGATTAAGTGGTTTGGGATTAGGGGTATGAAATGGGACCAGTTACTATTTAAAGTGATTAGTTGGGCTAGATTGTTTCACCCACCTGAGATTTTAATTATTCATGTTGGGGGTAATGATTTGGGGTTTATGGCACAAAAAGACTTTATTGATATGATCAAAAGAGATATTGGTAGGTTAAAAGAATTGTTACCTGAGATAATGATTATTTGGTCCGACATTGAGTGCAGATTAGCGTGGAGATCTGCTTGGGATGTGAAAAGATTGGACTCTTCCCGAAAAAAGATTAATAGAACTATCACAAGCTTTGTGGCAAAATTGGGTGGCTTCGGTTTAAGGCATGTGGAGTTTGAAGGTGAGTCTGGAAGCTGCTTCTTCTTAAAAGATGGTGTTAACCTTAACAAAATTGGCCTGCATCTCTTTAATTTTAACTTGAGCGAAGGGGTAAAGAAGGCCTTAGCCCTGTGGGTTGGTGCTCGAAGGTCTTTTCGAGCAGTGGCGGGGTGCTAGCCGCTAAGTTATATTTAATTATTATGGGTACCTCCTCAGGTATGGGGAGAGGTTAAGTATGTGGGCGTGCCTGGCCGAGCGCCAGTGGAAGGCACGTGATTTTATGGTACAAGCACCTTTTAAATGTTATTGTGGTTTAATAAAGTTTATCTATTATTTAAATAATAAACGCGGGCTGCGGCCTTTTTCCCCCAAAGTTTTGTCTTGTGTTTTCATTTATGTTAATATTGCCTAGATGTGTGGTCAATAATGCCCCGGAGCAGTGCCTACGTGAGGAGGGGCTAATGACCTCACGCTAGGCATTACGGGCGTGGTCACGTGAGCCGTCGCTCACTTGTTTTGTAGCCGAGCAGGAGCGAAGACCTGTGAAGAGAAGCCCCCTCCCTCCCTCCCTGGATTTGGTAAGTGGTTGTCGCAGCTAAAGCGGGGTGCTAGCCGCTAAGTTATATTTAATTATTATGGGTACCTCCTCAGGTATGGGGAGAGGTTAAGTATGTGGGCGTGCCTGGCCGAGCGCCAGTGGAAGGCACGTGATTTTATGGTACAAGCACCTTTTAAATGTTATTGTGGTTTAATAAAGTTTATCTATTATTTAAATAATAAACGCGGGCTGCGGCCTTTTTCCCCCAAAGTTTTGTCTTGTGTTTTCATTTATGTTAATATTGCCTAGATGTGTGGTCATAGTTTAATATGTGGCCCCTATTTTTTCCATCCTCGCACCAGAAAGAAATTTAATATAAATGGATATTTTACCTGTAATACAGAATATGCAACGGATATTCTCAAATGCCAATGCTTCAAGATCTATGTAGGTGAGACAACTAGGAGGGTCAGAGAACGTGTCACAGAACATAAATCTAATATTAGAAACCAGAAGCATGTAATTTTAAGGAAGCTGGACACTCAATAAGTCAGTTGAGATACCAGATTATTGAACATATAGCGATAGATAAACGAGGAGGTGATAGCGACAAAAGACTGAAACAGAGAGAGGCATTTTGGATCTATCATTTCATTTGGAATAAACAAAGATTGGGATTAGACTATGTTCTTATAAAGATATTGACACTGTACTGTCACATTAAATTATTAATGATAGATATGTTTGGGTTAATGATACAATGTCAGAAGGGGAGTTAATGGGAGGTATTTATGGAAAGTGCATTTGTATTGATATATGCAGGATTAAGGACTGTTTGGTCTGAAACGTTTATTTTCTTTTGTTGCACTTGCAATAAATTAATATTATAAGTGGTACAGGCTTTTGGTGTGAGACCTGGCAGCAAGCACACTTACACTGGTGCTGAATTATTCTGCTTCCTTAAAAATACTAGCCATGTTGGTAAAATATTGGTTGGGTGGCGACCTTAGATTTAGTCAGTGCTGGCACGTTATGGGCGCTCAAACAGTAAATACGAGTACAGAGTAGCAAAGCCGTGTGCTCCACAGGTCACATGCACAGTAAAAAACAATCATTAAACATTAGCATATTTTCCTATAAGCATTTTTGTTTTGCTTAACTTTATGCTTATTTGCTTAAATATGCAACTGTTTTTTTAAAAAAAAAAATACTACCCTACAAATACATAGATGTTCTGAAATGTATTCAAATTAATTGTCACAGAGACAAGATGAGCTAGTTGCAAAGAAGAGAACTTCCTTAACCACCCCCTAGCTACATATATCAGTCGAATAAATGTGCACTTTGTATTGGGGAGAGATAGAGTCACATTCAATGAAGGTTTATAGCCAAATGCCATATGTTCTCGATATTACCATGCAACATACAACACGTAAGCAAATTTAGGCTGCATTGTGGCTACTAGTTCTTAGATTGGAAAACACAAAACATTCCTTGTAAAGTTGGGAATATTGGCTGTGAAACGTTAGAACATACCCTCTATTAAGTCAAGTTAGAAATCAACAGGTTATCAGGCTCAGGCTTGAAACAGCCTGACAGTTGACACTGTCCTACCCGTTTCCTGCCGAAGGCACTTCATATGGGACTCTTATTTTTAAAAATAGATAGAAGATAGATTCCACACTATCAATAGGGGGCGCTCAAGATAAGCAATATAGAGATACTGAAGTGGCGACCTACACTTGGATATAAATAAAATCAGCACTATATACACTATAATACACAATGTGGTGATATAATTACACTCCAATGTCTCATCAATAGGTAAGTGCTCTAATCCTTTGGAGGCAAATAGTGGGACTATCTTCTCACAAGGAACAATGGCTGCACTCTCTCCTCCCACAAACGATGTGATGACTCTAAAGAACAATGATATAACAAGAGATGCGCTGCATGTGTGTATGTGTGTAAATCAGCAGAATACAATATGCACAGGGTACTCATATTTGTGAAAAGCACCCTAATGTACCAGTTTGCGCAGGCTTGATATTTAACAGCAACCAAGCTAGCTAGACTCCGGTACTACAGGAACACAGGATCCTCAGCAGCAGGCTGTGGTCTCTAGGCTTCGGCAGGTAGCATAGGCTCATATATATAGCCACGATTCAGGGAGTGGTAAAATGTCATCATTATTATTATTGGTTATTTGTAGAGCTCCAACAGATTCCGCAGCGCTATCAAATAAACATCAACATCAAATAAAACCACTCTTAATCAACCATACAATATGAGCATATGAAATGTAAAACAATGCAACGTGTCTCTTGGCATAAATAATGTTTCATCAGGCATGTTCTATAAACATTAAAATCACCTTTAAATAAGGTCTGCTACCTATCAATATCTGACCCACCCCTTGGGATGGCCTACAAGCCAATCAAAGCTAACCTTTCATCTTAATCGGCATAACTAGCTCACCTGTGTCGGACTATTTGAATGGGGTAACTGATACATATATATGTAAAAAATAGTAATATATGATCCCTTCACAATAAGGTCCCCTAGTAACTGATACATGTGTGAGGTGTAACACCAAGTCAATATTCTGCAAGTGTGTATTGATTGTTTGTGCAGCGACTCATACGGAAATATGGATACAATTCTGCGTAATACAAGATCACTATTTAACAATCCCTTCTCTGTTGTGGCCCAATCCAATTCTCCTATCATGCCCAAAGAGGCTTGGTCACAATTATGGCATTATCATGTGTAAATAATCTACGTCTGTAGCCAACTGGTATCTTTCTCCAATACAAAGTATAAAATATATAAGGTGTGAGGACGGAGATAGCATCTCCGAAACGTTACCGTACTGGGTGAATAAATCACTCTTTGTTCAAGTCCCGGCGAGTGCTTTGAATGCACCCCAGGTGGATTGCATATGAAACGTGCGTGTGGAGCTCCCTGGACTATATATATATATATATATATATATATATATATATATATATATATATATATATATGCGCAGAAAACCTTAACTAGGTAATGAAGTGAGATGATACATAATGTGATGAGTTGCAAACTTATTCGCCTATCGCAACATCTGGGTGTAACATTGTGGATATTCAGTGTGATCTGCATAGTGGAACTAACACTGCCAGGTGAGTATTATAGCTTTGCAGCTCAAGTAAGTGCTCTATTTCAATACAAGTCTTGGAAAGTTTGTTGTTAAAATATTGCTCTACATTTGAAAGACTGTTACTTTTCACTGAATTGGCTGATTTTTGATGAAGCTGATACAATAATATTACATTTTGATACTGTGGCCCGATGATCAAAAATGCTGCGATGCAGCGATATATTCAAAGGGAACTGCCACAATGTCAAGCAAAATGGTGAAATATTCCAAGCTGCCGACATCTATATTAACAGGCGGCATCCCCGAGAGGCGTTTTCCTATATTTCCCAATGGGCGGCAATGTTGGTAATATATTCCAGCCAGCATCTGTGCCGACATTAGCGATGCATAGTAAAGGATACCTTTGGAATATTTTATACCAAGCCTAACAACTATACCTATGTATCCCTAAACCGTCAGAAACCACCACTGCAAACTAACCCTACACTAGTTAACCCCTAAACCACCAATAGATCAACACAATAAACCTACCCTATTCACCCCTAAACCACCAATAGCCAAATACATTATCCCCTACTCTACTTAACCCCCGATTCACCACAACCCCCCAAATCAATAAACCCCCTCACCTATTAATCCATACACTGCCACAACCCCCCTTTGAAAACTTCTCCTACACTACTTCTACCTAACACCTAACACCCCACTTCTATCCTAACACCCCCTAAGTTAAAAAAAAAAAACAACTAACATTTTAGAAAAAAACAACACTATAAAAAATTAAAAACTCACAGCTATGCCTACACTAAACCTAAGCCGCCCTTTAAAAAAAAATCCACCCCAAAATAAAAAACCCTATACTAACACTATGGGCAAAATTTATCAAGCCCCGAAAAAATGCGCCGAAAAAGTCGCGATTATTTTCGCTATAGTTCGCAATGTGTGAATTCAAAAATGTCGCCAGTATTTATCAAAATTCTAGAGACATTTTTGGGGCAAAACTTTTTTGCGATGTCAAGCGAATGGCTGATCCTAGTTTTCTTGCGAAAATGTCATTTTCACTTTATTTATCAATCTTAATTTTAGACACCAATAAATGGTTTATTGTTTTAATCAAGTGATTGTTTAAAAGAATGCTATTTCTTATATATTAAAGTTAGTTTTATTTTGCCCCTTCTTTGGCTCTCTTTCATTAAGGAAGGTTGCCCGTTTTTTGGAGCTCATCTTCGTTCTTTTTAATACACTTATTTCAATTGCACTTAAATTATTTTACTTTTTTATAATATATTTATTATTATTCAGGATCTGCGCCTTGTTGTGGGCAATTTCTAACCCTAGATAAAGCAAGTAAAAGAAATATTTCCATTTTCCCTCCAGACAAACAACAATATTGCTCTTTATTTTTCACTCCTCGCAACCTACAAATTGGCGAGATTAAAAGCAGTGAATATTACATGCACCACTTTTCATAAATATATGAGAACTGCGAATATATACAGGCATTTTAAAATGCCAATAGAGAATAATTCAAGAATTAGGCATTTCCAGACAATTTATTCGCATATACTTAAGACTTGCGAATGTTATGAGTCAATTTGTTCGCACATATGAAAAGTTGAGACTTTATTGGCGCATAACCTTTCATAAATATGGTGATATAATTTGTGAGGTTTTTTTGACGACAAATGTGAGAATTTTCTTATTCTCACTTTGATAAATCTTGCCCTATAAGTTGCTATAACAATAGCTCACTGGCACTCTGCAGGTCCGCCCCATTTATTCGAATATATTTACAGACTGCGGGGCTGACGAGGCCAGAAAGGGAGTTTCTTGTTGGTCTGTTGTTGCTTTAAATATAGGTGCCTGTGTGTTTTCTGTCTACTCAATAACTATTCCAGACAGATATCAACAGTGCTCTCAAGCACATACGTTATAGTGATTGTAGATCCCCAGTATATATGCTAACATTTGTGATGGCTTCATCAAGAGAACCTCTTTCTCCAAAGTCACTTGCTTCATGATCAGCACTGGGTCAGTGGTAGTTATAATGGGTGCTATGCTGGCTTGTTCATTGTATAATAACCCCAAGCTGAAAGGTGACAGCTGCCAAACAAGAATACTTTACCGCAGAGCCAGTTAAAACTATGTTGACAAAAAAGTAATTCTCTTAAATATGTATTAAAGGCATATGAACCCCAATTTTTTTCTTTCATGATTCATATAGAACATGCAAGTTTCAATAACTTTCCAATAAACTTCTATACTTCTATTATCTAATTTTGCCAATGACAAAAGGCATATATGTGCAGCCACTAATCAGCAGCATTTGAGTCTACTTAGATATACTTTTCAACAAAGAATACAAAAAGAACAAAACAAATTAGATAATATAAATACAATTGTAAGCTCTATCTGAATCACAAAAGATAAAAAAGGGTCTCATGTCCCCTTAGGAAAGGAATGGTCACACAAAAAATAGCAATGTCTAGGGGACATGAAATGTGTTTTGTGTCTGCTGGGAATTAGCCAGTGAGTAGTACAGGAGCATAGTTATGGTTATGGCTAGGAGTACGTCCAGATCAAATCAAATACAGGAAAGATGGGTGTTTAGAAAATGGGAAAAAAGAAGATAATTTAGTTTTTTGGGTTAATCACTTTATCTAGATTAGTTTTTTTAATGAAACAATAATACCCTTTGTCATTTTATAGGTGTGTGGAGAAGAGTGTGTTAAAACGTAACAGAATTGTTGTTCTTAACCCCTTAATGACCGGACCATTTTTCAGTTTTCTTACCCTTAATGACAATGGCTATTTTTACATTTCTGCAGTGTTAGTGTTTAGCTGTAATTTTCCTCTTACTCATTTACTGTACCCACACATATTATATACCGTTTTTCTCGCCATTAAATGGACTTTCTAAAGATACCATTTTTTTCATCATATCTTATAATTTAATATAAAAAATATATAAAATATGAGGAAAAAATGGAAAAAAACACACTTTTTCTAACTTTGACCTCCAAAATCTGTTACACATCTACAATCACCAAAAAACACCCATGCTAAATAGTTTCTAAATTTTGTCCTGAGTTTAGAAATACCCACTGGTTACATGTTGTTTGCTTTTTTTGCAAGTTATAGGGCAATAAGTACAAGTAGAACTTTGCTATTTCCAAACCACTTTTTTTCAAAATTAGCGCTAGTTACATTGGAACACTGATATCTGTCCGGAATCCCTGAATATCCCTTGACATGTATATATTTTTTTTTAGAAGACAACCCAAAGTATTGATTTATGCCCATTTTGGTATATTTCATGCCACCATTTCACTGCCAAATGCGAGCAAATAAAAAAAATTGTTCACTTTTTCACAAATTTTGTCACAAACTTTAGGTTTCTCACTGAAATTATTTACAAACAGTTTGTGCAATTATGGCACAAATGGTTGTAAATGCTTCTCTGGGATCCCCTTTGTTCATAAATAGCAGACATATATGGCTTTGGCGTTGCTTTTTGGTAATTAGAAGGCCGCTAAATGCAGCTGCGCACCACACGTGTATTATGCCCAGCAGTGAAGGGGTTAATTAGGGATCTTGTAGGGACCTTGAAGGGTTAATTTTAGCTTTAGTGTAGTGTAGTAGACAACCCAAAGTATTGATCTAGGCCCATTTTGGTATATTTCATGCCACCATTTCACCGCCAAATGCGAGCAAATAAAAAAAAAAGTGACATTTTTCACAATTTTAGGTTTCTCACTTAAATTATTTACAAACAGCTTGTGCAATTATGGCACAAATGGTTGTAAATGCTTCTCTGGGATCTCCTTTGTTCAGAAATAGCAGACATATATGGCTTTGGCGTTGCTTTTTGGCAATTAGGAGGCCGCTAAATGCTGCTGCGCACCACACTTGTATTATGCCCAGCAGTGAA
Source organism: Bombina bombina (assembly GCF_027579735.1). Taxonomy (NCBI): domain Eukaryota; kingdom Metazoa; phylum Chordata; class Amphibia; order Anura; family Bombinatoridae; genus Bombina; species Bombina bombina. Next base: position 1,293,926,674 of record NC_069499.1, on the reverse strand, counting down.
GGGGTTAATTAGGTAGCTTGTAGAGAGCTTGCAGGGTTAATTTTAGCTTTAGTGTAGAGATTAGCCTCCCACCTGACACATCCCACCCCCTGATCCCTCCCAGACAGCTCTCTTCCCTCCCCCACCCCACAATTGTCCCCGCCATCTTAAGTACTGGCAGAAAGTCTGCCAGTACTAAAATAAAAGGTGTTTTTTTTTTTTTAATTATTCAGCTGTGATGGACCCCTGCCTTAACCCCCAACCTCCCTGATCCCCCCCAAACACCTCTCTAACCCTCCCCACCTACCTATTTGCCACCATCTTGGGTACTGGCAGCTGTCTGCCAGTACCCAGTTTTCCCCAAAAAATAAAGTGTATTTTTTTTTTATTTTTAGTTGTTTTTTTCATTTTTTCTGTAGTGTAGCTGCCCCCCCCAGTACCCCCACCCCCTAACCCTACCAGATCCTATTATTTTTTATTAAAAAAAAAGTTTGCTGCCCCCCCTCCCTCTTAACAGAACTCATTGGTGGCAGTGTTTGCTGCGCGCGTGCGCGCACACGCACACGCGCACACGCAGGCCCCCCCTCCGCACGCTCCCGGCATCCGGCGTGCACAATGCACTTGTAGGAACCGGATGCCCTTGTAAGCTCCCACCCACCAACGAACGGCCCCATCGCTACCGGTGCAGAGAGGGCCACAGAGTGGCTCTCTCTGCATCGGATGCTTTTTAAAGGGTATTGCAGGATGCCTCAATATCGAGGCATCACTGCAATACCCTGAGAGCTGCTGGAAGCGATTGCGATCGCTTCCAGCACTCTCTTAGACAACTGACGTACCAGGTACGTCCATTGTCACTAACTGCTAGTTTTTGCAGGACGTACCTGGTACGTCAGTTGTCATTAAGGGGTTAAGGTAAAATGAATCCCACTAAAGTCCCACTGAGTAATCACAACACATTGCAGCTGGAACAGGACATGACCATGAGCAAATTAGGTGCAGCATAAAAATATAATAGCCAGTCACCAGTTTGTTGTAACTCCTAAATTAGACTTTGGCTATGTGTAAATTGAAACTTATTACAGCACTGTAGTTGTGCATGTAGAAGTGCATATATGTTGTAAATATGGATAGACACAGATAAAGGCTGTGGCGGACATTTTCCAAAGTACAGACCTTAGTGGACACCAAGGTATATTTGAAATTAAAAACATTATTTTATAGTGCTTGGTGTTATTATACTGATGCAGATACCACTGATCCTATAACCAGCCCTTCTCTGGCTATACCCATGAGCCAGTGATGGGTGTTATTTATACTGATGCAGATACCACTGATCCTATAACCAGCCCTCCTCTGGCTATACCCATGTGCCAGTGTCACTACTGTGTCATTATTTAGTGCTGGGTGTTATTATACTGATGCAGATACCGCTGATCCTATAACCAGCCCTCCTCTGGCTATACCCATGTGCCAGTGTCACTACTGTATCATTATATAGTGCATGGTGTTATTATACTGATGCAGATACCACTGATCCTATAACCAGCCCTTCTCTGGCTATACCCATGTGCCAGTGATGGGTGTTATTATACTGATGCAGATACCACTGATTCTATAACCAGCCCTCCTCTAGCTATATCCATGAGCCAGTGTCACTACTGTGTAATTATATAGTGCTGGTATTATTATACTGATGCAGATACTACTGATCCTATAACCAGCCCTCCTCTGGCTATACCCATGAGCCAGTGTCACTACTGTGTCATTATATAGTGCTGGGTGTTATTATACTGATGCAGATACCACTGATTCTATAACCAGCCCTCCTCTGGCTATACCCATGAGCCAGTGTCACTACTGTGTCATTATATAGTGATGGGTGTTATTATACTGATGCAGATACCACTGATCCTATAACCAGCCCTCCTCTGGCTATACCCATGTGCCAGTGTCACTACTGTGTCTTTGTATAGAGCTGGGTGTTATTATACTGATGCAGATACCGCTGATCCTATAACCAGCTCTCCTCTGGCTATACCCATGAGCCAGTGTCACTACTGTGTCATTATATAGTGCTGGGTGTTATTATACTGATGCAGATACCACTGATTCTATAACCAGCCCTCCTCTAGCTATATCCATGAGCCAGTGTCACTACTGTGTAATTATATGGTGCTGGTGTTATTATACTGATGCAGATACTACTGATCCTATAACCAGCCCTCCTTTGGCTATACCCATGTGCCAGTGTCGCTACTGTGTAATTATATAGTGCTGGGTGTAATTATACTGATGCAGATACCACTGATTCTATAACCAGCCCTCCTCTGGCTATACCCATGAGCCAGTGTCACTACTGTGTCATTATATAGTGCTGGGTGTTATTATACTGATGCAGATACCACTGATTCTATAACCAGCCCTCCTCTGGCTATACCCATGAGCCAGTGTCACTACTGTGTCATTATATAGTGATGGGTGTTATTATACTGATGCAGATACCACTGATCCTATAACCAGCCCTCCTCTGGCTATACCCATGTGCCAGTGTCACTACTGTGTCTTTGTATAGAGCTGGGTGTTATTATACTGATGCAGATACCGCTGATCCTATAACCAGCTCTCCTCTGGCTATACCCATGAGCCAGTGTCACTACTGTGTCATTATATAGTGCTGGGTGTTATTATACTGATGCAGATACCACTGATTCTATAACCAGCCCTCCTCTGGCTATACCCATGTGCCAGTGTCACTGCTGTGTCTTTGTATAGAGCTGGGTGTTATTATACTGATGCAGATACCGCTGATCCTATAACCAGCTCTCCTCTGGCTATACCCATGAGCCAGTGTCACTACTGTGTCATTATATAGTGCTGGGTGTTATTATATTGATGCAGATACCACTGATTCTATAACCAGCCCTCCTCTGGCTATACCCATGAGCCAGTGTCACTACTGTGTCATTATATAGTGCTGGGTGTTATTATACTGATGCAGATACCACTGATTCTATAACCAGCCCTCCTCTAGCTATATCCATGAGCCAGTGTCACTACTGTGTAATTATATGGTGCTGGTGTTATTATACTGATGCAGATACTACTGATCCTATAACCAGCCCTCCTTTGGCTATACCCATGTGCCAGTGTCGCTACTGTGTAATTATATAGTGCTGGGTGTAATTATACTGATGCAGATACCACTGATTCTATAACCAGCCCTCCTCTGGCTATACCCATGTGCCAGTGTCACTACTGTGTCTTTGTATAGAGCTGGGTGTTATTATACTGATGCAGATACCACTGATCCTATAACCAGCCCTTCTCTGGCTATACCCATGAGCCAGTGATGGGTGTTATTTATACTGATGCAGATACCACTGATCCTATAACCAGCCCTCCTCTGGCTATACCCATGTGCCAGTGTCACTACTGTGTCATTATTTAGTGCTGGGTGTTATTATACTGATGCAGATACCGCTGATCCTATAACCAGCCCTCCTCTGGCTATACCCATGTGCCAGTGTCACTACTGTATCATTATATAGTGCATGGTGTTATTATACTGATGCAGATACCACTGATCCTATAACCAGCCCTTCTCTGGCTATATCCATGTGCCAGTGATGGGTGTTATTATACTGATGCAGATACCACTGATTCTATAACCAGCCCTCCTCTAGCTATATCCATGAGCCAGTGTCACTACTGTGTAATTATATAGTGCTGGTGTTATTATACTGATGCAGATACTACTGATCCTATAACCAGCCCTCCTCTGGCTATACCCATGAGCCAGTGTCACTACTGTGTCATTATATAGTGCTGGGTGTTATTATACTGATGCAGATACCACTGATTCTATAACCAGCCCTCCTCTGGCTATACCCATGAGCCAGTGTCACTACTGTGTCATTATATAGTGATGGGTGTTATTATACTGATGCAGATACCACTGATCCTATAACCAGCCCTCCTCTGGCTATACCCATGTGCCAGTGTCACTACTGTGTCTTTGTATAGAGCTGGGTGTTATTATACTGATGGAGATACCGCTGATCCTATAACCAGCTCTCCTCTGGCTATACCCATGAGCCAGTGTCACTACTGTGTCATTATATAGTGCTGGGTGTTATTATACTGATGCAGATACCACTGATTCTATAACCAGCCCTCCTCTAGCTATATCCATGAGCCAGTGTCACTACTGTGTAATTATATGGTGCTGGTGTTATTATACTGATGCAGATACTACTGATCCTATAACCAGCCCTCCTTTGGCTATACCCATGTGCCAGTGTCGCTACTGTGTCATTATATAGTGCTGGGTGTAATTATACTGATGCAGATACCACTGATTCTATAACCAGCCCTCCTCTGGCTATACCCATGAGCCAGTGTCACTACTGTGTCATTATATAGTGCTGGGTGTTATTATACTGATGCAGATACCACTGATTCTATAACCAGCCCTCCTCTGGCTATACCCATGAGCCAGTGTCACTACTGTGTCATTATATAGTGATGGGTGTTATTATACTGATGCAGATACCACTGATCCTATAACCAGCCCTCCTCTGGCTATACCCATGTGCCAGTGTCACTACTGTGTCTTTGTATAGAGCTGGGTGTTATTATACTGATGCAGATACCGCTGATCCTATAACCAGCTCTCCTCTGGCTATACCCATGAGCCAGTGTCACTACTGTGTCATTATATAGTGCTGGGTGTTATTATACTGATGCAGATACCACTGATTCTATAACCAGCCCTCCTCTGGCTATACCCATGTGCCAGTGTCACTGCTGTGTCTTTGTATAGAGCTGGGTGTTATTATACTGATGCAGATACCGCTGATCCTATAACCAGCTCTCCTCTGGCTATACCCATGAGCCAGTGTCACTACTGTGTCATTATATAGTGCTGGGTGTTATTATACTGATGCAGATACCACTGATTCTATAACCAGCCCTCCTCTGGCTATACCCATGAGCCAGTGTCACTACTGTGTCATTATATAGTGCTGGGTGTTATTATACTGATGCAGATACCACTGATTCTATAACCAGCCCTCCTCTAGCTATATCCATGAGCCAGTGTCACTACTGTGTAATTATATGGTGCTGGTGTTATTATACTGATGCAGATACTACTGATCCTATAACCAGCCCTCCTTTGGCTATACCCATGTGCCAGTGTCGCTACTGTGTCATTATATAGTGCTGGGTGTAATTATACTGATGCAGATACCACTGATTCTATAACCAGCCCTCCTCTGGCTATACCCATGTGCCAGTGTCACTACTGTGTCATTATATAGTGCATGGTGTTATTATACTGATGCAGATACCACTGATCCTATAACCAGCCCTTCTCTGGCTATACCCATGTGCCAGTGATGGGTGTTATTATACTGATGCAGATACCACTGATTCTATAACCAGCCCTCCTCTAGCTATATCCATGAGCCAGTGTCACTACTGTGTAATTATATAGTGCTGGTGTTATTATACTGATGCAGATACTACTGATCCTATAACCAGCCCTCCTCTGGCTATACCCATGAGCCAGTGTCACTACTGTGTCATTATATAGTGCTGGGTGTTATTATACTGATGCAGATACCACTGATTCTATAACCAGCCCTCCTCTGGCTATACCCATGAGCCAGTGTCACTACTGTGTCATTATATAGTGATGGGTGTTATTATACTGATGCAGATACCACTGATCCTATAACCAGCCCTCCTCTGGCTATACCCATGTGCCAGTGTCACTACTGTGTCTTTGTATAGAGCTGGGTGTTATTATACTGATGCAGATACCGCTGATCCTATAACCAGCTCTCCTCTGGCTATACCCATGAGCCAGTGTCACTACTGTGTCATTATATAGTGCTGGGTGTTATTATACTGATGCAGATACCACTCATTCTATAACCAGCCCTCCTCTGGCTATACCCATGTGCCAGTGTCACTGCTGTGTCTTTGTATAGAGCTGGGTGTTATTATACTGATGCAGATACCGCTGATCCTATAACCAGCTCTCCTCTGGCTATACCCATGAGCCAGTGTCACTACTGTGTCATTATATAGTGCTGGGTGTTATTATACTGATGCAGATACCATTTATCCTATAACCAGCCTCCTCTGGCTATAACCATGTGCCAGTGTCACTACTGTGCCATTATATAGTGCTGGGTGTTATTATACTGATGCAGATACCACTGATTCTATAACCAGCCCTCCTCTAGCTATACCCATGTGCCAGTGTCACTACTGTGTCTTTGTATAGAGCTGGGTGTTATTATACTGATGCAGATACCGCTGATCCTATAACCAGCTCTCCTCTGGCTATACCCATGAGCCAGTGTCACTATTGTGTCATTAAATAGTGCTGGGTGTTATACTGATGCAGATACCACTTATCCTATAACCAGCCCTCCTCTGGCTATACCCATGTGCCAGTGTCGCTACTGTGTCATTATATAGTGCTGGGTGTTATTATACTGATGCAGACACCACTGACCCTATAACCAGCCCTTGTCTGGCTATACTCATGTGCCAGTGTAACTATTATGTCTTTGTATAGAGCTGGTGTCATTATACAGATGCAGATACCACTGATCCTATAACCAGACCCCTTATCTGGCTATACTCATGTGCCAGTGTAACTATTGTGTCTTTGTATAGAGCTGGTGTCATTATACAGATGCAGATACCACTGACCCTATAACCAGACCCCTTGTCTGGCTATACTCATGTACCAGTGTAACTATTGTGTCTTTGTATAGAGCTGGTGTCATTATACAGATGCAGATACCACTGATCCTATAACCAGCCCTTGTCTGGCTATACTCATGTACCAGTGTAACTATTGTGTCTTTGTATAGAGCTGGTGTCATTATACAGATGCAGATACCACTGACCCTATAACCAGACCCCTTGTCTGGCTATACTCATGTACCAGTGTAACTATTGTGTCTTTGTATAGAGCTGGTGTCATTATACCGATGCAGATACCACTGACCCTATAACCAGCCCTTGTCTGGCTATACTCATGTACCAGTGTAACTATTGTGTCTTTGTATAGAGCTGGTGTCATTATACAGATGCAGATACCACTGATCCTATAACCAGCTCTCCTGTGGCTATACCCATGTGCCAGTGTCACTACTGTGTCATTATATAGCGCTGGGCCTGGGTGTTATTTTACTGATGCAGATACCACAAACCCTATAACTAGCCCTTGTCAGGCTATATGCATGTGCCAGTGTCACTTAGGGTTGCCACTTCAGCCATGTTTTCTTGGACACTTATGAGTTACACATGCTGCAGGGTGTGCAGGGAGGAACATATATTGTGTTTCCGGACAGCACTATTCATATTACTCCCTGCACACCCTGCAGCATGTGCAACTTATAAGTGTTCTGTATTTTAAGGGACGGGTGGCAACCCTAGTGTCACTACTGTGTCATTATATAGCGCTGGGTGTTATTATACTGATGCAGATACCACTGACCCTATAACCAGCCCTTGTCTCGCTATATGTATGTGCCAGTGTCACTACTGTGTCATTATATAGCGCTGGGTGTTATTATACTGATGCAGATACCACTGACCCTATAACCAGCCCTTGTCTGGCTATATGCATGTGCCAGTGTCACTACTGTGTCATTATATAGTGCTGGGTGTTATTATAGTGATGCAGATACCACTGACCCTATAACCAGCCCTTGTCTGGCTATATGCATGTGCCAGTGTCACTACTGTGTCATTATATAGTGCTGGGTGTTATTATACTGATGCAGATACCAATGACCCTATAACCAGCCCTTGTCTGGCTATATGCATGTGCCAGTGTCACTACTGTGTCTTTGTATAGAGCTGGGTGTTATTATACAGATGCAGATACACATCTAGTATTTCCCTCAGGCTTTATTCCATAACTTATCACCCAATATCACTAGCAGTCTCTTGACAAGCCAATAACTTTATTCACACTGCATATTTTTTTTATTCCTATTATTTAGGAACGGTGTAAAAGCCGGAACGGAACGGAACAAGCCGGAACAGGCCTTTTATGAAGGAAATTGATTTAAAATATAATGGGATCTGTTAGAGACTCTTGAGAACAATTTTAGGAACAAGAATATTTGTAATATAATAATTAACCTTTTAAAGCCGTTCTATTCCGTCATAATTAGACTGGGCTTTAAAGCTGTTATGACGGAATAGAACGTCATAACTAACGGCTGTCCTGAAGCCTTCTGTGCTTCAAGGATTTAATCGCGGTCTGGAGGGCGTTCCTAGGATTGTAGGGACGCCCCCCAGATGCGATCCAATAATTGAAATCTCGCGATCGTATGCACGATCGGGTAGTTTCAATTTGTCTACATCGGAACAGTTTTTCCGATGTAGGCACTTTAACCCTGTCACGAAAGGGTTAATTAACCCTTTAACTACAAAAATAGTGTCAGTAACCAAACATAACAGGGGAACAGCACCTTACCAGAAAACCAGATACACCAAATTCACAAGTCACATGTGACTAAATGTAATAAGTGTAATCAGCCACAAACCATCCACAGAAACCATGTTCCTTCCGGCCTGTTCCGTTCCGGCTTTTACACCGTTCCTATTATTTAGTCAAAAAGAAAAGATATACTAAGGTTGTGGCGGACACAACAAGGGCTAGCCACTGACACCTTGCATACCCCTGGTTGTAAATAAACTTGCATTCAGCACTTGCCGAAATTAGGTTGGAGGACCTTCTATTATATACAGCGGCTTTATAAGGCTGCAACAAAAAATATTTTATAGACTGTCATTATCAATTACAGTCACTTGGGGCAGTGTTTACTATTGTTTAACTTTATGTATGTGAATCATTTTTGATATTATAATAGTAATATTCCTTAGTACTACAAATATATACGATTGTCTTAGGTGCCTGATAAGCGCAATAGCATGGGGGGTCCTAAAAGCTCCACAAAAGCACAAGCAGAAGAAACAGAGCATGGAAGTTGCGAACTTGCGAAAGGCCTATACCTATCAGTACCATGGATCATAAAACAGTACTGCACCAGTTCTGAGGATGTTGCCCTTGCCCTAAACAACGACCTCCTCAGACACAGTTTGTCTACTACTAGCCTATATGCCTCATCTAAACATTCACTGTCTGAAGGAAACTATTCAGTTATATGCGAGTAACTACATACTCTATTTCTTCTGCTTGTGCTTTTGTGGAGCTTCTAGGACCCCCATGCTATTGCGCTGCTTCACTCAAGATGGCGGTTTATAGACTGGCTTATCAGGCATCAGATCGCTTCCTTATGGCAAGATGTCAGGTTTTCATTGCCTCTGTAACACCCACCCTGAAACACTCAAATTATGGACTGCTTCAGAAAGGTGATATGGCATGAACATTGCGGTTGTCCCTTTAATAAGTTAAAGCAGATGAAGAGCAGAGCACTCTGGGAGCGGTAGCCTTGAGCATGCTGGGATTTGTAGTTTTATAGCTGTCACCGATAGTCGCTGGCCTCTACTATAACTACACTGTAAGGACACTTCTGACATTCAAAGGTAAATTACGTTTCGCTTACTGTGTATACTGTTAAGCTACGAAATTCTTCAGGGATAAATAATACGATTTTACATTTAAATGTCTTGATAAGTTACAGGAAGTGTCTTTGTAAACTATGTGTTATTAAAGTGTATTTACGCTCAGTGAGCTATTTACTGTCTATGGCTACAAAAATAATTATGGGTAATATACTGTATACAAATAATAACAGACAAATATAAGGTAAAATGATTACAGCTAGTACAGCATGTTCAAATGAGCGTTTGCTTTAGCACACTAAAAAAACAAAATCGTTAACATATTTAAATGTTATAGTATTCTGTTAAAAAATGAACAGCGATATGTGTGTACTGTTTACCAAGCTCTTGTAATTTTGATATTTGCTGCCAACACATGTTTTTTACATTCAACAACTAACACTCGTAGGAAACAGATACAAATAAAGTTTTCAGTGCTATATGGTAACAAAAAGATGGCTAGTTGATAGTTTTCTTTTCATACACACAATAACACACTGCTTCTTTATTGTGCATCTTTGAAAACACTGCACATTAGTGTTAAAGCAAATCAATAGCTGTAGCCAAAATATGCGGCTAGATTACGAGTTGTGCGTTAGGGTTAAAAAGCAGCGTTGAGAGGTCCCGCTGGTATTACGAGTCTTGAAATGACAGGCTCACCGCTCACATTTTTGGCCAGCCTTGGAAATACCGCAAATCCACTTACGTCAATTGCGTATCCTATATTTTCAATGGGACTTGCATAGCGCCGATATTACGAGTCTAACCAAAAGTGAGCGGTAGACCCTCTCCTGTCAAGCCTGGTACCGCGTTTTAAAGTCAGTAGTTAAAGGGACACTGTACCCAAAAAAATTATTTTGTGATTCAGATAGAGCATGCAATTTTAAGCAACTTTCTAATTTACTCCTATTATCAATTTTTCTTCGTTCTCTTGCTATCTTTATATGAAAAAGAAGGCATCTAAGCTTTTTTCTTGCTTCAGCACTCTGGACAGCAGTTTTTGATTGGTGGATGAATTTATCCACCAATCAGCAAGGACAACCTAGGTTGTTCACCAAAAATGGGCCGGCATCTAAACTTACATTCTTGCATTTCAAATAAAGATACCAAGAGAATAAAGAACATTTGATAATAGGAGTAAATTAGAAAGTTGCTTAAAATTGCATGCTCTATCTGAATCACGAAAGAAACTTTTTGGGTACAGTGTCCCTTTAAGAGTTTTTTTTTTTTTTTTTTTTTTTTATAAATCTTTTTTATTGGGGGTGTAGCTACCAAAGGAAAAACAATACAATATGAATCATTTCAGAAAAATACAGATACATCTCTTTAACATACAGAAAAAGGAAGAAAAAACAAAAAAAAATGCAATGACACATTTCTGTATAACCTGACCTTTGCTTATTTTTCCAATTATAACTGATCAATTTTACTGAAATGTCTTAGCTACTCCCACCAATGCCTTTTAGCTGATTTCCTACATTCGCTTTAGGAACACACAATCCCAATCTTTTTCGTCTGAGATATTTTGGTCTGTTCCTGCACCAGTGTCTTGATTTTGCCAACTTAATCTTTGTCTTCTACTAGTCTATATCCTATGTAGATACTACATATAGCCTGACTTAACTTATGATAGAGTGTGCTCTGAGTTGTCTCACGAACACTCAAAGAAAATTAATCTTGCTACCCCAGAGGGGGGGGGGGGGGGGAACGAGGGAGAGAGAGAGAAGGAGAGAGAGAAGAAAAAAAAAAAAAAAAAAAAAAAAAAATTGCATAACAGTCCTGTCTTATTATCTGTGTAGCCAGTTTGGAGGTACTGAGCCATCTAAAGTTAATTCTACAAAGGGTATTGAGTCTCGAAAGGGAGATAAGATGTGATATTGTATTGTTGTAGGTTCTTCGTGGATATAGGCTTTCCACTTCTTGAAAAATATGTTAATCTTTTTATCTACCTCTTTGTCCAGTCCAGTTATCTCTAGGAAAATCTGACTTCTCATATGATTTACAAATTCCGCTATAGAAGGGGGAATCTTTTGCTTCCATATTTTACATATTTGATTTCTAGCTATCAAGATTGCTGTATTTATAAATAATCTATCTCCCTTGTTTTGGGATGAATATAAAAAAAATATATGTTTTGCTTCCAGTTCTATCATTGCTCCTGTTTTTTTATTTATCCAATATTGGATCTTATTCCAAAATTGTACAATCTTGGGGCATCCCCAAAGATAATGCAGTAGGTCCGCTTTAACCTTATGGCATTTAGGGCATGCTACCTGAAGTTGAGACCATTTAGCAATTCTGGCTGGGGTTAGATAAAAATTGTTGAGGACCTTATACTGAGATTCTCTCAAATTAATTCTATCTGTCGCCTCTGCTGTTCTTTTTAGACTATCTATTATATCACTATCCTGGATGTGTGGGAAATAGCTTGCATATCTCTGTTTGATCTGATTAATATGCAATTCGCCTTCCTGGGTCATGATATACTGGTACCAAACTGATATTGATCTGATACCTACTTTGTATAACGTTATGCCTGCCTCAATATTTGATTGCGTCCAATTCTCACCGAGCCTTTTTTCATAATCATTTATAAGATGGCGAGCCTGTAAATATGCATAGAAATGTTGAGATGGCAGATTATATTCGCTTGCCACATTTGCAAAGGATCTGATTATCCCAGTTTGGGGTTCTTTCAGTTGGGATACATAAATCAGGCCTGTATCTTTCCACATGTGAAATATTTTGTTACTATAGCCTGGTGAAAATGCTGGGCTGCCACAAATCGGAAGCAGTCTGGAGATCTGGTATTCTGTCCCAAGTAGTTTACAAAATTTCTGCCACGCAAGCACTATGTTTGCGATTGTAATTAATTTGCTTACATTGCTTGGTAAATGTTTATGTGGGTAATGGAGCAGAGCCTGCAGATTGAATGGTTTAATTAATTCTGTTTCCTGTTCGTAGTATGTAACATAATCTGCTCTACTGAGCCAATCCGCCCCAAATTTGACCAGAGAAACTATGTTGTAATATTTAATGTTGGGACACGAAAAACCCCCAAACTGCTTCTCCTGGGTGAGCTTGTTAAATGCAATACGTGAAGTCCTTTTCCCCCAAATAAATAAAGCGCATGCCTTATTAAAACTATTAATATCTTTCTTATGCAATAATAATGGTAAATTCTGTAGCAAAAATAAAAATTTTGGGAATATAATGGTTTTTATCACATTTATGCGGGCCGAGATAGATAAATAATATAGATTCCACTTTGCTAGATCATGATGTAATTTCTGAAAGATTTCTTTAAAATTGAGCTGATACCATAGTGCCGGATTCTTGCTGATCTTTATCCCTAAGTACTTAATATTTTTTACTTCTTTAAACATATCTGCATAGCTGTTTCTATTTTTTATAATCCACAAAATTTCTGATTTGCTGATGTTAATTTTATACCCAGAGAATGAGCTAAATATATCTATTATTTGCATAAAACGTGGTATGTTCTGTTTCGTGTTTTGTAAAAATATTAGTAGATCATCTGCATATAGTGATATTGATACCTGTTGTTTTCCTAGCAGGACCGGAGGAAGGGTCTTTCTTATATATATAGCTAATGGTTCCAGTGCGATATCGAAGAGTAGTGGTGATAAGGGGCATCCCTGTCGTGTTCCTTTGCCTAAAGTAATATTCTGAGATAATTCTCCATTAATAAGGAGTTGGGATCTAGGTTTGTTGTATACTAACCCAATCAGGTCAACCAGGGCGCCGGAAAAGCCAAACTTTCTTAATGAATTTATAAGATGGTCCCATATAATTGAGTCAAAAGCTTTTTCCGCATCCACAGTAAGTAATGCTATGTCTTCAGGGTGAGGTTTATTTCCGGCGTCCTGGTCGACCCGATGTAGATGGTCAATGGTAGTGAGGACTCTACGCATATTCCGAACTGAGTTTCTTCCTGGCATGAAGCCTACCTGGTCAGGGTGTATGATTTCCGTAATCGATTTTTTAATTCTATCCGCTATCAGAGACATTAAAATTTTATAGTCCTGATTTAGGAGTGAGATTGGGCGATACGACGCTACATTAGTTGGGTCCTTATCCTTTTTATGAATTAAAGTCACTACTGAGTCAGCAAAATAGATTGACTTCATTTCTTTCTGCAAATAATATTTGTTGAATAATTTTGTTAAGGTGGCAGATATCTCTGTTGCCATCATTTTGTAAAACTCTGCCGATAAACCGTCTGGCCCTGGGGCCTTACCAGATTTTGCCTTTTTTATAGTATCTAATATCTCTGCTTCTGTGATAGGAGCATTAATGGTCTGTAACGCTTCCTGAGAGATTTGAGGGATGTCTAACCCCAGCCAGAACAGCTCTTTTTGCGTCTCGTTCACTTCCTCCTTAGCATATAAATTGCTATAGTAATTAAAGAATGTACTGCTAATTTCCTGTTTATTCGTAGAAAGTTTCCCTCCTATTCTAATAGCGAGGATTTGGTTAGATTTCTTCCTGAATTTGATCAATCGAGCCAAGTGTTTGGCCGATATACCCTGGCAACCCTGGAATGTGGCCCTGTTTCTTAATTCTTCCTGCGCTCCGATTTTCTTTAAAAAGCATTCCCTTTCTGTTCTTGCTATTTTGTATTTATCCCAATTCTCCTTATTGGGTAATCTGAGATATTTTGCGTAATTGTTTCTAAGTTGGTTTGAAAGCTGTGTTTCTCTTGCCCTATTTTTCCTGCTTCTTTTAATCATGTATGCTTTCACCTCCCCACGAATAACAGCCTTACCTGCCTCCCAAAATATCTCAGTTTTATTTTCATACTCTCTGTTTTGAATGGAGTATTCTCTCCATTTTTGCTTTAGCCAATTTACAAAATTTGTATTTTTGTTCATATACTGCGGAAAGCGGAAAGTATTAACTGCTTTCTTGGGGGAAACACCCGACATAATCCTTAAGCCTACAATTGCATGATCAGATAAGATTATCTCTGAAATCTGAGATTCAACTTGATTTCTCATCACCTGCTCGTCTAATAGGAACATGTCAATACGAGAAAAGTTTTTATGGGCACCCGATTCGCATGTAAATTCCCGTGCATCTGGATACTGAATACGCCATGCGTCATGTAATTTTAGTATGCGAGTGAAGCTTTGTAGTTGCTTGGCTTCCCTAAGATTGGCCGCTCTCCGCCGTACTTTATATCTATCTAAGTCTGGGCACATTGTGCTATTGAAATCCCCTGCTACGATCAAATTCTGCCCGATGTAGGGGGTTAGGACCTGCTTCATCTTTTCCCAAAACTTTATATCCCAGTTATTTGGAGCATATACATTACATAACGTCCAAATCTTATCGTCTATGTTTAATTGTAACACTATGTACCTCCCTTCTGGGTCTAGTTCTTGCTTAATTAGTGAGTACGATAGATCTCTTCCCACCATGATCGCGACCCCTCTCTTACGTTTCTCACATGGTGTTGCGACAATTTCAGCTATCCATTTTGTTTTTAGCTTTCCTATCTCTGCTTTTTTCAGGTGCAATTCTTGTAGAAATATAATATCTGGCTTATGCTTCTTGGCTTCTTTGAGAATATTTTTTCGCTTAATGGGTGATGTTATTCCGCCCACGTTCCATGATATTAACTTTATTGAACTATTCATTTTTCCTGTTTTTGGTCATTACACAAAATAATACTAATAAATAAATAAAATTAAAAAAAAAAAAAAAAAAAAAAAAAGGAACCCTCTCCCCCGCATCTCCCCACCCCTCCCTGTCCTTTTGGTGATATCTCCATTGCATTCTCTCTTTCCTAGAATAGCTAATGAAATCTATAACTTACATTATACTTCAATGTTATTTTCTCTGCAAAAATCTTTTGCATCTTCAATAGTGTTGAGTGCTATGACCCCATCCATGCCCAGTATTGTAATTTTCGCTGGGTACTTCATGGTTGCTTTCAACCCTGCCTTGATTAGACCTGAGCAGAATGGTGCCATAGCACGCCTCTTTGTCGACGTTTCCAGAGAAAAGTCTTGAAATAGGAGAATCTGTTTAGTGTTTATTGTGAGTGTCTGGGCTTGTCTATACTTTTGCATAATTTTTACTTTGTCTTGAAAGTTTAGATATTTTATCATGACCATTCTTGGTCGCGCACTGCCGTCTTTTGTCTGCCTTACTGTACCAACCCTGTGTGCCCTTTCCACCTGAAAACTCCCCTCTACTACTTGTAAGCCTAATAGTTTGGGTAGTGTTTGAGCACTGAATAGTAAGAGGTCTTCAAATTCTCCTGACTCTGGGAGCCCTATTACACGTACATTACTCCGCCTGGACCTATCCTCAAGGTCCTCGATTTTAGCTTTTAATAACTTGATCTCATCTGAATGTGTATCTATAACTGCTTCTTGTGTGAAATGTCTATCTTCTACATTTGAAATTCTGGATTCTATTTCAATAAGTCTATTTGAAAATTGTTTTATTTCATTTGATAAATCTGAAATTTCACTCTTCACCATTTCAAATTGGGGCAGAATCAGTTCCGCCAGCTGATTCGTTGTTAATTGTTTCTCTACATTAAGATCAGGGCTCCTTATAGATACTTCTTGCATGTTTTCTTGTGAGGACTTTGGTTTTCTATCCCTCCTTGGAGGCATAGCTGGAGACTTGTTTCTAGAATTTGTAATAAATTTCTCCATTGGGTCAGCTAGTAAAAGCTATTCTTTGTTTAATCCTCAGTTTGACACCTAAATGTGTGTATTCGACTGCACTTGTGTCCTTATTTAATCTGATTGGGTTTATGAAAACCAAAATGTTTCAGCTACCCCCTTTTTGCAGAGTGCAAAATTTTACTTAAGCAGATAGCTTCTGTATCTTTAATCCTGACTGATGGTGCTTGATTGTCCAGGGTCACTACTTATTTACTCTGTTTAGCCTAATATGCGGAGGCCTAACTTCACCCTACTTAACCTTCTTCTAGCTCTATATCCGCAAAGATAATTTACTACTTTATAATTTACAGATTTTGCGGAGAGCTGTAGAATCTATTCGCCTCTTATCCAGCCCTGAACACTTCTTTCACTTGTTACTGGATATAGCACTTTGGTGTACTATACCCCTATTCACCCCTATGTGCAGAATATAAAACAACACAACTCAGGTACCTTTTACAACATTACACAAGTGTATACAAATTTAGGCAGCCCCTTATCAATTCACTGCTGTTTGCAATAACTCGACACTTCAGCGCCCTAATATAGAAACAACCCACAATGTGGGCACTTAACTTATCTGGTGGGTTCTGTCAAATTAGCAGTTATTGACACACTACGTGAAGACCCATAATAGCACTTGATGTGCAGACCTAACAAGTCATACAAAACATGAACCCTCTTTCAAAGACAAATTTTCAGTACCGCACAGACTTAACAAATTAAGTTATTTATACAATCATTAAATACTTAACCCTCTTTGAGAATTTTTGTGCCAACTCATGAGTTTTAAAATTTTCTACCGATCTAAGATACTCTGTAATGACTTAATTTTTCAGGTAGATTAAATGGTACTGCCAAACCCTATAATAAGCCTGTCAGCCTGCTATACACTTTATAACTTGCCGTGCCTTGGGGTGTCACAGCTTGATTTGGTTCCCCCCCCTTCGTTTACACATTGCAGCTACTAAGGGGCTCATACAGTATACAGTACTTTAGCGCATACCAGGTGTTTAAATGCACAAAAAATGGCAGAGTCTACAAGCACCTGTTCACCATACAACTTTCTGTGCCTGCGAGTTAACTAGCGTTCACTGCCTTTTTTAAAGCCCAGAGCATTTGGGCCGCCGTGCTGCCATTTTCAATTAAGTGGGCCTTTAATGCCTTTTAATGCCTTTGATATGACATCCACGCTTATTTTGCCTTTTATAGTGCACTCTTTTCTGGGGTGCGTTGCTTATTCTTACAGTCAACAGCCCTTTGTTACAACACCGCTTCAACGCCAACAAATTGACAGTACTTCAGCACTTTACTTTACTTACCCCCCTCTTTCTTCACGGGTTTACAGATAGGACCTCCGATAGCCTTTTCTCCGCGGGGCTCTCTGCCGCTCTCACAGCCCTGGTGCTAACTGCGCCTTACCTTGACAAACACTTTGGCGCTCGGGCGTGACGTCAGACCTGTTCACCCGCCTGCGGAGGGGGGTAAGGAGACTCCGGTCTCTTCTGCTTTACCGGGTAAGTGGATTCTTCTAAGCACAATCTTCTCCTTGTATAAGGCTCTCTCCGCCTGCACCACACTGCTACTATACTGGACTTGTAGCTACGTTGTCCCGGACGAGACACCTCTTGTCCTGGGCAGCGTCGTCTTCGTTCAGTATTCTGCTTGTGTTTTCTGGTCTTTGCTTGGGGCGGTATGTCTTTACTGAGCGGCTGCTGCTTGACCTGTTTTGCCCCCGGCACCTTAGTCTCGGCTTGCTGTAGTAGCTGGACCCAACCAGCCTATTGGGAAACAAGGGACTTCCTCTACCCACTGGGTCTCCTCCGGCAGGGGATTTAACTTTTTCCCCCGCAATAAGGCTCTGTAGATAGGGAGCAAAAAGTTTTTCCGCTCTTCACACACGAGAGCTCGAGCGCACGCCACCTCCACCACGCTCCTCCCACAGGAAGTCAAAAATCCCCTTTAAGAGTTTTACACTACAACGCCGTAGCATAAAACTCTTAACTAAAGTGCTAAAAAGTACACTAACACCCATAAACTACCTATTAACCCCTAAACCGAGGCCCCCCCACATCGCAAACACTAAAATACATTTTTTAACCCCTAATCTGCCGAACCGGACATCGCAGCCACTATAATAAATATATTAACCCCTAAACTGCCGCACTCCCGCATCGCAAACACTATTTAAATATTATTAACCCCTAATCTGCCGTCCCTAACATCGCCGCCACCTACACTACATTTATTAACCCCTAATCTGCCAACCCCAACGTCGCCGCCACTATATTAAATGTATTAACCCCTAAATCTAAGTCTAACCCTAACCCCTAACTTAAATATAATTACAATAAATCTAAATAAAATTACTATAATTAGCTAAATTATTCCTATTTAAAACTAAATACTTACCGATAAAATAAACCCTAAGCTAGCTACAATATAACTAATAGTTACATTGTAGCTATCTTAGGGTTTATTTTTATTTTACAGGCAAGTTTGTATTTATTTTAACTAGGTAGAATAGTTATTAAATAGTTATTAACTATTTAATAACTACCTAGTTAAAATAAAGACAAATTTACCTGTAAAATAAAACCTAACCTAAGTTACAATTACACTTAACACTACACTATAATTAAATAAATTACGTTTTACCTGCTCACCGCTACCGAGGCGAGATGTGGAGCTAAATTTTGCTCTTCGCTCACTTTTTTGCGGTTAACGCCAGGTTTCTAAAAACCTGTAATACCAGCATTGTCTGCAAGTGAGCGGTGAGCATAAACTGCTCGTTAGCACTGCACCCCTGTTAACGCAAAACCCGTAATCTAGGTGTTGGTTTGTTGAGTTCTGTTTGAGATTTGATTTAATTAAATTTAAAGTAAAAGAAACGTTTGCAACATAAATAAGTCAAATAAGTTGGAATATAAAGATATCAATCTTACCTCTACACAAAAAGACAGAAGGGATGCCAGATATAAAAGGAAAAACAGACTTAAAGGGACAGTCAAGTCAAAATTAAACTTTCACGATTCAGATAGGCATGCAAATTTAAACAGCTTTTCAATTTACTTTTATCATGAAATTTATTTTGTTCTCTTGGTATTCTTTGTTGAAAACTAAACCTAGGTAGGCTCATTTGCTAATGCTTAAGCCCTTGAAGTCCCCTCTTATCTCATTGCATTTTGACAGTTTTTCACAGCCAGACAGCGCTAGTTCACGTGTGCCATAAAGATAACATTGTGCTCACTCATGTGAAGTTATGATTCAGCACTAATTGGCTAAAATGAAAGTCTGCCAGAAGAACTGAAAAAAGGGGGCAATCTGCAGAGGCTTAGTTACTAGGTAATCACAGAGGTAAAA
Source organism: Bombina bombina (assembly GCF_027579735.1). Taxonomy (NCBI): domain Eukaryota; kingdom Metazoa; phylum Chordata; class Amphibia; order Anura; family Bombinatoridae; genus Bombina; species Bombina bombina. The sequence goes on along the minus strand of NC_069499.1, from coordinate 1,293,907,022 downwards.
AGTATTACTGTGTTGGTTATGCAAAACTGGGGAATGGGTAATAAATGGATTATCTATCTTTTTAAACAATAACATTTCTGAGGTGTACTGTCTCTTTGAAGGTACTTAAAACCCAAATTTTCATTCTTCATAATTAAGACATAGCATGCAATTTTAAAACACCTTCCAATTTACTCCAATTTTAAATTGATTTTGTTCTTCTGACATTCTTTGTTGAAGAGTATATCTAAGTAAGTAGCATGCATATGTGTGAGGCACTATATGGTAGCAGTTTTGCAAGAATGCTTTTATAGTGTTTGAGGCACTATATAGTAGCAGTATTGCAAGAATGCTTTTATAGTGTTTGAGGCACTATATAGTAGCAGTATTGCAAGAATGCTTTCATAGTGTTTGAGGCACTATATAGTAGCAGTATTGCAGGAATGCTTTTATAGTGTTTGAGGCACTATATAGTAGCAGTATTGCAAGAATGCTTTTATAGTGTTTGAGGCACTATATGGTAGCAGTTTTGCAAGAATGCTTTTATAGTGTTTGAGGCACTATATAGTAGCAGTATTGCAAGAATGCTTTTATAGTGTTTGAGGCACTATATAGTAGCAGTATTGCAAGAATGCTTTTATAGTGTTTGATGCACTATATAGTAGCAGTATTGCAAGAATGCTTTTATAGTGCTTGAGGCACTATATAGTAGCAGTATTGCAAGAATGCTTTTATAGTGTTTGAGGCACTATATGGTAGCAGTTTTGCAAGAATGTTTTTATAGTGTTTGAGGCACTATATAGTAGCAGTATTGCAAGAATGCTTTTATAGTGTTTGAGGCACTATATGGTATCAGTTTTGCAAGAATGCTTTTATAGTGTTTGAGGCACTATATAGTAGCAGTATTGCAAGAATGCTTTTATAGTGTTTGAGGCACTATATGGTAGCAGTTTTGCAAGAATGCTTTTAACAGTCTTATACACTTACTAGATGGCAGCAGTGTAGGCACAATTTTCAAAGGGGTCTTTTGCAAGCGGCTCCAGAGCCAGCTTTCTTTGCACTTTTAGCTGCTCTCTCTGGGACTCTGTGTGGGCCTTCCCAGAAGTAGCACCAGTTGCACAGGCAGTAGTCCTGCCCCTGCCAAGTGGAGTTTCCAGTGGGCCAGCAAAAGAGAGGATTATTATCGGAACAGAATTTAACCATTTAACCAACGCTTAAAGGGAAAAAAAAGGTAGTTCCATAGTTGTACAGTAACACATTACATATATGGAATCGTGTTAGCTAAACTTTACCATCACTTTAAAGAAATGTATGTTATTAAAATGTATCTAGAGTGTGGAGGGGTATTCCTAGGCAGCAGCCATGTACAGTTGCATAATCAGAGGCTCCGGGTGAGGCCTGTCTAATCCACAGATTATAACAAACACTCAACAGCATTCAGTGGGTTACTTGTTATTGTTCAAGGATCAGATTGATACCCTGGTTGCTGTTTATATGAATCCTGAGCTGTGATCTGAGTTCCCAAGGCCTCTGGCGGCAGCCTCCATTAGAGAACTTAGTAACCCCCCTGGTCATGCAAGTAAAACAGTTGGCATCAGACTGTAATTAAATTGTGTCCTAAACTCCTATTAACTTCACTGCTTCCATTGAAGAAATTATGCCTCTTGGTGTTGAGTCTGATGCCACATTCTCTATGATGCAAATGTTGCTATTTGACAACTGGGAGTCGCGAATACATCAACTCCTCGAGGATTGAGCCGAGGCTAATTGAGGCATTTTCTGACCTAATCCCACACAACAAAGATTGAATGGAAGTTGCTTACTTGCGAGAGGGCTATACCTATTAGTACTATGGATCAGAAAAGCACTGCACCTGTTCTGAGGATAATGATGCCTTAAACAGCCCAGAGACCTCAGACACAGTTTGCCTACTAGCCAATCTGCCTCTCAGCATGGTCATCAGATTACCAAATCTTAAAATTCACTATTCAGTTATGTGGAAGTAACTACTTCCACTCTTTTTTCCGTTGCTTTTGTGGAGCTTCTAGGACCCCCCATGCTATTGCAGTGCCTCACTCAAGATAGTGGTTCATTGACTGGCTTTTCAGGCATCAGATCACTTCATTATGGCAAAATGTCAGGTTTTCATTGCCTCTGTAACACCCACCCTGATGTATTATGGAAACACTCAAAATATGGACTGCTTCTCAGAGAGGTGGTAGTGGCATGGAGGGTAGGGGTCGAATGATATTTATATATAGAGAAGGCTTGCCCTGTGACTGCAAGGTCTATAAGTAAGGCAGTCAGCCGAAACGCGTAATACCACAGTTCGCCAGGGCACGCCATGTGTGCTTTTTATTTCCAATAAAAGCTTTGTTTTAGTTTTTATGCATCTCCTGCCTCTCAATTTTGATTTTCTACTTGCTTATTTGGATACAGAATCCTCTGGCGGTTTGCAGGTAGACAACTTATTTCAGGAGGAGGGGTTTCATCTCACACAATGGCATTTTGTGAATGCTGAGCTGCACCGTGAATGCCACTACAGAGAAGCCACATAAGGAGCTACCTGCGATTATGAAGGGGATTGAAAGCCCACTTCCTTGGATTACTATTTAAGTATTACAAGCCGAGGAACTTGGCAATAAGTTATTTTGATATGGCTATTACCCTTGCTTATATGCTGTAGTTTTTGAGCTTCTAGTGCATTTAGAAGAAGAATGTGTGATGTTGCCTGGAGGTTTAGAGCGCTGTGGAGAAGCTTTTTTGTTACTTTAACTGACTCCTTTATCTCATAATGTGGACTGAGCATTGTGCTTTCACTGGCATTGATATTCATTAAGTATCATCTTAATGAATAGTTATGATGCTTATTATGGGCTGTGATTCGATATGAGGACTCTCTCTGACCATATTGTAGTGTGTATGGTGAGTGGGGGTAATACCGCTGCCTTCTTTATAAATAAAATAAAATATTTAATAATTTCTATAACATAGTAAGTAACTGATGCTTGAACCTATTGCTAGTAATTAATTGCATACCCAGAGGCAGAACTTTTCTTTACTTTCTGCGATGAGATTTTTTTAGTGAAAATTTTTCTGCAGGTCATTTTTAAATAAAATTCAATTTTAAATTAGACAGTTACACTAAGGCACCAGTTTAATTGCAATGTGTTGGTTAAGTGAAGAATTAAGCAATTTTTTATGTTTTATAATATAGTGCAGTAGTTGAAAATTGCATTGCAAATTAGCTGCATACAAAAAAAAGAAATTTTAAAATGTCTCTAATAAATCTGTTTCCTTTTCTTTTGATCTAACATAGAAATGTAGTAATAAAAATATGCAGTGCTCTTATATTCAGAATAAATAGCTTTGCAAACTGGGAAAGGCTAAGGATAATGAAAAAATCTCTGAGAGCCAGTCAACAAGCAATGCGCTACTGCATATTTGACTGCTCACTTCAAACAGTAGTTTGCCCTGGATGCACTGTGTTAAAGGGACATAATACTCATATGCTAAATCACTTGAAACTGATGCAGTATAACTGTAAAAAGCTGACAGGAAAATATCACCTGAGCATCTCTATGTAAAAAAGGAAGATATTTTACCTCACAATCTCCTCAGCTCAGCGGAGTAAGTTCTGTGTAAAAAGTTATACTCCGCTGCAGCCCAGCTGCATGGAAAAGAAATGAAGAAATGAACAGCAGCCAATCAGCATCAGCAGTGCTGAGGTCATGAACTCTTTTACTGTGATCTCATGAGATTTCACTTAACTCTCATGAGATTATATAGCAAACTTCCTTTAATCTGAATAGGGAAATAAGATGAGTGCACGTAAGCTCGCCCCTTCCGCTGTCCCAGGACAGACATACTGATTTGCTGCTTAGAAATCCTTTACAATGGAATGTGGCTACTGAGGAACTTTTGAGGTAAAATATCTTTCTTTTTTACATAGAGATGCTCAGGTGATATTTTCTAGTCGGCTTTTTACAGCTATGCTGCATCACTTTCAAGTGTTTAAACATTTGGGTATTATGGCCCTTTAAGGAAAATTTACACAGTGCAGCCAGAACACAGTTCTGTTTGAAGAGAATAGTCTAATGTGGAGCAGCACTACAAAGTTCAAGCGCTAACAGTTCCTGCATGTGTCCTGTTCTTTCTGCAGACATGCTGCATTTTCTGCGATGACATCTCACATCACTGTATGTTCTGCCTTGGGGATTGCATACACTCTTTACTTCTTTGCTTTATAGTCAATTCCTAAGTACATTGTGTCTTTGTTCTTGTTAGTCGTGCTTATCCTTTACTATACACTAAATATTATTTCCAGCTTGCTCTGATGAGGGTTGTTGTATTTGCTAAGTAGAAATTATAGGGCAAAGAGAGGTCACCTTCTTATTATATGGATGCACTACTCATATAATATGTTGTTCTAAACTATGTGTTCTAACTTTTAGAACTTTGGCTTACTGGCCTAAGTTAATTCTCAATCAAGCTGAAAAAGTTAAAGTCTTGCTGTCAGCAGCCAGGACAGCGAGGCATATGTCATATTATTAACCTTATGCCTTTACAGGGGAGTTCAATCACATAGTAATTATGAGGGGATTAATGTGTGTGGAATTCAGAATGCAGGAACAGATACACTGAGCATTTCTGAACAATTGTCTTTTAAAATGAAACACTACATTAAACTAAACAGTCTTTTAATTAATTATATATAAAAATTATGAGTAAGTTTTAATCAGAGGTGCAGACCCTATAACAAATAATTTAAATTTTACAATACAGAAAGAGGATAAGGATCAGTAGTCCTTATATAAAGAGAGGGATTTCAGCACCCTCAAAAATCAGGTACATTCCCAAAACCAATGTAAATTTTAATAATAATAAGTATAAGGTAGCATGTGTGTAACTCAGCAGAGACAGAGAATAATACTTATAGACCAGCATGTGTTTTAAAGCACAAAAAGTTTTTATTATTACACATATAAACAATCAAAATTAAATTAGAATTGGACCAAAAGAAAATAAATTTCACATATTCAATGAGAGACGTCTCTTTGGGAAATTATCAAAATAAGGAGCTTGAAATGTATATAATAGTTTTGAAAAAGAGGAAACCTACAACACCTCTACAGGGAGTGCAGAATTATTAGGCAAATTAGTATTTTGACCACATCATCCTCTTTATGCATGTTGTCTTACTCCAAGCTGTATAGGCTCGAAAGCCTACTACCAATTAAGCATATTAGGTGATGTGCATCTCTGTAATGAGAAGGGGTGTGGTCTAATGACATCAACACCCTATATCAGGTGTGCATAATTATTAGGCAACTTCCTTTCCTTTGGCAAAATGGGTCAAAAGAAGGACTTGACAGGCTCAGAAAAGTCAAAAATAGTGAGATATCTTGCAGAGGGATGCAGCACTCTTAAAATTGCAAAGCTTCTGAGGCGTGATCATCGAACAATCAAGCGTTTCATTCAAAATAGTCAACAGGGTCGCAAGAAGCGTGTGGAAAAAGCAAGGCGCAAAATAACTGCCCATGAACTGAGAAAAGTCAAGCGTGCAGCTGCCAAGATGCCACTTGCCACCAGTTTGGCCATATTTCAGAGCTGCAACATCACTGTAGTGCCCAAAAGCACAAGGTGTGCAATACTCAGAGACATGGCCAAGGTAAGAAAGGCTGAAAGACAATCACCACTGAACAAGACACACAAGCTGAAACGTCAAGACTGGGCCAAGAAATATCTCAAGACTGATTTTTCTAAGGTTTTATGGACTGATGAAATGAGAGTGAGTCTTGAGGGGCCAGATGGATGGGCCCGTGGCTGGATTGGTAAAGGGCAGAGAGCTCCAGTCCGACTCAGACGCCAGCAAGGTGGAGGTGGGAGTACTGGTTTGGGCTGGTATCATCAAAGATGAGCTTGTGGGGCCTTTTCGGGTTGAGGATGGAGTCAAGCTCAACTCCCAGTCCTACTGCCAGTTTCTGGAAGACACCTTCTTCAAGCAGTGGTACAGGAAGAAGTCTGCATCCTTCAAGAAAAACATGATTTTCATGCAGGACAATGCTCCATCACACGCGTCCAAGTACTCCACAGCGTGGCTGGCAAGAAAGGGTATAAAAGAAGAAAATCTAATGACATGGCCTCCTTGTTCACCTGATCTGAACCCCATTGAGAACCTGTGGTCCATCATCAAATGTGAGATTTACAAGGAGGGAAAACAGTACACCTCTCTTAACAGTGTCTGGGAGGCTGTGGTTGCTGCTGCACGCAATGTTGATGGTGAACAGATCAAAACACTGACAGAATCCATGGATAGCAGGCTTTTGAGTGTCCTTGCAAAGAAAGGTGGCTATATTGGTCACTGATTTGTTTTTGTTTTGTTTTTGAATGTCAGAAAGGTATATTTGTGAATGTTGAGATGTTATATTGGTTTCACTGGTAAAAATAAATTATTGAAATGGGTATATATTTGTTTTTTGTTAAGTTGCCTAATAATTATGCACAGTAATAGTCACCTGCACACACAGATATCCCCCTAAAATAGCTATAACTAAAAACAAACTAAAAACTACTTCCAAAACTATTCAGCTTTGATATTAATGAGTTTTTTTGGGTTAATTGAGAACATGGTTGTTGTTCAATAATAAAATTAATCCTCAAAAATACAACTTGCCTAATAATTCTGCACTCCCTGTATCAGAGGACAACCCCACAAACATGTATCAGGGATATGTTGTCATGAATAACAAATGAGGATCTATGCAGTAACCTCAAAACCGAAGCATATATGGTTGGTTTAAACTAAACCTTTGAAAAATAAAGATCTTTATTTCTCAAGAGGAAATTTACAACACATCCATCAGAGGGCAACCCCACAGTGTATCTTTTAGGGATAAGTTGCCTTGATGTTCAAATGAGGATCTATGTAATAACCCCTTAAAAAACTGGAACCATGTGAAGTAAGTGCAAACACTTCTGCAACACAAATAAATAAATATAGCACAGATATAAATGAACAACAAACCTATCACAACACCTTATTCAGAGGACAACCCCAGTTAGAAAGGGTACAGTTGTCATCAAATAAATCAAGGGTCTATGTGATGGTTTTAAATAGATATTGCGGAGTATAGTGTTTGCTGTAATGTAACAACAATACAATGATTGTGTACAAAGATAATACTCTCAACAGAGAAACATGCTATAATAGCATTTGTTGCAATCCTTCCATTGTATCATGCTCCAGTTGAGTTGTGGAAAGGCCCTTGGCAATCCAGCCTTTTAAATACAAAGGAAGTTATGTTTAAAGTTGGTGTTTATACCCATGCACTCACAGTCTTTGGATGTAAAAAAAGTGTATATCCGTAAATCCAAACTTTTCCTCGCACATCAAAGGATAAAGTAGCCGTTCAGTGGCTCCAACGGCATAAGGAGCAAACCAACAAGCAAGCTCCGTGATGTTCTTTAAGGTTAGTAAGCGAGTACCAAAGATAGGCGTCTCATCAAAGAAACCAGCTGCCTACGCACGTTTCTTCCCCTTGACTGACAGGGACTTCCTTAGGGCTGATGTCATGGAAGAATCCTAAGCCTTTTATAGGCTAAACAAAGCACGCCTCCAAGAAAGGAAATGAAAATATTTTGTCACAAAAAGATTTTTTACAAGTTAATATTTATAAACAAATAGATACTCAAGTTGCTAAATATTCAAAATTGTTTTAATAACCTAAATAGCCTAAAAAACCACATGCAAATAATTGATTAAATTTGTCAAGGAAACACCTACAAAGCAAGAGCGTCTCATCAGAACTCAGAAGAATGCAGATACAAGGATTTATGAATTTAAATGTTATAAGTAAAATTAAAGCAATTCAAAACTAGGTACAAAATTGCTTAGTTTCAGTTTGAAACATGAAAAGCAATATTTTTAACAGGGCAGACTCGAACCAGGAATAACAAAGTATACCTACATAAAAATATTATGTAAAGCTGTGCCTTAGTCTGCTCACCCACTGGTGAAAACCACATATGGTGGAAAAGAAACACCAGGAAAATATTTCCATATATCTCTGAATCCTATATGAAACTGAGTGCTTAAATGTCAAGAATATAAGATACATTTTGACCTAGTTCTGAAATAATTCAATTCAACTATATTTGAAGACAAGAAACATTATAAATATTTCAAGTTTCTAAAGGCGGAATCAAAACTATATATATCAGGATATCCCTAACTAAAAACATTGTGTATAGCTGGATATTAGTCCACTCACCTACTAGGAAGAACCACATGTCGTGACAAATTCACTAGAATAATAGCACATAGCTCAAATTTGTATAAAGAACAAATTTTGAAGTGAAACAATTAAAAACTTACTAGCTTCTACAACAAAGAAGCAAATTCTAATTTTTCATTAAGGCCAATCGGAGCACATGTCCGTAGACGATAAATCCAGCCTGTCTCTTTTTGAAGGAGGCATTTATCCTGATCACCTCCTCTTTTATGTATCAGGCCTACATGCCAATGACCTTGAGTAAGTCAGGATTAGAGTCATGACAAGCCTTAAAATGACATGCAACACTGCTAGTCAATTTTTCATTTTTAACATCATCTCTGTGTTCTCTTAATCTTTCAAGGAGTTGTCTCTTCATTTTCCCCACGTAATACATCGGACATGGCCAAAAAAGAAGATAGACCACTCCAAAAGTCTGACAATTTATCAAGTGGTTAATACGGAAGGTTTTGCCCCCAGTAGAAAATGTATTGGTTCTAACAATATAGCTACATGACACACATTTTCCACAGGGGCAACTACCTTTTTGTGATTGGTGCCTTGTGAGCCAATTTTGTTTCAAAGTTTTAATAAAATGGCTTCTTACCAAGCAATCTTTTAGACTCAATGCTTTTCTTGCTGTCAAAAGAGGACACTCCCCTGCTTTTCCTGCAATTCTTTTGTCAGCAAGTAGAAAATGCCAATTTGTGGTCAAGATATGGCAATTTTGTCCCAGTGGCAATCATACTGTGATATAAGTCTTACATTGGATTTTTGTTCCTCATTTGTTTTATATCTCGCTATTTAAAAATAGGATATCCTCTCTTTTCATCCTTCTCACTCTATTGAGAGAGCTTTTACCACTTTTTTAGAGTATCCTCTAGACAAAAACCTCTCTTTCATTTTATTAGCGTGAAAGTCAAAACTGGAATTGGTGGAACAGTTTCTATGTAAACGCAAAAACTGTCCATAAGGGATACCCTTCTTCAAAGAGTGAGGATGATTACTCTTGAAGAAGGCTATTAGTAGCCGTAGGTTTACTAAAATTTTGATCATTTCCCAAAGAGACGTCTCTCATTTAATATGTGAAATTTATTTTCTTTTGGTTCAATTCTAATTTAATTTTGATTGTTTATATGTGTAATAATAAAAACTTTTTGTGCTTTAAAACACATGCTGGTCTATAAGTATTATTCTCTGTGTCTGCTGAGTTACACACGTGCTACCTTATAATTATTATTATTAAAATTTCCATTGGTTTTGGGAATATACTTGATTTTTGAGGGTGCTGAAATCCCTATCTTTATATAAGGACTACTGATCCTTATCCTCTTTCTGTATTGTAAAATTTAAATTGTCTTTTAAAAGCTTTACTGGATGATAAGCAAAAGAACAGTTGGTAGTTCAAATTGAAGATTACTGAAACAGCAGGTTCGAACATAGGCCCAATGCAGAACGCTAAAGTCCAATACAAGGTTTACAATACTTAAGTAGGTTGCAGTAGCAAAGTCCAATGGACACTGGTGCTTGAATCGTGCAGTAGAGGATAAGGCTGTTATAGAAAACAGAAATGTATAGCAGGTGCAGCTGGTAGGAGAAAAGCAGACACAGGATTCTGAGCAGGTGCAGCATACCCAGCGAGTACTGTTGGTGAGACTCACGGGGTACCAAGTGGGTACTGTATACACAGCTGATTTGAAGAGCGCTGTCACTGGTATAGAAGACACAGACTTCTCAGCAGGCACAGGATAACCAGTGAGTACTGTTAGTAAAACTGTCACAGGATACCAGATAGGTACACCAGGCACAACTGGTTTGAAGAAGGCTATTATTAGTATAGAAGACATAGGATTCTCAGCAGGCACAGGATTCCCAGCAGGTCTCTGTGATACTGTCACGAGATACCAGATAGGGACACTAGGTACAGCTAGTGTCCCTATCTGTCACTAGTATAGTAGAGGCATGATTCTCAGCAGGCACAGTATACCCAGCCGGTACTGTTGGGGAGACTGTCAAGGGATACCAGATAGGTACAGATGGCACAACTGGTTTGAGGAAGGCGATCACTAGTTTAGTAGACACATGCTTCTCAGCAGGCACATGATACCCAGCGAGTACTGTTGGTGAGAATGTCACAGAATACCAGCAAGGTACAGCAGGCACAGCTGGTTTGAGAAAGGGTGTCACTGGTATGGTAGTCCCAGGATTCTCAGCAGCCACAGGATACCACAGGCATCTCAGCAGCCACAGGATACCCAGCGGGTACTGTTGGGAAGACTGTCACGGGGTACAGCAGGCACGGCTTCAGGAACAAGCTGAGCATACACAGGTATCGGGCAATTTTGCTTGACTTTCAGGAACCAGGTGAGCATATGCAGGTGCAAGGTAAGTATGCATGGTCTCTGGAATAAGGTGAGCATACACAAGTGCAAGGTAAGTATGCTTGATCTCTGGAGCAAGGTGAGTATACACAGGTATCAGGTAAGTATACTCTTGTTCTCTGTAACAAGGTGAGCATACCCAGGTACAAGGTAAGTATACTTGGTCTCTGGAAGTAGATAAGAATAGTCAGGAATTAGGTAAGTATGTTTTGCTTACAGGAAGAAGAACACGATAGGGAAGGCAATAACCAGGGTGGTGAGCTGAGTTAGCTAATTGATTGAGAAATCTAATGAGGGCTTTATTTTCCTTACCACACTCTTGCTAAAATATTTATAAACACTTTTCACTATATGATGCTTTAAGATTATTAATCAGAGGGCATCTTTTTGGTCAATTACTAGCTCTGACACCTACAGTTATCCCACGTTAATTTTGTGACAATACACTTTATAGCTGCTCTATGGTCCTAATTTAAAGAAAAAATACAACTCTTCTGGTTTTATTAATACCATTTCTTCTTTTATTTCTCTTAGGGCCTGATGATATAAAAACGGCTTCGCTCTGGTGAGATTATATAAATTGATCCTCCAGTACTGTGAGATCCCTAGTGAAATTCTAAGATTTTACTATATTTATCCAAGGGGATTTTGCCTGCATTTCTGTATGTGAAAGTGAGACAAGCCCAGTGCAATATAGCACCACATGACAGGAGAGTTCTGCTGCATTTGCACTTTGTGCATTATATTTAAAAAAAATTAGACTTCAGATTACATTTTATTACATTTCTACATAGTTTTCTTTGTACACAGCAGTCTATTTAGGATTGTGATTTTACAAATTCTGATTATACTTTCACATTTTCTGTGTAACTTTAACAAATTAGGCTCATACGTTGTATATTTATGTGTATCTTTTACAAATAACATTGCACTTAGTTTTATTTTAAATAGAAGAAATACAAACAGCTTCAGTTTCCCAGAGAGCTTTATTACTTTCTATGGGCCCGATTAGCACAGATTCTATATTTTGGAGAAAAATTATAGTGCAGACTTCACAAGGGCTGAACTCAAAGAATGCTATACGAAAGAAGGCAGAACCTGGAAGTCCCAGAGAGATGAAAGATGCCTTTCATACAGGTAGATACAGGTTTATTTCACAGGTAAGTATTTATTTAGTTTTAAATAGGTATTATTTAGTTAATAATTGCAACTTTAATTTAGCTCTATTTTAATTATGTTAAAGTTAGGGGGTGTTAGGGTTAGGTTTAGGGGTTAATAGTTTATTTAGGTTGTTGCAATGTGGGGGGCTGGCGGTTTAGGGGTTAATAGGTTTGTTTAGTGGTAGTGATGTGGGAGGCCAGAGGTTTAGGGGTTAATAGCTTTATTTAGTGGCGGCGATGTCAGGGAGCGGCGATATAGGGGTTAATATCTTTTTTAAAGTCTGGCTATATTGGGGTGCCGGGAAATAAGGGTTAATAACTTTAATTAAAGTGTCGACGATATCGGGAGCAACAGATTAGGGGTTAATAGATTTATTTCGGTGGTGGCGATATCGGGAGCTGCAGATTAGGGGTTAATAACATTATGTAGGTGTCGGTGATGTCGGGGGCAGCAGATTAGGGGTGTTTAGACGTGGGGTTTATTTTAGGGTGTTAGGTTTTAACGTAACCTTTTTCCTTATAGACATCAATGGGGCTGCGTTACGGAGCTTTTCGTTCCGCAATCGCAGGTGTTATGTTTTTTTCTGAAACTCTCTCCCCATTGATGTCTATGGGGAAAGCGTGCACGAGCACATCAAAGCAATGCTTGTATTTTGAGCGGTTTGGAGCTCAGCACAACCATATCGCACGCACAAGCTGGCTTTTCTAAAACTCGTAATGGCAGCACTATGGAGGGTGAAATAATGCAACTTTGCATTCGTTAACTACCCTCTATAGTGCAAAACTTGTAATCTAGGTGATAGAAAGTAATAAGGCTCTCTGGGAAGTTAACAAGAGAACACCTAAGGCTGATATAAAAGTCTCAGTTTGCAGCAAATACAAATTAAACTGATACATTTTCATTAAAATTAACTTATTTTACCGTATATTATGCATATAGAAAAGGTAAATAGAGTTAGAACCTTAGCCACTTAGATAACATCAGAACCTAAGGTCTATAAGGGAATATATCAGGGGAGGATGAGTTCCAGATCACTAAGATTATTAAAATTGTACTGAGATATGGGGGGCGGAGCTTGGCCGCGCAGGCAAATGGCCGCATGATTTGTTAGCTCCTAGGCCCCACTCCTTAAACCTCACAAAATTAGCCTTAACAGCCAGGGGAACCGGGTAAATAACTTCTGCCCAATAGAGGGGAACCCTTCAAGGTACGATACAGCACCGCGACCGTTTGCCCGACAACAGCAGGAGAGACCTCCGGAGAAAACAAGGTGCCGCATAAGAGCAAGCGGCGCGTACAGCACAGAGTCATAAGCAGAGACCAAGGCTCCGGTACTCACCTTATTGCGGACTCAACCCGAGTCGCGCAGCGCATACGGCCACTTCATAAAAGGGCAACTACAGGACCTGACTCGCGGCACGGCGTAGGACTGAGGCCTGCGCGTGACCGCTTCACAAATAAGCAGAGGCCATTAACGACAACAGCGGGAAACCTGGGCCTGAGCGCGACCGCATCACAAATAGACTGAGGTGGGTAAAGCCCACGCACATACCTGTAAAGACCGGTCTCAGCTATACTATAGCCCCGGAACAAAGACCTGCAATAGAGATCAATAGAAGGGTGAGCTGGCCACAGGGGGAGTAAAAATATAAAAAAAAAGAGAAAAGGATAAATAAAAGAAACGCTTGCTGGCAGGCTATCCAGATACACAAGGGAGAGTGAAAACTTGCTACTGTGAAGTCAGCAAATTTAACCTATCCAAACAAAGAACTATCGCAGGAACACCACATAGATACAAACCCTGGCCATGCCAGGCCACAAGATAAACAGAACAGAAACCAACATAAAAAAACAAACCGATACAGCAATACTTAAAGACACAAGAGAAACCCAGCAGTTTGCAAAACATGGATTCTGAGCAGCAACAGAGACAGGCAGACCGACCACAGACCCCAAACACCCCAGCTACATCACAACTTCTCACAAAAGAGGACTTAAACTCACTCTGCACAAAAGAGGATATTAAAGAAATAGTTGGGGAAGTTAAAAATTGGTTTGGGGAATTAAAGAAAGACCTAACAAAAGTAACACACAGAATATCAGCTCTGGAAGAATTCCATAATGCCACGTGTAACGACGTGCAACATATCTCAAAACTGGTGTATGATCAGCAAGAAACAATATACCAACTACTGGACAAAGTAGAGGACCTAGACAATAGAGGAAGGCGTAACAACCTTCGAATATGCGGAATCCCTGAATCAATACAACCATCAGCGATCGAGGGCTGCCTGCAAGCACTTTTCAGAACTATCAAGGGTACTAACAGCTCTCCAGACATAAAGATTGAAAGAGCCCACAGAGCACTGCGAGCAAAACCGCCGCCGAAGGCACCCCCTCGTGATATTATCCTAAACTACTTAACTTCAAAGATAAGGAGGAGATCCTTCGCCATGCTCGACAAAAACAAAAGATCATGCACGCTGGCAACCACATACAGGTGTTCGCTGACTTGAGCCCAACGACACTACAGAAAAGGAGGGAATTGCAGTTCATTACTACAGTGCTCAGAGAACAGAGCATCCCATACAGATGGGGCTTCCCCGTTAGCATCATAGCAAGCAGAGGAGGAACCACTGCAGTTTTTAGAAATATGGACGACCTCTCCAACTTTAATGAGGCTTTACAGATCAATATCCCAGACCCCGAAGAAAACCAGCATAATGTACAGAAAAAGAAACCGGCTACAAAAGATCTACAGACCACACAGAACAGCAGCACGAGATCCACTACTTCAACGGACTCCCCAGGGTCTGATCACATAGAAATCTAACCCCCTTGGACTGCACGAACTGTTCACCTGGCTGCTACCAAAAGGCTAAAGGTCGTATGTTATGTAATTATAAGAAATGTTCTAATATAGGTTTGGGGGTGGGGATACTATCCCTGTTTTAGTAACTTACTGTTATAATAGTTCTATTTTGTTTAAAGTGAATTAACATAATTTGAAACAAGAATTTTAAGCTCAGGTATATATAGTAAAGGCACAACTGAGCTGAGAGACTCTGAAAGACTTATACCTGGAAACTGTTTGTATTGTTGTTGCATTTCCTGCATATTTACCTAAAAATTCTATTGTACCTTGTTGATTGTTTACAGTTTTTTCCTATATATTTTTCTTTATTTCCGAACCTACTGCATTGGTACACATATACAACAACAACACATACTTAACTAGCAAACTAACGATCCTAGAGAAACAAATATAAGATGGCACACAATACACACACACTCACACTGACAACGGTGAATGTGAAAGGACTCAACAGCTCCGAGAAAAGGTCTATGGTTTTTAGGGACTTATACAGAACAATGGGAGACGTCCTGTTTATCCAGGAAACACACTTCAAAAAGGGGAGAGAGCCTAAAGTCTTAAGTCATAAATATAGAACCTCATACTTGGCATCAGGTACCACAAAAAAAGGGTGGGTGGGAATCCTACTCAAAAACAACATACAATTTCAAGCTACTTATATAGAACGAGATAGGGAAGGCAGATACATAATCTTGGTTGGCCTCCTCTTTAATAAACCGGTGACATTTGCGAATGTTTACCTGCCTAACAAAGACCATCACTTTGTCTTTAGAACAGTGTTTCAGTCCTTACTCTCACACACAAAAGGAATACTATTCATAAATGGGGACTTCAACACACCATTAGACCCGACATTAGACACATCTACAGGGGCCTCTTGCACACCCAAGAAGGTGATCAAAACTATAAATAGCTACATTCAGCAACTGGGGCTTCATGACGTCTGGAGAACGGGTAACCCCACTACTAAAGACTACACGTTCTATTCCCACCCGCACCACACATTTACGAGAATAGACTACATTCTAACTGACCAAACGGGACTCTCTATGATCACAGACTCTAAAATTCTTCAAATTACATGGTCTGACCATGCACCTGTGCAGTGCGAGGTGGAATGGCCAAACATCCCGCACAAACCTTTCATGTGGAAATTGGACGAAAACATACTAGAACACATATTGATTAGCGAAGGGATAAAGCGCACACTAGGGCATTATTTCAGAGAGAACAACTCAGTCGAGGTAAACCCATCTGTAGTATGGGAAGCACACAAGTGCGTAATGAGAGGGGAGTTCCTCATGTATAAAGCCAGGGAAAAGAAAGAAAAAAGACAATTCCTGAACTCTACTCTTGCACAAATAGGGTACTGGGAGAAGCTACACAAACAAGACCCACAGTATGCTACAGCATTGAGTGAATTGACTAAAGTAAGGCAATCATTAAAGGACCACCTCATTAAGGAACACCAACACAAATCCGCATTACTAAGGCAGAAATACTTTGACGTGCAAGACAAGGCAGGAACCTCATTAGCAAGGGCACTCAAAAGGAAACAGCTTAACACATATGTGCACACTATCTCAGACAGCCAAGGCAATATACACAGAGACAGTAAAAATATTGCAGAAGTTTTCCGGCAATACTACTCGACATTGTATAACATAAAAGACACAACCACATGCCATTCGATAGAATCATACTTAGGTGACATAAACTTTCCTACACTTGAAAAGGAAGAGATGGTCAAATTAGAATCCCCTATCACGACAGACGAAATCAAAAAGGCAATTCAGGAGATGCCAGCTGGGAAAAGTCCAGGCCCAGATGGATTTTAGCATGAAGTATTACAAAAAATTATAGACCTCCTGGTGATACCCCTAGAAAAGATGTTTAACTCATTCTCCTCCTCCACCGGCTTCCAGCAAAATATGTTAGAGGCCCATATAACTGTTCTGCCAAAACCGGGAAAACAACCTGACAGACCAGAACACTTTCGCCCGATATCACTCTTGAACTCAGACATTAAGATATTCGCCAAAATATTGGCGAATAGAATCAATCAATACCTACCCAGGCTGATCCATACGGATCAGGTTGGCTTTATCCCCGGCAGAGAAGCACGGGATAACACGCTGAAAACAACTCCAGATAATAACACACGTCCAAAACAATAAAATACCTTACAGTACTAGGTTTCCACAGACGCTGAAAAAGCATTTGATAGGGTAAATTGGCAATTTTTTAAAAGCGGTCATGCATAAAATGAAATTTGGCGACAAATTTATAGCACAAGTGTTTCTCCATGTACACATCCCCCACAGCCAAAGTTAGGGGTAAACGGACTCCTTTCAGAAAACTTCCATATAGGCAATGGGACGAGGCAGGGCTGTCCACTATCCCCAGTGCTTTTTGCAATAACCATAGAAAGCATTAGCGCAGAAAATTAGAAGCAATGAACAGATAACGGGAGTACAGTTGGCAACACTGATCACAAGTTAGCGTTTATATGCGGATGACGTCCTCCTTATACTCACTAACATAGAGGCATCCCTGCCAGAGGCAATGAAAGAGTTCCAAGATTTTGGAAAAGTATCAAATTTCCTAATAAACAATACTAAATCTGAAATACTAAATATAACATATGAAGGTGAGACACTAAAACAATTGACAATGGACTGCCCCCTAAAAAAAAAACAAAATATAAAACTCAAATACTTGGGTATTTTCCTAGCACCAGACGCACAGGTCATAATTCCAGGCCAACTATAAAAAAATGGAGTGAAAACCTGGCAGCAGATCTCTCTAGTTGGAAAAACAAATCTATCTCACGGGTGGGGAGAATTAATGTAGTAAAGATGAATGTCCTCCCTAGGATCCTATACCTACAGACTACTCTATCCACCTACCAAAATCAATACCTTAGACCGTATCCAATCTCTAATAGAACAATTTATATGGCAAGGGGCTAGGCCGCGGATAACAAAACAGACAATGTACTTACCCAGAGAACAGGAGGATTGGGGAGTCCCTAATATACGCACGTATAAGACAGCAATTCCACTACACAGGCTGATAGATTTATGCACCAACAACTTGTATAAGCAATGGACCCAATTGGACAGACAAATCCTACAACTTGACAATGTGGGTGTTATGGCATGGTTACCAACAAAACAAAGGTCACCCATTATACAACAATACCCAATGTTGGCGGAGCTGTTCGCTACATGGGACAAAATGATAAACACTACCACAAACATATCAAGCACACTCTCCCCAATGACCCCCTTGTGCAACAATACCACTCTACCATGGAACATTAAAGTCACCCATTCAGAACAAGGAGTACACATAAAAAATAGAGTTATGACAGTATTCTGCCAAGACGGTAAGATGAGGGCCCTAGAGGACATTACGGAAAGTCACCCCGACATACACCTGAACTGGTACTCATACTCGCAAATAAAACATTATATAGACACACACCCCTGTAAGCAACAACTGACTAGACGGTTAACACCTTTCAAAAACCTGTGTCAACTAGAAAATACACCCAGGTACACTATATCTATATTGTATAAGTAGCTACTAACCGATGATAAACAACAGCTTCCATCATACACAATAGCATGGGAGAAAGAAATGGGAATAACGATACCTTTAAAAGAATGGCAGAGAGCCTTCCTAGCCACCAAAAAATCCTCAATCTCCACGAGGATACTTGAAACAAATTACAAATTCCTCACAAGGTGGTACCTCACACCCACCAGATTACATAAAATATATAAATCGGCAAGTGATAGGTGCTGGAGGGGATGCGGGGAAGTAGGGAACCCCACACACATTTGGTGGAAGTGCGATAGGTTAGACACTTATTGGGTAGAAATACTAAAACAAATTTCAGATATAATCGGGAGTCATTTACCCAACGATCCTCGGATTCTATTTTATATGGCATTCCCCAAAATCGAAAGCGCCACAGCCAGGACCTTACTGACAGTATTAATTAACAGCGCCAAAACACTGATCCCAAAATATTGGAAGACGGCAACAGTGCCCACAGTACAGGAGTGGAGGGCACAGGTAGATAACCTATTACACCTAGAGAGATGCCATCATTTGAAGGCTGGTACCATAGAGACACATGAACTCATGCTAGAAATGTGGAAACAATACAACAGATAGGCATACAGGGCAAATCTACACGATGATACACACTTCAGAAGCCAGTCACTTAATATGATCCCTAATCACAGACTAGGAGT
Source organism: Bombina bombina (assembly GCF_027579735.1). Taxonomy (NCBI): domain Eukaryota; kingdom Metazoa; phylum Chordata; class Amphibia; order Anura; family Bombinatoridae; genus Bombina; species Bombina bombina. The sequence continues at coordinate 1,293,888,085 of NC_069499.1, read as the reverse complement.
GTGGTTTTTATGGTATGCATTGATTTAGTTATAGTGTGTTGTTGTACAGGAAGAAGGACTTTGTGGGGTTATACCCCAGAGCGCATAAGCTCTGACCTTTTCTAAAAGAGGACATTGCATTAGAAAATTCAAAGCAAAGTAGACCCACGGGAGTGGGCGGACTTTTAACTGTCGATCTAGATGCCAGAATTGTATATCTGTACTATGTATTTATGGATCGCCACCCTATCAATATATGTAAACGGACAATTTTTGTTGGTAATATGTTTAATACTAAATAAAAAAAACCTTTAAAAAAAAAAAAAAAAAAAATTAAACTGAGATATAAATATATGGAGGAGGGAAAAAAATTAGATTGTAAGATGGGAGGCTAGTCCAGAATGCTATCCGATAACGCCTGAGATTTTAAGGATACAGTTTGGGGTAAGGAATCTAGAGAGAAAAAAGTAAAAGATTTGAATTGTACTAATTGAATGTATAATGAGAGAAATAATTTGAAGACTGTATTGTTACTGTTTGATTGTTTATTTATTGTTATTGATGATGTTACATGTACATTATACATAATATGTGAGAAATCAATAAAAAGATTTCAACAAAAAAAATTAACTTATTTTACCAATAGCTTAGTATTAGGGCTGCACGATTAATCGTTGTGGTTTCAAAACAACAAGAGTATGCGATTTTTAGCCCGCCCCATTTTACGTCACCTATGACTTACAGGAGGGCCACCAAATTGCCGTGCCCGCCTTGTGACATTGAGCCAACTTACCGGGGAACACTGTGGCTGATGTGGTTTACAGGGAGGGGGTGCGCTGTGGCTGATGCAGGTTACAGGGAGGGGGGCCGACTTACCGGGTTGCGCTGTGGCTGATGCGGGTTACAGGGAGGGGGCTGACTTACCAGGGAGCGCTGTGGCTGATGCGGGTTACAGGGAGGGGGGTGCATTGTGGCTGATGTGGGTTACAGGGAGGGGAGCCGACTTACCGGGGAGCGCTGTGGCTGATGCGGGTTACAAGGAGGGGGGTGTGTTGTGGCTGATGCGGATTACAGGGAGGGGGGTGCGCTGGGACTTATGTGGGTTGAGGGCTGATGGTGGTTACAGGCGGTGCTTATGATGTTAAAGGGGGTGCTTATTGGGGGTTTCAGTGGTAGCTGATAGGACTTATGTAGGTTACAGAAGGGGGCTCATGGGGGGTGCAGGGTTACAGTGGGAGCTGATGGGGCTTATGTAGGTTTATAGAGGGGGACTTATGGGGGTTACAGGGGGTGCTGACGTGAAAATCACTATTAAATCGCAATGTGATTATTTTTAAAAAAAATCACGATTCCCCCCCATATTGCCCAGCCCTACGTAGTATATATTGCTTGTCTATCAGTTACAAGGTGTGTGAGATGATTCAGTGAGACCAGCTTGTGTAAAATGATTACAGCATTTCACAAGAATTGTGCAAGAGCGGTATACATACCCTGGGAACTCTCCTGTTCACACCAGGGAGCTGTCAGTTTTCCATTTTTATTTTACAGTAGAACAAATACAAAGTGCAATGTAATTTGTAAAAACTACACAGAATTATAAAAAATATGATCCTAGTTTGTTAAAGTAGCATATCAACTTTCAAAACATAATAAGAATATGTAAGATAACTGCTGGATCTAAATATAAATGTATTAAAAACTAAAATAGAAAGTTCAAAGCTTAAATGTAATATCACTGAAAGGACCCAATCTGAAATGTAAAGTAATATAAAATACACAGCACAAAGTGTAAGTGTAATAAAACTATCATATCATGCAGTGCTATACTGCACTAGGCTTGTGTCTCCTTCACATACAGAAATGCAGGGAATGCCTCTTAGACAAGTATAGTAATATTTGCCTGTCTATAATCTTGTGAGAGGACTTGCAGTTCTGGAGGCTTCCTCCTCTTTTTCTTTAAGCATTTAGTGAACTCAGCCCCTGTGAAGTCTACTATACAATTTTTCTCTGAGCAGAATAATCTTGTATCATCAGGCTCTTAGACCCAGTAGTGGCTCCTTTTGACCTGTATCCCCCATTTCCCCTTATGCCCAGCTTATGAGAGGCAAGTTCTATTACTTCTCTGAAGGGGAAACTCTTAATATATTATTGTATTTTATATTGTTTCAGTTATATATTAGGGATATTATACATATGTGTTAGAAAATAAAGAGGTCTTATTTATAAGTGGGTTCTTATACCTGTTGATTTTATCAATGCATATTTTGATTCCAAGGCATCTACTTATCAAGCCGTCGACTTTCTAGCATACAACGGCACCAATACGCTCGCCTAAGATCGCCTAACATCACTGCTGCGGACCTGAATACGTTCTCCAAAGTTACCAAAAAAGCTGTCAAAAAGCCGTGCACCAAGTACGGTGCGATGAGCAGCGGACTGTTGTTAACTAACAGTCATCGATCTCGCTGCTCTTTGGCTTTTTTTCAGCTTTCTTGGTACCCTGTCACTAAACACTGCCACTATACTATACAGTTTACCCCCTAAACCGCCGCTCCTGGACCCCGCCGCAACTCTAATAAAGTGTTTAACCCCTAAACCGCTGCTCCCAGACTCCGCCGCAACTCGAATAAATGTATTAACCCCTAAACCGCCGCTCCCGGAGCCCACCGCCACCTACATTATACATATTAACCCCTAATCTTCCGCCCCCTATACCGCCACCACCTACATAAAGTTATTAACCCCTATCCTGCCGCTCCCGGACCCCGCCGCAACTAAATAAAGTGTTTACCCCCTAAGCTGCTCCCGGAGCCCATCGCCACCTACATTATATTTATTAACCCCTAATCTGCCCCCTACACCGCCGCCATCTACATTATATGTATTAACCCCTAATCTGCCCCCCCTACACCGCCGCCACTATATTAAATGCATTAACCCCTAAATCTAAGTCTAACCCTAACACCGACTAACTTAAATATAATTTAAATAAATCGAAATAAATTATGCCTATTTAAAACTAAATACTTACCTATAAAATAAACCCTAAGATAGCTACAATATAACTTATAGTTACATTGTAGCTATCTTAGGATTTATTTTTATTTTACAGGCAACTTTGTATTTATTTTAACTAGGAGCAATAGTTATTAAATAGTTATTAACTATTTAATAACTACCTAGTTAAAATAAATACAAAAGTACCTGTAAAATAAAACCTAACCTAAGTTACAATTACACCTAACACTACAATTAAATTTATTACCTACATTAACTACAATTAACTACAATTAAATAAAATTAAATAAAATTATCTAAAGTACAAAAAAAACCAAACACTAAATTACAGAAAATAATAAAATAATTACAAGATTTTTAAGCTAATTACACCTAATTTAATCCCCCTAATAAAATTAAAAAGCCCCCCAAAATAATAAAAAGCCCTACCCTATACTAAATTACAAATAGCCTTTAAAAGGGCCTTTTGCGGGGCATTGCCCCAAAGTAATCAGCTCTTTTACCTGAAAAAAAGTACAATACCACCCAACATTAAAACCCACCACCTACACACCCAACCCTACTCTAAAACCCACCCAATCCCCCCTTAATAAAACCTAACACTAACCCCTTGAAGATCACCCTACCTTGAGACGTCTTCACCCAACCGGGCCGAAGTCCTCAACGAAGCCGGGCAGAAGTGGTCCTCCAGACGGGCAGAAGTCTTCATCTAACCCGGGCAGAAGAGGTCCTCCAGACGGGCAGAAGTCTTCATCCAGGCAGCATCTTCTATCTTCATCCATGCGGAGCGGGTCCATCTTCAAGACTTCCGACGCAGAGCATCCTCTTCCAACGACATCCGACAACTGAATGAATGTTCCTTTAAATGACGTCATCCAAGATGGCGTCCCTTGAATTCCGATTGGCTGATAGAATTCTATCAGCCAATCAGAATTAAGGTAGGAAAAATCCTATTGGCTGATACAATCAGCCAATAGGATTGAGGTTCAATCCTATTGGCTGATCCAATCAACCAATAGGATTGAGCTTGCATTCTATTGGCTAATTGGAAAAGCCAATATAATGCAAGCTCAATCCTATTGGCTGATTGGATCAGCCAATAGGATTGAACTTCAATCCTATTGGCTGATTGCATCAGCCAATAGGATTTTTCCTACCTTAATTCCGATTGGCTGATAGAATTCTATCAGCCAATCGGAATTCAAGGGACGGCATCTTGGATGACGTCATTTAAAGGAACATTCATTCAGTCGTCGGATGTCGTTGGAAGAGGATGCTCCGCGTCAGATGTCTTGAAGATGGACCAGCTCCGCGCCGGATGGATGAAGATAGAAGATGTCTGCCCATCTGGAGGACCACCTTTGCCAGCTTTGTGGAGGACTTCGGCCCGGTTGGGTGAAGACTTCTCAAGGTAGGGTGATCTTCAATGGGTTAGTGTTAGGTTTTTTTTGTAAGGGGGGATTGGGTGGGTTTTAGAGTAGGGTTGGTTGTGTGGGTGGTGGGTTTTAATGTTGGTGGGGGGGTATTGTACTTTTTTTTACAGGTAAAAAAGCTGATTACTTTGGGGCAATGCCCCGCAAAAGGCTCTTTTAAGGGCTATTTGTAATTTAGTATAGGGTAGGGCTTTTTATTATTTTGGGGGGCTTTTTTATTTTATTAGGGGAATTAGATTAGGTGTAATTAGTTTAAAAAACTTGTAATTATTTTATTATTTTCTGTAATTTAGTGTTTATTTTTTTTGTACTTAAGATAATTGTTTTTAATTGTATTTAATTGTACTTAGTTTAGGGAATTAATTTAATTGTAGTGTAGTGTTAGGTGTAATTGTAACTTAGGTTAGGTTTTATTTTACAGGTATATTTGTATTTATTTTAACTAGGAAGTTATTAAATAGTTAATAACTATTTAATAATTATTGTACCTAGTTAAAATAAATACAAACTTGCCTGTAAAATAAAAATAAACCCTAAGCTATCTACAATGTAACTATTAGTTATATTGTAGCTATCTTAGGGTTTATTTGATAAGTAAGTATTTAGTTTTAAATAGGAATCATGTATTTAATGATAGGAATATTTATTTAGATATATTTAAATTACATTTGTGTTAGGGTTAGACTTAGGTTTAGGGGTTAATAAATTTAATATAGTGGCGGCAGTGTAGGGGGGGCATATTAGGGGTTAATAAATATAATGTAGGTGGCGGCGGTGTAGGGGGGCAAATTAGAGGTTAATACACATAATGTAGGTGGCGGCAGTGTAGGGGGCGGCAGATTGGGGGCGGCAGATTAGGGGTTAATAAGTATAATGTAGGTGGCAGTGGGCTCCGGGAGCGGTGGTTTAGGGGTTAATAAGTTTATTTCGTTGCGGCGGGGTCCGGGAGCGGCGGGATAGGGGTTAATAAGTTTTATTTAGGCGTCAGCGGTGTCGGGCGGCAGATTAGGGGTTAATAAGTATAAAGTAGGTGGCGGCGGTGTGGGGGGGGAAGATTAGGGGTGTTTAGACTCGGGGTACATGTTAGGGTGTTAGGTGTACACGTTCCCATAGGAATCAATGGGATATCGGGCAGCAGCGAACATAAGCTCTCGCTGCTTTCCGACTCCCATTGATTCCTATGGCATCGCCTCCAGTGCAGCAGATTGAAAACCAGGTACGCTGGGCCGGAATAGTGCCGAGCATACCTGGTAGGAATTTGATAACTTCCAAAAGTAGTCAGATTGTGCCGAACTTGCGTTCGGAACATCTCTAGTGACGTAAGCATCGATCTGTGTCGGACTGAGTCCGGCGGTTCATATGTTAAGTCACTAAATTCTACTTTTGCCGGTCTGTAGGGTTTGATAACTAAGGCGAATCAGGCTCGCCACAAATACGCTGGGGAATTCCAGCGTATTTGCGGTTGACGGCTTGATAAATACATGCCCAAGAGTGGCCTGGTTTGTTTTACTCCTCTGTACCTCCACACTTTTTATTAGTGGAAAGCTATGGTAAGTGGTCAATGAGAGGCCACAATTTATTATGTGGAGACCCATTTCCTTTTTGTTTAATATGTGCTACCACTACCAGGGGTTAACAATTAGTATTTCTCTATCTTAAAACTTTTAGGTTCAGTTCACTCACTGTCTAGCAGGCAATATTTACTAATTGTGTAGCAGCTAGCTACTACTGTTTTAGCATATATATCACTCATCATGTGTTCATATGGAAACCTTTGCTTTCCTTTGCTTGTATGTATATATTTTTTTATTATTATTTTTTGAGGACGTTTCCAAAAAATACAAGAAATACAATGATACTTGAATACACTTGTGACAAATAATTAGTTATAAGCAGTACGATTAAATGCATTCATTGAAGAAGTAAAGTCCTCTTTTCAATCCTGTGACGTGAAAACAATATTACAGAAGTAAATCTGAACAGGTTATATAACAATTAAAGTGAAACTTTAACATCAATAATAAGAAACTTTTCAAGGTAGTTGCTTGCTCATTAATCAGCCGTCTCAGGTTGGAGCTTGGTATTATAACCACAGTTGGTAGTAGTAATTCTTACACACGCATACTGTCTGTCAGTAGTAGCTTGTATGTATATTTTGACACCTCAATAAAAATAAAAATCTTAGAAAAACATATATATCTAGAATGTTTAGATATAATTTCTATAATAATAACTGTTGATTATTTCTTCTCTCAGGAGGCCCTTGATTTTAAAACATTAATCTACTCAGAAAAAGACCAACATGAACACTACATTAAAGCACTGGAAAGAAGCTGCAACCCTGATTTTAGTAGCAGGAACTCAACATGGGAATATTCAGAAAGTTCAGGATTTACCTCAGAAAATCTTGTGGCGTAATCTGAAGAAAAGTTCTTTTGACTATGAAATTCTGTTACTGAAACGCAGTCAAAAGAGTGGGTTCATGCCAAATGCTTTTGTCTTTCCTGGTGGCCTTGTTGAACCTTCAGATTTTTCGAATGACTGGATTAAAGTGTTTGATAGTTATAAGAATAAACCCAACTTTGGCCTAGGTTTGGTAAAGCAGCATCATAGCAGTCGATCTCCAATGTTTTTAACAGACAGGTCAGAGTTCGGTTCCCAAATTCCTGGGGAAGTTGCTTTTCGTATCTGTGCAATCAGAGAGACCTTTGAAGAGTCTGGTATTTTGTTAGTTGTGCCTGAAAATACCAAACCTGAAGAAAGCCAGACCCTCATGGAAGCTTGCAATTCAGACGAAGAAATACTCAACAAGTGGAGACTGGAGGTTCAGAAAAATCCATTCAAGTTTATTCAGCTGTGTGAGGAAATGCGTTGTCTTCCAAATATCTGGGCACTTCATGAATGGGGGAACTGGCTGACACCCGTTCTTTCAAATAATTCAAAAGGCAGGCGTTACGATACAGCTTTTTTCATTTGCTGTTTATCAAAGAAGCCCACAACTTCAGATGATCAGAAGGAAGTCTCACTTTTCAAGGTATATTTTATAGACCTCCTATTGCCATTATTTCAGCTCTAGGAAATCAAACTTTCATAGTCCATTCCATGTTAATGTACATATACAATATCATCAAAGTGATCGTTTATTAAAATATTCAAGTACTGTCACCACCTCATCTTAAAATATGTTCTTTATATAATATTATATAACTAGGCTAAATCAATTTACAATAAACAGACATGAAGACCAAAATTTACTTTCAGATAGAGCATACAATTTTAAACAACTTTCCACTTAACTTCTATTATTTAATTTACTTACTGCTAGATTTAGAGTTCTGCGGCCAAAGGGGTGCGTTAGCTACGCGTGCTTTTTTCCCCCCCGCACCTTTTAAATACCGCTGGCTGGGTTTTCAGTGCGTTAGGCTCCAAAAAGGGAGCGTAGAGCATAATTTAATCCGATTGGCTGATCCAATCAGCCAATCAGATTGAGCTCGCATTCTATTGGCTGATCGGAACAGCCAATAGAATGCGAGCTCAATCTGATTGGCTGATTGGATCAGCCAATCGGATTGAACTTGATTCTGATTGGCTGATTCCATCAGCCAATCAGAATTTTCCTACCTTAATTCCGATTGGCTGATTGGCCATCTTGGATGACGTCCCTTAAAGGAACCGTCATTCGTCGGGAAGTCGTCGGTGAAGATGGATGGATCCGTGCTGGAGGTCTTGAAGATCAGCCGGTCGTCATCGGATTGAAGAACATAGAAGATGCGGCTTGGAAAAAGATGTTTGCCGGTCCGGATGTCCTCTTCTGCCCGCTTGGATCAAGACTTCAGCCGGAGGATGGACGTCACTCTTCAGCCCCCGCTTGGGCTTGGATCAACACTTCCGAGGCTTGGATCAAGACTTCCGAGGACGGATCGGTGAACCTGGCATGGTGAAGATAAGGTAGGAAGATCTTCAGGGGCTTAGTGTTAGGTTTATTTAAGGGGGGTTTGGGTTAGATTAGGGGTATGTGGGTGGTGGGTTGTAATGTTGGGGGGGGGGGTATTGTATGGTTTTTTTTACAGGCAAAAGAGCTGAAATCTTTGGGGCATGCCCCGCAAATGGCCCTTTTCAGGGCTGGTAAGGTAAAAGAGCTTTGAACTTTTTTAATTTAGAATAGGGTAGGGCATTTTTTTATTTTGGGGGTCTTTGTTATTTTATTAGGGGGCTTAGAGTAGGTGGAATTAGTTTAAAATTGTTGTAATATTTTTCTAATGTTTGTAAATATTTTTTTATTTTTTGTAACTTAGTTCTTTTTTATTTTTTGTACTTTAGTTAGTTTATTTAATTGTAGTTATTTGTAGGTATTTTATTTAATTTATTGATAGTGTAGTGTTAGGTTTAATTGTAGGTAATTGTAGGTAGTTTATTTAATTTATTTATTGATAGTGTAGTGTTAGGTTTAATTGTAACTTAGGTTAGGATTTATTTTACAGGTAATTTTGTAATTATTTTAACTATTTTAGCTATTAAATAGTTATTAACTATTTAATAGCTATTGTACCGGATTAAAATAAATACAAAGTGGCCTGTAAAATAAATATTAATCCTAAAATAGCTACAATATACTTATTATTTATATTATAGCTATATTAGGGTTTATTTTACAGGTAGGTATTTAGCTTTAAATAGGAATAATTTATATAATAAGAGTTAATTTATTTTGTTAGATTTAAATTATATTTAACTTAGGGGGGTGTTAGTGTTAGGGTTAGACTTAGCTTTAGGGGTTAAAAAATTTATTAGAATAGCGGTGAGCTCCGGTCGGCAGATTAGGGGTTAATGTTTGAAGTTAGGTGTCGGCGATGTTAGGGAGGGCAGATTAGGGGTTAATACTATTTATTATAGGGTTATTGAGGCGGCAGTGAGGCGGATTAGGGGTTAATAACTTTATTATAGTAGCGGTGCGGTCCGCTCGGCAGATTAGGGGTTAATAAATGTAGGTAGGTTGCGGCGACGTTGAGGGGGGGAGATTAGGGGTTAATAAATATAATATAGGGGTCGGCGGTATTAGGGGCAGCAGATTAGGGGTACATAGGATAACTTAGCTGGCGGCGGTGTACGGAGCGGCAGATTAGGGGTTAAAAAATTTAATAGAGTGGCGGCGATGTGGGGGGACCTCGGTTTAGGGGTACATAGGTAGTTTATGGGTGTTAGTGTACTTTATAGCACAGTAGTTAAGAGCTTTATAAACCGGCGTTAGCCCAGAAAGCTCTTAGCTACTGACTTTTTTTTGCGGCTGGAGTTTTGTCGTTAGATTTCTAACGCTCACTTCAGCCACGACTCTAAATACCGGCGTTAGAAAGATCCCATTGAAAAGATAGGATACGCAAATGGCGTAGGGGGATCTGCGGTATGGAAAAGTCGCGGCTGCATAGTGAGCATTAGACCCTTTCCTGACTGACTCCAAATACCAGAGGGCGGTAAAAACCAGCGTTAGGCGCCTCTAACGCTGGTTTTGACGGCTACCGCCCAACTCTAAATCTAGCCGTTAGTTCTCTTGGTATCCATTGATGAAAACCATATCTAGGCTAAGGAGCTGATAGCTAGCTGCTGATTGGTGGCTGCACATATATGCTTCTTGTCATTGGCTTACCGTTGTGTTCAGCTAACTCTCAGCAGTGCACTGCTGCTCCTTCAACAAAGAATAGAAGAAGAATGAAGCAAGAGTGATACTATTAATACATTTGAAAGTTGTTTAAAATTGTATGCTCTATCTGAATCATGAAAGAAAAATGTGTTTCATGTCCCTTTAAAGCATTAGATCATTTTCTTATTGTACTATTGCTTGTCTATACATATAGGTTTAACCTAACACATAGTTTAAGTCCTCTCTGGGAATAGCTATACACTGCAGATCCTGAGTTCAATATGGCTAGTTATTGGCAGCTACACTCATATACCATCCCTGATTGGCCCATCAGCTGTGTACAAATCTGTACTATTAGTGCATTACTAATCTCACAGAATAAATGTTTTAAACTATTTCTGCGTGCCTCTATAAGATATGTATTTACTCCAAGCATCTGATTACTAAAAGAAATGTTGTGTTCTGAAACTATGCACAGACCTTTGGAGTTTGTACTGGTTCATGGATCCATAGATAGCATTACTGACTTTAACAGGGCTAATCTCTGTGAATATAGCCATTACTGTTATTTTTACTAGCATTTCATATACTTATCTTGTATACCATTTAGTTTATCTTAATAATTAAACTATCATGCTTGCTGTTCAATTTCATACAGTATTTTGCAATCCCCTTTCTCAAAATAATAGAAGATAAACAATGCAAAACGTTTCATGCATAGCACAATTTTAATGGTATTTTAAATTATTACAACATTAATAGAGACAGCATATGCTAAAACACAAAAACACCATTTATAATGTGCTAACACATTATGCTTTTTTTTTTTTTGAGATATACAGGCCCATTTATCAAGCTCCGTGCGGAGCTTGAAGGGCCGTGTTTCTGGCGAGTCTTCAGACTCGCCAGAAACACAACTTATGAAGCAGCGGTCTAAAGACCGCTGCTCCATAACCCTGTCCGCCTGCTCTGAACAGGCGGACAGGAATCGCCAGACATCAACCCGATCGAATACGATCGGGTTGATTGACAGCTCCCTGCTGGCGGCCGATTGGCCGCGAGTCAGCAGGGGGCGGCGTTGCACCAGCAGCTCTTGTGAGCTGCTGGTGCAATGTTAAATGCGGAGAGCGTATTGCTCTCCGCATTTAGCGAGGTCTTGCGGACCTGATCCGCAGTGTCGGATCAGGTCCGCAAGCCCTTTGATAAATGGGCCTGATAAGCTTCTGAAATCATTAATCTCTCCATGCCTCCTCCTGTCACAGTCTAGTTCCCTATATGGGAATAAGCTACATGCACCCTCTTTACCTCCTGCATGCGTGCAATGAATGGTGGCGTTAAATATAGTGCTTAAAGGGATAGTAAACGTTCATTATTCAGAGAGAGTATACAGTTTTAAACTATTTTCAAATGTATTTGTTATCTAATTTCCTTTGTTCTCTCAAATATCCTTTGTGGAAGAGTACATCTAGGTAGGCTGATAGGAGCTTAGGAGCTTGCATATGTCTTTAGCAGTTTTTAGCATCAGTGTTTGCTAATATGTATAACATTGCAATAAACATTGTTGCAAACAAAGCTGCAAGATGGCTAAAGACACATGCTTGCTCTTGAGCTCACCTAGGATTACTCTTTAACCCCTTAAGGACCAGGCAATTTTTCAATTTCCTTCTTTTAAGGATCAGGGCTATTTTTACATTTCTGCTGTGTTTGTGTTTAGCTCTAATTTTCCTCTTACTCATTTACTGTACCCACACATATTATATACTGGTTTTCTCGCCATTAAATGGACTTTCTAAAGATACTATTATTTTCATCATATTGTGATATACCTTTAAGGCATATCCCTCCCGCTTTCCTCTTTCCCTATTTAACCACCATCAGGCCTTCAATTCACTGCCTGATAATTGATGTTACCTCTGTGGAGAAACATTGCCTTTGCTGGTTCTGGCTTTTCACAATTTAATCTCAGGTCTCGCCTGTTACCTTGCATAACCTACCTGGAATTACCTTCTAACTCTTATCGTAATCTACAGTCAATCCTGCAATACCTTTCTCATCTCTGCCTGCTTAAGGTATTTGCAGGCTGTCACTATCCACCCGTACGGCACATCAGCTGCTACTACGCCGAAACCGGAAGTGAGTCACACTCGCTCAGTCGGAGCTACCGCTACCACGCCACAACGCTCTCCCAGTTTGTTCCGCAGCCCAAGGTCTGTACTTTCTATTCCTATCAAATACCGAAGGTATATTTGTTATCCACTGCTACAAAATATTCGCTAAGTGTAAACCTTGTGAATATCAAGTATTTATCTGACTATTCTGCTATAATATTTACAAGGTGAAATATACTTTCCTGAGTGAGTGTGTGAAGTCGGATTAACTCTTTATTCAATATATCCTGTTATTTTCATTATAACTATTTTCCTAAGAATATTAACCAATTCTGCTCATTGAATACACTGAACTTATAGTGTTCTCTGATTTTGTTTCTACTTATTTAATATTACAGGTTTATATCTAATTAAAGATATAAACCAGAATCTCACCACATTACAATAATAAGCTCACTGATTATCTGTCTTAAGTTTGAGCCCAATCTTATAGGCAGATTTATCAAAAGAGCAACATTTACTATCATTATAAACTTGTTAGAAATAAAGACTTTATTGAAGTATAACAGTATTATCAGGCCTTTAAAAAAAACAAATATATTCAGCTGTATTATGGATCCTACAGAGATTCAAAAGGCATTTAACAATATCCATCAAAAATTGGATTACCTGGCTTGTGGCCTAACAGAGGTACAGGCAGAGACCACAACCTTAAAAGCTCTAGTAAAAGACTGTTTAACACCTAAACCTTCTGAAATCCCAGAACCTCAAGTACAACCCCCAACACCTTTTTCAGGCAAGAGATCTGCTTTCAGGGATTTCAAAAATTCTTGCCTCCTATTATTTACTTTAAAACCTCGCACTTATCACACTGAAAGATTAAAAGTGTGCACTACCATCTCCTACCTCTCAGGGGAGCCCCGAACCTGGGCAAATAGGTTTTTTGAATCAAATAATCCTATCCTTGATTCCCTACAGGATTTCTTTGCTGCTATGTCTGAGTTATATGAGGATGCTCACACACAGCTGATAGCAGAGACCAAAGTTCGATCCCTAAAGCAGGGAAAGCGTACTGTGGAAGAGTACACCACGGACTTCCAGTTATGGGCGACTGACTCACAATGGAATGAGGTCAGTCTCCGAAACCAATTTAGACTTGGTTTATCAGAAGTCCTAAAGGATGAGCTCTCCCGCCTAGATATGCCTGAATCTCTCTCTGCTTTGATAAAACTCAGCACCACCCTGGACAGACGAATTAGAGAACGAAAGGCTGAAAAGGGAGGTTTTGAGAGCTCTCCTAGGCAATGTTATCAAACTATCGCTCATGATAAAACCACACCTATGGAAATAGGAGCAATAAGGGGTCCATTGACCCTTGAAGAAAAAACTAGAAGGAGACTTTCAAACCTTTGCATGTACTGTGCAAAGAAAGACCATGCTGTCTCGGATTGCCCTTTATTGGACAAACAAAAAAGGGGTAAGAACATTACCATAGAACATGTTAAAACTGAAGATCATGTTAAAACTCATGTTAAAACTGATCTTACTAACCAACTAACTATCTCTCTCTCTCTGCAGTGGGACCAAAACAATCTTCAGAATAAAGCATTTATCGACTCTGGGGCTTCAGTGGTGTATATCAACACTGATTATGTATTAGTTAATAAAATACCCACGGTGTGCAAACAAATCCCTGTGTTTGTTAAATTAATTGATGGTTCCTCAGTACAACATGGACCTATAACACACCATACTATACCTTTATTGATCACAACCACAAACGGACACACTGAATATTTATCTTTTGACATCCTCCCAATTGCAATGCATACCATAATACTAGGTTACAAATGGTTAAAGGTCCATAACCCTATCATAGATTGGACACTCCATAAATTAAACTTACAATCAGATTATTGTCAAAAGACATGTTATCCACAAACTCACATAGCACACATACAAAGTATTCCGGAGGTTTATCAGGATTTGGCGGATGTCTTTAACTTAAAAGAGGCAGAGAATCTTCCTCCACATAGAATTTTCGACTGCCCCATAGAATTAATCCCTGGCTCCCAAATACCTCATGGAAGAATTTATCCCATGTCTCAAAAAGAGCTCAAGGATGTATGTTTATATTTAGATGAAAATTTAAAAAAGGGGTTCATCACACATTCCATATCACCAGCAGCTGCAGGCATATTTTTTGTTAAAAACAAAGATGGCACTCAAAGACCAATTATAGATTACAGAGCATTAAATAGTATCACAGTAAAGAATCGCTATCCTTTACCTTTGATTCCTGAACTATTTGAAAGGCTCACAGATGCCACAATATTTACTAAACTCGATCTGAAGGGTGCATATAATTTAATCCGAATAAAAAAAGGAGACGAGTGGAAAACTGCTTTCCGCACCCGATACGGTCTTTATCAATACAACGTGATGCCTTTCGGGTTATGCAATGCCCCGGCAACTTTCCAACATTTCATAAATGAAATATTCCATGATTTGATTGACATATGCGTCATCATATACTTAGACGACATCTTAGTTTGCTCACATACCTTATCAGAACACGAAAAACATGTTAGATGGGTTCTCACAAGACTAAAAGAACATAAACTATTTGCAAAACAAGAAAAGTGTATTTTTCACGTCAATCAAATAAAATTCTTGGGTTACATCATAACACCAAATACAATCTGCATGGATACAGATAAAATTAAAGCCATTATAGATTGGCCCACCCCCACTACCGTAAGGGCTTTGCAAAGATTCTTAGGTTTTGCAAATTTTTACAGAAAATTCATTCATAACTTTTCTGTTATAGTGAAACCTCTAACTTCACTAACCAGTAATAAGATCAAATACCTCTGGACAGAGGAGGCCCAAAAGGTTTTTCACACTTTAAAGAACTGTTTTTCAACTGCACCTGTTTTAACCTTACCAGATTACCAACAACCTTTTGTTCTAGAGGTAGATGCATCCAATTCTGGTATAGGCGCAGTGTTATCCCAACATGACAAAACATCCAAACTTTTACATCCTATTGCATTTTACTCAAGAACATACTTACCATCTGAAAAAAACTACAGTATTGGGGATAAAGAGTTATTAGCCATTAAAAACTCTTTAGAACATTGGAGACACTTGTTAGAGGGCACTGAAGTACCTTTTATGATATATACTGAACATAAAAATTTGGAGTACTTGAAGAAAAATAAGACTCTCTCTGCCCGCCAAGTCCGTTGGTCTCTTTTCCTTGATCGTTTTAATTTCAAACTGACATATAAACCAGGGGTTTTAAACATAAAAGCTGATGCTCTTTCCAGACAACATGATAACCTAAACGATAAGATTTTAGCATCTCCAATTATTCCACAGTATAAGATAATAGGATCACTTACCACATTCTAAACTGAAGTACTAACTACACTTACGACCAACCTAAATATACCCAACTCATGTGCCAAAGATCCATCTACGGGCCTATATTATCACAAGAACAAACTCTATGTACCAGATCCCTTACGGAAGACTGTTCTAACCTACACACATGACAATGTTCTATCAGGTCATACAGGCATACAAAAAACTGTTAAACTCACAAGAAGATATTTCTGGTGGCCACAGATGGAACAGTTTATTACCAATTATGTTTCTTATTGCGATGTTTGCGCAAGGAATAAATTGGACCATAAAAAGCCAATTGGCTTATTATCATCCATACCAATACCTGATACGCCCTGGACAACAATCTCGATGGATTTCATTGTTGATTTACCATTGTCACAATCATACAACACAATATTTGTTGTTGTCGACCATTTAACCAAACTTGCTAATTTCGTTCCATTAAAGTCCCTTCCTACTGCAAAGACAACAGCTAAAGCCTTCATAGATTCAATCGTACGCTTACATGGGTTACCCGAAGTTATAATATCTGACCGGAGAACTCAGTTCACTTCAGCTTTCTGGAGGTCCTTATGTAAAATCTTGCAGATAGACGTCAGGTTTTCAACTGCATTTCACCCCCAAACGAATGGATTAACTGAGAGGTTAAACCAAACCCTCGAACAATATCTCAGATGTTACATTACCCATTTACAGGATGATTGGGTCGCATACCTACCGTTAGCAGAATTCTCCTATAATAATTCAATGTTGTCTTCCTCTAAAATGACTCCATTCTACGCAACTTATGGTTATCACCCAATCTCCATTACTTTGTCTAAGGTAACTGTTAACTCTCCAAGTGCAACGGATTACACCTCATCTTTACAACAACGGTTGGACATCCTAAAGACTCATCACCATGACGCAAAGGAAAGAGATATTATGATCAAAAACACAGAGAAACCCCAAAGTATGAGATCGGTGATCTTGTCCTCTTATCTACCAAGCATCTCAAACTACAATTACCTAGCAAGAAACTCGCTAACAAATTTCTAGGACCATTCCCTATTGAAAAAGTTATAAATGAGAATGCAGTCCGTATAACCCTGCCTAAGGATTTTAGGATACATAATTCTTTTCATGTTTCTCTATTAAAACCTTACAAATCAGACCCTTCACGCCAACATCAAGATCCTCTGGCCCCGGTTTTGATTGATGATCAGGAAGAATTCGAGGTGGAAAAAATCCTTGATTCTCGTTTTAGACACCGTCGCTTGGAGTATTTGATCAAATGGAAAGGATACGGTCCAGAAGACAATTCATGGCATTCCCATTTGGAGGTTCATGCACCTGTATTGGTCCGACGGTTTCATCACAGATATCCTTTCAAACCTTGTTTAGGGTCCTCTGGAGTGGTCCCTTAAAGGGGGGGATCTGTGATATACCTTTAAGGCATATCCCTCCCACTTTCCTCTTTCCCTATTTAACCACCATCAGGCCTTCAATTCACTGCCTGATAATTGATGTTACCTCTGTGGAGAAACATTGCCTTTGCTGGTTCTGGCTTTTCACAATTTAATCTCAGGTCTCGCCTGTTACCTTGCATAACCTACCTGGAATTACCTTCTAACTCTTATCGTAATCTACAGTCAATCCTGCAATACCTTTCTCATCTCTGCCTGCTTACGGTATTTGCAGGCTGCCACTATCCACCCGTACGGCACATCAGCTGCTACTACGCCGAAACCGGAAGTGAGTCACACTCGCTCAGCCGGAGCTACCGCTACCACGCCACAACGCTCTCCCGGTTTGTTCCGCAGCCCAAGGTCTGTACTTTCTATTCCTATCAAATACCGAAGGTATATTTGTTATCCACTGCTACAAAATATTCGCTTAGTGTAAACCTTGTGAATATCAAGTATTTATCTGACTATTCTGCTATAATATTTACAAGGTGAAATATACTTTCCTGAGTGAGTGTGTGAAGTCGGATTAACTCTTTATTCAATATATCCTGTTATTTTCATTATAACTATTTTCCTAAGAATATTAACCATTTCTGCTCATTGAATACACTGAACTTATAGTGTTCTCTGATTTTGTTTCTACTTATTTAATATTACAGGTTTATATCTAATTAAAGATATAAACCAGAATCTCACCACATTACAATAATAAGCTCACTGATTATCTGTCTTAAGTTTGAGCACAATGTTTTAGGCAGATTTATCAAAAGAGCAACATTTACCATCATTATAAACTTGTTAGAAATAAAGACTTTATTGAAGTATAACACATATCTTATAATTTACTATAAACAAATGATAAAATATGATGAAAAAATTTAAAAAACACACTTTTTCTAACTTTGACCCCCAAAATCTGTTACACATCTACAGCCACCAAAACACACCCATGCTCTAAATTTTGTCCTGAGTTTAGAAATACCCAATGTTTACATGTTCTTTGCTTTTTTTGCAAGTTATAGGGCAATAAGTACAAGTAGCACTTTGCTATTTCCAAACCTTTTTTTTTTTCAAAATTAGCGCTAGTTACATTGGAACACTGATATCTGTCAGGAATACCTGAATATCTCTTGACATGTATATATTTTTTAGTAGACAACCCAAAGTATTGATCTAGGCCCATTTAGGTATATTTCATGCCACCATTTCACTGCCAAATGTGATCAAATAAAAAAAAATCATTCACTTTTTCACAAACTTTAGGTTTCTCACTGAAATTATTTACAAACAGCTTGTGCAATTATACTTCTCTGGGATCCCCTTTGTTCAGGAATAGCAGACATATATGGCTTTGGCATTGCTTTTTGGTAATTAGAAGTCCGCTAAATGCTGCTGTGCACCACACGTGTATTATGCCCAGCAGTGAAGGGGTTAATTACGGAGCTTGTAGGGTTAATTTTAGCTTTAGTGCAGTGTAGTAGACAACCCAAAGTATTGATCTAGGCCCATTTTGGTATATTGCATTCCACCATTTCACCGCCAAATGCAATCAAATAAAAAACATTGTTCACTTTTTCACAATTTTAGGTTTCTCACTGAAATTATTTGCAAACAACATGTGCAATTATGGCACAAATGGTTGTACATGCTTCTCTGGGATCCCCTTTGTTAAAAAATAGCAGACATATATGGCTTTGGCATTGTTTTTTGGTAATTAGAAGGCTGCTAAGTGCCGCTGCGCACAACACTTGTATTATGCCCAGCAGTGAAGGGGTTAATTAGGTAGCTTGTAGTGAGCGTGTAGGGTTAATTTTAGTGTAGAGATCAGCCTCCCACCTGACACATCCCACCCCCTGATCCCTCCCTGACCACCAACAGCCCTTCCCCCCCCCCCCCACCTCACAATTGTCACCGCCATCTTAAGTACTGGCAGAAAGTCTGCCAGTACTAAAATAAAAGGCAATTTTTTATATATATATATATATATATATATATATATATATATATATATATATATACAGGGAGTGCAGAATTATTAGGCAAATTAGTATTTTGACCACATCATCCTCTTTATGCATGTTGTCTTACTCCAAGCTGTATAGGCTCAAAAGCCTACTACCAGTTAAGCATATTAGGTGATGTGCATCTCTGTAATGAGAAGGGGTGTGGTCTAATGACATCAACACCCTATATCAGGTGTGCATAATTATTAGGCAACTTCCTTTCCTTTGGCAAAATGGGTCAAAAGAAGGACTTGACAGGCTCAGAAAAGTCAAAAATAGTGAGATATCTTGCAGAGGGATGCAGCACTCTTAAAATTGCAAAGCTTCGGAAGCGTGATCATCGAACAATCAAGCGTTTCATTCAAAATAGTCAACAGGGTCGCAAGAAGCGTGTGGAAAAACCAAGGCGCAAAATAACTGCCCATGAACTGAGAAAAGTCAAGCGTGCAGCTGCCAAGATGCCACTTGCCACCAGTTTGGCCATATTTCAGAGCTGCAACATCACTGGAGTGCCCAAAAGCACAAGGTGTGCAATACTCAGAGACATGGCCAAGGTAAGAAAGGCTGAAAGACGACCACCACTGAACAAGACACACAAGCTGAAACGTCAAGACTGGGCCAAGAAATATCTCAAGACTGATTTTTCTAAGGTTTTATGGACTGATGAAATGAGAGTGAGTCTTGATGGGCCAGATGGATGGGCCCGTGGCTGGATTGGTAAAGGGCAGAGAGCTCCAGTCCGACTCAGACGCCAGCAAGGTGGAGGTGGAGTACTGGTTTGGGCTGGTATCATCAAAGATGAGCTTGTGGGGCCTTTTCGGGTTGAGGATGGAGTCAAGCTCAACTCCCAGTCCTACTGCCAGTTTCTGGAAGACACCTTCTTCAAGCAGTGGTACAGGAAGAAGTCTGCATCCTTCAAGAAAAACATGATTTTCATGCAGGACAATGCTCCATCACACGCGTCCAAGTACTCCACAGCGTGGCTGGCAAGAAAGGGTATAAAAGAAGAAAATCTAATGACATGGCCTCCTTGTTCACCTGATCTGAACCCCATTGAGAACCTGTGGTCCATCATCAAATGTGAGATTTACAAGGAGGGAAAACAGTACACCTCTCTGAACAGTGTCTGGGAGGCTGTGGTTGCTGCTGCACGCAATGTTGATGGTGAACAGATCAAAACACTGACAGAATCCATGGATGGCAGGCTTTTGAGTGTCCTTGCAAAGAAAGGTGGCTATATTGGTCACTGATTTGTTTTTGAATGTCAGAAATGTATATTTGTGAATGTTGAGATGTAATATTGGTTTCACTGGTAAAAATAAATAATTGAAATGGGTATATATTTGTTTTTTGTTAACTTGCCTAATAATTATGCACAGTAATAGTCACCTGCACACACAGATATCCCCCTAAAATAGTTAAAACTAAAAACAAACTAAAAACTACTTCCAAAAATATTCAGCTTTGATATTAATTAGTCTTTTGGGTTCATTGAGAACATGGTTGTTGTTCAATAATAAAATTAATCCTCAAAAATACAACTTGCCTAATAATTCTGCACTCCCTGTATATATTTTATATATATATATATATATATATATATATATATATATATATTTATTTATTTTGCAGTGATGGATCCCCCCTCAGCCCCTAACCTTCCTGATCCCCCAATACAGGTTTCTAACTCTCCTACCTATCTTCCACCATCTTGGGTACTGGCAGTTGTCTGCCAGTACCCATTTTGCCATAATAGATGTGGTTCTTTTTGGGGTTTTTTTCCTAAATCATTTTCTGTAGTGTAGCTGCCCCCCTCAACACCCTACTCCCCTTCCCGATCCCTTTACAAAAATTAATTTCCATCCCTCTATCACATTAATGTAGTGTGCGCCCCCCCGTGTGCTACTGATTTATTGTGAACACTACAGGGACAGGAACAGGAAGTCCCTGCAGCGATGGGTCGGTACCCGCCTCTCTGCTACTGCTCCCACCCACCAATGAATGGCACAATCGCTGGCCAATGCAGAGAGGGCCACAGAGTGGCCCTATCTGCATCGACAACTCTGCAACTCTATTTCTGCAGTGCCCCACTCGTAGGGCATGCAGAAATAGCGCAATCTTGCTATTTTGAGCGAGATCGCGGCAGAGAGAAGCCCAGGACTGCAGCGACGTACAGGATACGTTCATGGTCCTTAAGGGCATAACGACCAATGCTGTACAGGGTACAACGTTGGTCATAAAGTGGTTAACAAAGGATTCCAAGAGAGAACTAAGCAAAATTAAAGGAACATTCCAGCCAAAATTGGAATACACACAGGTGTATTTCAGTTTTGAATAGAAACATTTTTGCAATATACATGTATTAGTAAAAATGCTTATTGTAAAAGCTATAACTGTTTCAAGAGTGTACATAAATATGCTCCGTGCATCAGCATTTTAAACTCAGCATTTGCTCAGTGAGCCTAAAGTGCTTGTATCATATGGTAAAGACTCCATTTGCATCATCACTGACATGTTACAAGCCCCACTGGCTGCACTGGTGCACTGAGAATATCTACCTATGCTTCACATTGACGTGCAGCAAAAAATGTTAACACTAAAACAGTACTAGTATTTTTGCCAATATATGTACTCTATATTGGACATATGTTTCTATACAAATATGAAATTCATCTATGTGCATTTCAATTTTGACCGGAATGTCCATTTAATAGTTGAATTAAATTAGAAAGTTAAGCTGTTTCTGATATAGATCAATTTAATTTTGATTTTAATGTCCCTTTAAGTGACATTAGCTTTATCAACTAACCAACTATATTTAGCAGAGTCACTTGGAAAAAATCAATCTGGAAACTACAAAAATCTTATAGCCGCTCTATATCAGAAACATGTTCAGTCTCACACATCTATAAATTGAAATCACTGCTGTGCAAGTTCCCTTGACCACATTAACCACAATCACCACTTTGTCCCACTGCAATACCTCCTCTCTTCAATATGCCTTATTTCAAACATCCATTTCTACATGATTCCCATCGTGATAAGGCCTTTCTCAACATGATCCCCTTACCCACAGCAAATATCTCCTCTAACTGTATGTGTTCTTACCTTTGCAGTCCCCTCTTCCATGTCAAATTCACCCTAATAAATCTGCGTGACTTAACCCCTGTGCTGCGCTAGGTTCCTTGCTGTGTCTCACGGCATCAGAACAAGGCTCCCATTGGAGCGTATGGAAGTACGCTCTCGTGAGCACAAAGCTTCCATGCATTGTGAACTCGAGGTTCAGTTTGCATTGCGCTGAACTTGTAATACCAGCGCACATTTGCATGCACCGATATTACTGAGTGGAGCACAAATATCGCACATGCGAAAGCATAATTTTGTGCTTCAATCATAATCTAATCGTTAACTAATCCGTAAACTAATTGTAATGGCTTAGATATGATAAATGACATAAGATCATTTTAACAACTTTATTAAAATAACATGTAGTTTCACTTACACTTCTCTGTGATTCTTAGGTAGAATTTTGGAAGTAGATAACACAGAATACTCATAAAATTTAACATACCTTGTAGCATGACAGGCATGATGCTGAGGTAGCAACTGGGGTCACCCATGAAGCCTTGCCTCCAACTCAACCTGACTTGGTAGGTGGCCGTGATACTAATAATTAGTGGGAAAAGGCCAGCAGGTCTTGAGGGCTAAAACAGCTAGTAAAGGCAGAGCAAGTGGATATAGGTCTGCATGCGCCCAGCTTAAATTGCCAACAGGTTCAACAAAACACAGGCAGATATGGCTAGGGTACACAGAATATAGTGACTAGTGTAAACAGAAACAGCAGGGTGATCAGTAGGAACACCAAGAGTATTGGCCAGCAGGATCCCAGGCATTAGTGGTCAACAGGGTACACAGGTTGTAGTGTCTATTAGAAATATAAGCAGCAATGGTCTACTTGAATACAGGCAGTAGTGATCATCAGAGAATACAAGCAGAAATGGTCAATAAGAATAATGGCCATTGAGAGCACTAGGGGTAGGGGGTAGAAGCTTACATTAGCAGTACTAACTATATAAACACAGACAGTAGTAGCCAGCAGGATACACAGACAGTAGTGACCAGCAGGAACACAATAATTAGAGGTCAAGTAAAATATAGACATGAATGGTCACAGAGTAGTGGCCAGGAGGATAAGCAGGCAGGAATGACTAGCAGAGTCCCAGGCTGTAGTGGCCAGGAGGATATGCAGGCAGGAATGACTAGCAGAGTCCCAGGCTGTAGTGGCCAGGAGTATATGCAGGCAGTAATGACTAGCAGAGTCCCAAGCTGTAGTGGCCAGGAGTATATGCAAGCAGTAATGACTAGCAGAGTCCCAGGCTGTAGTGGCCAGGAGGATATGCAGGCAGTAATGACTAGCAGAGTCTCAGGCTGTAGTGGCCAGGAGGATATGCAGGCAGTAATGACTAGCAGAGTCCCAGGCTGTAGTGGTCAGGAGGATATGCAGGCAGTAATGACTAGCATAATCCCAGGCTGTAGTGGCCAGGAGGATAAGCAGGCAGGAATGACTAGCAGAGTCCCAGGCTGTAGTGGCCAGGAGGATATGCAGGCAGTAATGACTAGCAGAGTCCCAGACTGTAGTGGCCAGGAGGATAAGCAGGCAGGAATGACTAGCAGAGTCCCAGGCAGTAGTGGCCAGGAGGATATGCATGCAGTAATGACTAGCAGAGTCCCAGGCTGTAGTGGCC
The DNA here is from genome assembly GCF_027579735.1 of Bombina bombina. NCBI lineage: Eukaryota > Metazoa > Chordata > Amphibia > Anura > Bombinatoridae > Bombina > Bombina bombina. The sequence continues at coordinate 1,293,864,302 of NC_069499.1, read as the reverse complement.
AGGAGGATATGCAGGCAGGAATGACTAGCAGAGTCCCAGGCTGTAGTGGCCAGGAGGATATGCAGACAGTAATGACCAGCAGAGTCCCAGGCTGTAGTGGCCAGGAGGATATGCAGGCAGTAATGACTAGCAGAGTCCCAGGCTGTAGTGGCCAGGAGGATATGCAGGCAGGAATGACTAGCAGAGTCCCAGGCTGTAGTGGCCAGGAGGATATGCAGGCAGTAATGACCAGCAGAGTCCCAGGCTGTAGTGGCCAGGAGGATATGCAGGCAGTAATGACTAGCAGAGTCCCAGGCTGTAGTGGCCAGGAGGATATGCAGGCAGTAATGACTAGCAGAGTACCAGACAGTAGTGGCCAGGAGGATTTAAAGGCAGGAATGACTAGCAGAGTCCCAGGCAGCAGTGGCCAGGAGGATATGCAGGCAGTAATGACTAGCAGAGTCCCAGGCTGTAGTGGCCAGGAGGATATGCAGGCAGTAATGACTAGCAGAGTCCCAGGCTGTAGTGGTCAGGAGGATATGCAGGCAGTAATGACTAGCAGAGTCCCAGGCAGTAGTGGCCAGGAGGATATGCAGGCAGTAATGACTAGCAGAGTCTCAGGCTGTAGTGGCCAGGATGATATGCAGGCAGTAATGACTAGCAGAGTCCCAGGCAGTAGTGGCCAGGAGGATATGCAGGCAGTAATGACTAGCAGAGTCCCAGGCTGTAGTGGCCAGGAGGATATGCAGGCAGTAATGACTAGCAGAGTCTCAGGCTGTAGTGGCCAGGAGGATATGCAGGCAGTAATGACTAGCAGAGTCCCAGGCTGTAGTGGCCAGGAGGATATGCAGGCAGTAATGACTAGCAGAGTCCCAGGCTGTAGTGGTCAGGAGGATATGCAGGCAGTAATGACTAGCAGAGTCCCAAGCTGTAGTGGCCAGGAGGATATGCAGGCAGTAATGACTAGCAGAGTCTCAGGCTGTAGTGGCCTGGAGGATATGCAGGCAGTAATGACTAGCAGAGTCTCAGGCTGTAGTGGCCAGGAGGATATGCAGGCAGGAATGACTAGCAGAGTCCCAGGCTGTAGTGGCCAGGAGGATATGCAGGCAGTAATGACCAGCAGAGTCCCAAGCTGTAGTGGCCAGGAGGATATGCAGGCAGTAATGACTAGCAGAGTCTCAGGCTGTAGTGGCCTGGAGGATATGCAGGCAGGAATGACTAGCAGAGTCCCAAGATGTAGTGGCCAGGAGGATATGCAGGCAGGAATGACTAGCAGAGTCCCAGGCTGTAGTGGCCAGGAGGATATGCAGGCAGTAATGACTAGCAGAGTCCCAGACTGTAGTGGCCAGGAGGATAAGCAGGCAGGAATGACTAGCAGAGTACCAGACAGTAGTGGCCAGGAGGATTTAAAGGCAGGAATGACTAGCAGAGTCCCAGGCAGTAGTGGCCAGGGGGATACACACAGTCAGTAGTAACCAGCAGGATATAAAATAAGAGTGATTACAGTAGTGCTGTCTTTTCTACTGTTCCAAAATTGAACATAATGAAAGATTTATTGGTGAGTAAATTCCATTTTAAAGATACACAACTAGAACTAGGTATAAAAATCTCATTAGAAAGGGTAAAGTGTTAGGTCAAATAATTATGAGGTACTGTAAGAACATGTAATACATTACTAAATAATTAATAACACACAAACATATGTAACCTTTACATATTTTTATAGTGGTGGACACCTCCAGATGCTCTAGAACAAGACCAGTCGCTTAAAGTCTGGATCCCACCTCCTCAGTTCTATGAGATAAGCAAACTGTGCAACCTGGCTTCCCTTGATGTCCTGCACAGGTTTAGTCGTGATCGTGCCTTGCAGGGCTGTGAGCGGTGGATGCCAGTTCTAGTACATGCAGAGGATGGCATGGTTCATACATTACCAGGTATTTTGTCATTTGTAAAGTATGTGTGAGATCAATATGTTTCTTCATAAATAAGAATCAGTGTTCTCTACAGAAAATGTTGCCAGCCGCGTGGCATTTTGAAGTAGCTGTGTAAGGGCAATATTATAACAATTTCTGTAATTTATAGATTTTAACTAAGCTATCCAAAGCACAGCTTAGTTGCATAATTTAAAACATTGATTTAATGATAATTTGTGCAACAGACCCTGAAAACAAATTAATGTTAGCTAATTTTATCTTCATATTAAGCAGGGTAGTTAATAAAATCAGTCAAGTGGTGTGCTCATTAAATAGGTCCTGGCAACAATACTGAGAATAAGGGGTCGATTTAACAAGGGCCGAATGTTCCCTTTGTTTCCGCGTGAGCCTTCTGGCTCGCCGGAAACAGCAGTTATGAAGCAGCGGTCTAAACCGCTGCTCCATAACTTGTCTGCTGCCTCTGAGGCTGCGATCTTCAATCCGCCTGATCCTATACGATCGGGGGGATTGACACCCCCTACTGCTTGTGCAATGATAAATGCCGACAGCTTATGCTGTCGGCATTTAGCAATGTCTGTCGGACATGATACACTACAGCGTATCATGTCGGACAAACATTGGTAAATCTACCCCTAAGTGTGTACATATATAGCACTCCACAACTACAAATCATCAATCTAAAGTTGAAAATGAATATGTGGCGAATTTACAGACTGATGTTACTATCACCACTATACACTGACTGCTTATGTTGTACTAGACTTTACCGTTTGATATCATTTGATACTTCCTTGTCATCTCCTATCAGCAGTGAATTCTACAACACTGTGATACGCTAAGCATTTGGGTGATTTCACCATTTCTAACGGTAGATGATTGCATAGCTTCACTTTTACCCCGACATTTTCTTATATTCCCCACTGTGGGCAGTGTCCTACAGACGCTCGGGAAACCACAATAAACCTGGTACATCATTGCACATATGAGCCCATAACTGCTGACCAACATGGTATAACTCCTTTAATTAAGGATGACCTCTACACTGATTTATTATTCCAGACAGTGTGGTACCTGAGCCCATACGTTGACTGTGGGGGCAGTTACAATCCTCATTTTCCCCTTTATATATCTTATAGGATCCAGTATCCCTGATATTTAATTGATAAAACCCCCACATTTGGGTCATTTGAGTACATTTCTGGGCAACCTTTGCTATAGGTGACCAACAGTGGACCACAACATACTACTGCTCAAACTAAAAACTCTGGTATTGATGATCGTCCGTTAACTTGGTTTAGATCATATGTATCGGATCGATCACAATATGTCTATGTTTCTAACAGTGACTCCCTCCCTCTCCCAGTCACGTGTGGTGTTCCGCAAGGTTCCATTTTCGGCAGTCCACTCTTTCAAATACTTGTGTATGTTCTTACACCCTAATCTATCTTTTGGCCTCCACATAGAAAAACTTGCATCTAAACTTTATCCAAAATTAGGTGCCCTGTACAGAAACAAATCCTGCCTCAGCCCTACTGTAAAGGAAAAGATTGTACAGCAAATGCTGATGCCTATCATGGATTATGGGGACGTAGTATATGCACCTGCACCGCAAACTCATCTTACTAAACTTAATACACTGTATAACTCGTTCTGCCGCTTTGTGCTACAATGTAACTACAGGACCCACCATTGTGACATACTAAAAGAAACTGGCTGACGCTGGAATCCAGACGCACCCTCCATCTTTCCTGCCTTGTGTTTAAGAGCCTTTCTGGGAAGCTCCCACCCTACCTGAGCAGAATGCTCTCCACGGCTATTCCCAACTCTTATAATCTCCGATCCAATACCAGCACATTATTTAGCTTGCCTCAATACAAAAAGAAAGCAGCTCGATCCTCCTTTTCCTACAGAGCACCACAGTTATGGAATGACCTCCCGCACACTTTCAAACCTTCCCCAAGCCTAATATCCTTTAAGAGATCCCTCTCTGCATATCTCAAAACAGAATGCACATGTCATGGTTGATTATATATTTCTTACCTGTTCTATGTAAAAGTTTTGCATATATTGTGTATTATTATTGTTTTTGTATTTTATTGTACCCTATTAATGCAATGTTTTGTGATCCCAGGACATACTTGAAAATGAGAGAAATCTCAATGTATCCTTCCTGGTAAAATATTTTATAAATAAATAAATATAAATAAATTATATATATATATATATATATATGTACATATAAACACATTAATAGACATAAACACACATATCATATTTATGCAATATTCATATTTAATGAAGTGTTTAACTTTGTATTTACAACACATTCACGTTCCAATGTTCTTCACATAGGGGAATATGTTCTAAGAATGTTTAAATAGATATTCCTATTTATATCTGTATATATCTATATATAATCTATCTATAGGTATATATATTTTACCAAAAAAAATACGTTAATGGGGTCACAATATTCGAACTTCAGCTTTTTTGCGTGCGTCGGGTTAGCACTCGTGTGAAATTTTATTACTTTTAACTTGTAATACGCACGCTACCCAGCGTGTGCAAAAACCTTACTTCAAGAGGACTTAATGTATGAGCAGAGCAATAAAGGGCGCTCCACTCATCATCAAGCCCAAACATGAGGTGTTGTTGAATTTGTTTGTGTGTTACAAATAAACAGCTAGATTACGAGTTTTGCGTTAGAGGCTATGCGGTGCTAGCGAGCAGTTTATGCTCACCGCTCACTTACAGACAGTGCTGGTATTACGAGTTTTTACAAACCAGACAAGAAGTGAGCGTTGAGCAAAATTTTGCTCATTACCACACTCCGATACCAGCGCTGCTTACGTTAGCGGTGAGCTGGTGTAACGTGCTCGTGCACAATTTCCCCATAGGAATCAACGGGGAGAGCCGGCTGAAAAAAAGTCTAACACCTGCAAAAAAGCAGCGTAAAGCTACTTAACGCAGCCCCATTGATTCTTATGGGGAAATACATTTTATGTCTACACCTAACACCCTAACATAAACCCTGAGTCTAAACACCCCTAATCTTACACTTATTAACCCCTAATCTGCTGCCCCCAACATCGCCAACACCTACATTATAATTATTAACCCCTAATCTGCCGCTCCGGACACCGCCGCCACCTACATTATACTTATGAACCCCTAATCTGCTGCCCCAACATCGCCAAAACCTATATTATATTTATTAACCCCTACTCTGCCACCCCCAATGTCGCCGCCACCTACCTACACTTATAAACCCCTAATCTGCTGCCCCCAACATCGCCGCCACTATAATAAACATATTAACCCCTAAAGCACTGCCGCTTCGCAAACATTAGTAAATATCATTAACCCCTAATCTGCCGGCCCTAACATCGCCGCCACATCCATACATTTATTAACCCCTAATTTGCCGCCCCCAACGTCGCTGCCACTATACTAAATGTATTAACCCCTAAACCTAAGTCTAACCCTAACACCCCCTAACTTAAATATAATTAAAAGAAATCTAAATAAAAATTCCTTTTTAAAACTAAATACCTATAAAATAAACCCTAAGCTAGCTACAATATAACTAATAGTTACATTGTAGCTATTTTAGGATTTATTTTTATTTTACAGGCAAGTTTGTATTTATTTATTTAAATAGGTAGAATAGTTATTAAATAGTTATTAACTATTTAATAACTACCTAGCTAAAATAAATACAAAGTTACCTGTAAAATAAAACCTAACCTAAGTTACAATTACACCCTACACTACACTATAATTAAATTATTTCCCTAAATTAAATACAATTAAATACAATTAAATAAAAGTATCTAAAGTACAAACCCCCCCCCACTAAATTACAGAAAATAATAAACTAATTACAAGATTTTTAAACTAATTACACCTAATCTAATTCCCCTAACAAAAAAGCCCTACCCTACACTAAATTGCAAATAGCCCTTAAAAGGGCCTTTTGCGGGGCATTGCCCCAAAGTAATCAGCTCTTTTACCTGTAAAAAAAATTACAAATCTCCCCAACATTAAAACCCACCACCCACACAACCAACCCTACTCTAAAACCCACCCAATACCCCCTTAAAAAAAACTAACACTAACCCCTTGAAGATCACCTTACCGGGAGAAGTCTTCATCCAACCAGGCTGAAGTCCTTAACGAAGCCGGGAGAAGTCTTCATCCAAGCCAGGCGAAGTGGTCCTCCAGACGTGCAGAAGTCTTCATCCAGACGGCATCTTCTATCTTCATCCATCCAGTGCGGAGCGGGTCCATCTTCAAGACATCCAACGAGGAGCATCCTCTTCATCTGACGGCTAAGACTGAATGAAGGTTCCTTTAAATGACGTCATCCAAGATGGCGTCCCTTCAATTCCGATTGGCTGATAGAATTCTATCAGCCAATCGGAATTAAGGTAGAAAAAATCCTATTGGCTGATGCAATCAGCCAATAGGATTGAGCTGGCATTCTATTGGCTGTTCCAATTAGCCAATAGAATGCAAGCTTAATCCTATTGGCTGATTGGATGAAGACTTGGATGAAGACTTCTCTCTGCTTTGTTGAGGACTTCGGCCCGGTTGGATGAAGACTTCTCCTGGTAAGGTGATCTTCAAGGGGTTAGTGTCAGTTTTTTTAAGGGGGTATTGGGTGGGTTTTAGAGTAGGGTTGGTTGTGTGGGTGTGTCAGTTTTTTTTAACCTGTTTTGTTTGCCATGTGCTGCTGGCAGCCATTTTACTCACCTCTCTTCCTGACTATGGTGCATTGTGGGGTATGCTGCTCATTTCCTGCACTTCGTTTTATGGCCAGACTGGTGTGCATCATCCATGTGAGACAGGATGCAGTCTCAGAATTGTGATGTCATCATTTATTATTTAAAGGGCCTCTGTTCAGTATGCTTTGCCTTTGCGTTGTCTCAGACCTGTTTGTGTGAGTTTCTGTGTATTACCTGGCTGCCTGTCGTCCTTCCTGGTTCCTGATCCCTGGCTTGTTCTTGACTCTGCTGTTTTCCTTGTTGCCTGATTCATTCATGTCTCAGGGTATTCCGGCTTTGGAGGAACATCTCCGGCAACTCCGTTCCACATGGGTGCAGATTCAGGATTGCCTTCATCGTTCTATGCAGCGCCAAAGGTTCCAGGCTGATTGTAGGCGTCTGCTCGCGCCTTCCTACCAGGTTGGTGAGAGAGTTTGGCTGTCCTCCCGCATCTTGATCCTTCGTGTGCCTTCCAATAAATTGGCTCCCCGTTATGTTGGTCCTTTTTGAATACTCCGACGGGTTAATCCTGTGGCCTACGCTCTTGACCTTCCTCCTGCTATGCGCATCTCCAATGTTTTTCATGTCTCCCTCTTGAAACCATTGGTTTGTAATCGGTTTACCACTGTGTTGCCTCGTCCCCGTTCTATCTTTGTTGACAACCATGAGGAGTATGAGGTCAGCAGCATTATTGACTCTATGTCCAGGGACCGTGTACAGTATTTGGTTCACTGGAGGGGCTACGGTCCGGAGGAGCGTTCTTGGGTTCCCTCCTCTGATGTTCATGCTCCCGTCCTCCTCCGTGCCTTCCATGCCCGTTTCCCCAATAAGCCTTTTGTCCTCCCGTGGGGGAGGGGTCATTGATGGGAGGGTACTGCCATGTGCTGCTGGCAGCCATTTTACTCACCTCTCTTCCTGACTATGGTGCATTGTGGGGGATGCTGCTCATTTCCTGCACTTCCTTTTATGGCCAGACTGGTGTGCATCATCCGTGTGAGACAGGATGCAGTCTCAGAATTGTGATGTTATCACTTATTATTTAAAAGGCCTCTGTTCAGTATGCTTTGCCTTTGCGTTGTCTCAGACCTGTTTGTGTGAGTTCCTGTGTATTACCTGGCTGCTTGTCGTCCTTCCTTGTTCCTGATCCCTGGCTTATTCCTGACTCTGCTGTTTTCCTTGTTGCTGATTCCGGCTCATCTGACTATTCGCTTTGGCTCCTGACTCGGCTTGTCTGACTACCAGCTCTGGTTTTGACTCCTGGCTTGTTATTTGACTTGTGGACTTTTTATTATTTTTTGCTATTAATAAAGGTGTGATTATTTTTGCACTTCTCGTCTCAGTCTGATTCCTGGCACCCTGATAGGGTGGTGGGTTTTAATGTTGGGGGGGGATTTGTAATATTTTTTACAGGTAAAAGAGCTGATACAGGTAAATAACTACTGTAGATAATTTTATTTAATTGTATTTAATTTAGGGAATTAATTTAATTATAGTGTAGTGTTAGGTGTAATTGTAACTTAGGTTAGGTTTTATTTTACAGGTAACTTTGTATTTATTTTAGCTAGGTAGTTATTAAATAGTAAATAACTATTTAGTAACTATTCTACCTAGTTAAAATAGATACAAACTCTCCCCTAAAATAAAAATAAAACCTAAGATAGATACAATGTAACTATTAGTTATATTGTAGCTATCCTAGGGTTTATTTTATAGGTAAGTATTTAGTTTTAAATAGGAATTATTTAGTTAATGATAGGAATATTTATTTAGATTTAGTTTAATTATATTTAGGTTAGGGGGTATTAGGGTTAGACTTAGATTTAGGGGTAAATAACTTTAGTATAGTGGCAGTGACGTTGGGGGCGGCAGATTAGGGGTTAATAAATGTAGGTAGGTGTCGGCGATGTTAGGGATGGCAGATTAGGCGTTAATAATATTTAACTAATGTTTGCGAGGCGGGAGTGCGGCGGTTTAGGGGTCGGTTCGGCAGATTAGGGGTTAAAAATTTTATTTTAGTGTTTGCGATGCGGGAGGGCCTCGATTTAGGGGTTAATAGGTAGTTTATAGGTGTTAGTGTACTTTTTAGCACTTTTGTTAAGAGTTTTATGCTACGGCGTTGTAGTGTAAAATCCTTAACTACTGACTTTTAAATGCGGTACCAGTCCTGACAGGAGAGAGTCTACTGCTCACTTTTTGACAGACTCGTAATACTGGCGCTATGCAAGTCCCATTGAAAAAGAGGATACGCAATTTACGTAAGTGGATTTGCGGTATTTCCAAGTCTGGCCAAAAAAGTGAGTGGTAACACCTGTACCTGCAAGACTCGTAATACCAGCGGGCGTTAAAAAGCAGCGTTAGGACCTCTAAACGCTGCTTTTTAAACTTAACGCACAACTCGTAATCTAGTCGAAAGATAATAATAAATAAATATAGATGGGATCAGACTGAAATACTTAAGGAAAGTTCTCCTCTGTGAAAAGCACAATTGGACTAAAAGAGGCTGCTACTAGGTGGTAACTCGCCATGAACAAGCTACTGAGCTGTTGTTCGTTCCTGGTAGAGCGCTTCTCTTTCTGTATGCATTCTCAAGACCATATACCAGATAATTAGCTAACTGTATGAGGTATTTGCTTTTGTGATTTATCATCTGGTTGCTAAGGAATCTGTTCCTTTTTTTGACACTTACTTGCAGCATTTGTTTGGGCCATGCTGTGTCTACTACCTTATTCTAAATCACTGTCTTAAGTCATTTGTATGTCAGTTTTTTCCAGTAATGGCTACTATTTATTGACATTATTTTTCCAATGATGACTACTATTTATTGGCACACCTGGTGACCATTTCTTACCCGTTGATTAGAATATCTGTAAGGGTGTGCTTCACTTTAAGTCTTGTTATTATAAATTATTATAAATTATGTCCTTGCTCTAAGATTATTTTGCTTGTTGTTGACCTGACTATTGATCCTGATTCGGTAATGTATTTGTCTGTCAGTTTCTGACCTCTCCTGTGAATGACTATCCTTTTGGTTCAGTGTGCATAACTTGTCTGTTGCCAACTTCTGCCTGAACTAAGCCTCTGGATTCTCCTTCTCAGGTGGTCATGTCCTGGGTCTCATCCAGAGAGTAGAGTTAGTGTACTATTCATTCCAATTCTCAACCTTTGGGTCAATTCCTGACTAAACAGTTGCTACGCTCTGGTACGTGACAGTTATGGCCTCAGTGGTATGGCAGTACCATTGCCAGGTGGTGAATCAGCAAAGTGTACCTTATAATTCTAGTGTCCAATGGCATAAGAATAGATTACATGTTTAAATATGCTGAATCTTCTTATATTAGTAATGCTAGTTATAGCGGAGCATAACCAAAAATGTTGTTTAGAACATGTGCAAATATAATTGAGCTTTTTCATAAACAGACATAATCTAAATAATGTCTCTACAACAGGAGATGACCTCTACCCAGAAGATCCAGACTGTACAGGAAATAGACCACTACTCACTACTGACAAGAAGGTTCAAGATCTTACCAAAAAGGGAGGCAATTTCAACCGGCTACTAATACAGGATGGAGTTCCAACCTTACAAGTTAACTCAAAACCAAAATATAAGCATTTCAATCCAGTTGTAATTGATACATATCATAGTAAAGAACCAAAGAGCAAGTTATAACAAAAATGTATGTTTTTTTTAATAAAAACAATACAAATATTTAACAATTATTTCATTTAATATTTTAGCTAATAAATGAGCCTACTTGATTTTCCATCTCTGTACAATTTTTTTTTTACATTGGAAAATAAAGTTTATCGATATAATTTAGACAAATTTGTAATTTTGTTTAGACAAAACAGATTTTTCAAACATCAAACAACATACCTTCAAGGATTATATTTTCTTTCATAAAATGAGGATGGTCTACAGTCCTCCATAACATATGAGATATATATTTCCCACCCTAGGAGGAGGTCAAGAACCCATACAAGAGCTTTAAAACCCTCCCATCTCTCTCTAGTTTTGTTCTTGGCCTCGTAGGAGATGGTTAAGAATGTAGGTTATGGATTACATATTGTGAGCTCAGACCTATGTGAGATTTAGAGTCCCTGGGGAGTATCATTTTCAAAGAAGACAGAAAAGACTCTTCACTGCAGCTGACTGATACAGGGACACAGGAATACCATGTTATGTACACAGCATTTCTCTAAGTGACTTTGACCATAACTACCCTCAGGCATTGCAGAAACTCATCCCTAGCCTCCCTACTGCAATACTCTACAGTACTCGATACCTGCAGTGGATGGGCTCTCTACTGGATGCTGTTGCAGCTGCATTGACAAAGATTGACATGATTGGTAAGCCAGTGGAGGGGTGCTACGTAAAGTAAGTGCCTTTACACAGCACAGACACAGCCAATCAAAATTATGTGTATGGCCATTTAATAGAACCAGCAATAGCTTCATGTATGATGTGGTTCTATAGTGCAGGCTCTGGTTAGGCTGGGGTGTGGTGATTAAATGTGGTTATTAAAAATGTATAACTATATTTTTAAATTTAAACCAATAAATATATCATTCTAGGTAAAAACCCACTAAACCATTACAATTAAGTTAAGTGAAATAAACACTATGGCCTAGATTTAGAGTTTGGCGGTAGCCGTCAAAACCAGCGTTAGAGGCTCCTAACGCAGCTTTTTACCGCCCTCTGGTATTTAGAGTTTAGTTACCGACACTCAAAAATCACCCAACGCACAAATCTCTACCGACAGCTCAGACCCAGTAGTTAACATCTACCGACAAAATAAACATCCACGAATCACAAAACAAATATTACACAAAGTACACTTACACTCATACAAAGACTACACTATATTTATTTTTCAGATTTAATATTTTTTCTTCTAAATAGAAAGTTGCGAGATCTCGGATGTTAGAAAAAAAACAACACAAATCCATTTTGCCATTGACTAACATTGACACAAGGGAAAACTCACTCATATAGCTACATCTAACTAATAATATTATCACAAACATACACTCATCGATGCATACAAAAAATATACACCACATTACATACACAAACAAGTTATTTATTACAAAATGAACACGATTTAGCTACTTTTTCACACAAGACCATGACGTCACTCACTTTACGAGGAAAACCAGTATTTGAATTTTTTTTAACCAAAATTTTTAGCCTCCATTGACTTCTATGGGGAAGACGTGCTCGTGCAAGCGACAGACAGATTTCCCTAACGCACGCAAAAAGCGTAGACCAAAAAACTCCAAATACCAGCACTAGAAATCTGAAAAAAAAACATGCTTTTCTGCGTTAGACCCAGCTATGACAAATAGATCAAGAAATGACTATTTCCCTATGGTGGACTTATGGATTTTACTTATTGAATATTCACAACAGCATTAAATTGTTTCATACTTTTACATTACATCAACTACAAATCAACATCAATAGTAACAAACATTTTTACAAATAAAATCACATTTAAACGGACACAAAAATAATTACAATTTTTCAGGATTCACAAACAGTACACAATGGGAAACACCTCTCATTTACCTTTATTATTGCATTTCATTTATTCAACTCATATGCTTGCAGCAACAGCATATCTACATAGGCTTAACACATGATCAGTCATGGATGCACATAGATTACTTTTAGCATTCACTCATACATGTGCATTCAAATGATGGGGGAAAAACACATTACATTCTCTCTAGGAATCGCAAAACAGAACATATGGATTTTACTGTACTTTTAACATCATGATTCCATCACAATAAACCATTAGGAATTACGTACAAGAAGAACATCATTACACCAGATTACAGATGTCACTTTATGGGAAGGAACAACAATGCCAGACCGCTATATAGAAGTCAGCATATGTGGGACACAATCACAATATATACGTATATGTACATATCACGCAACCACAAAGCACACATTTATATTTTATTCAGCACACAATAACAATGTAGCACAATACAACAACACAATGAGGATTTCAGAACTACATAGGCAGGTTAATAATATGATGACGTCATTAGAAGATTCAACCATACACATTACAGATTCACGACTGTACCGCCCCTTTCAGAAATTTACCACTCAATACTACAATACAACATACACGTAAACAACAGTTTGGAACAGCATTATTAGGGCGATTTGAATGGGACAATTAATAAATATTGTCAGCTCGCAAATCACTTAGATATATAATACTACAGATGACAGCCAGAAGTTCTTCAGTATTAGTGCCATTTGAATGGGACGCATACAATATTGACAGCTCGGCAATCACTTATATATACAATACTACAGATGACAGCCGGAAGTTCTTCAGTTTTAATGCAATTTGAAAGGGACGCATACAATATTGACAGCTCGGCAATCACTTATATATACAATACTACAGATGACAGCCGGAAGTTCTTCAGTATTAGTGCGATTTGAATGGGACGCATACAATATTGACATCTCGGCAATCACTTATATATACACAATACTACAGATGGCAGACGGGAAGTTCTGAATTATTATTGCGATTTGAAAGGGACGCATACAATATTGACATCTCGGCAATCACTTATATATACAATACTACAGATGACAGCTGGAAGTTATTCAGTATTAGTGCAATTTGAAAGGGACGCATACAATATTGACAGCTCGGCAATCACTTATATATACACAATACTACAGATGGCAGATGGGAAGTTCTGAATTATTATTGCGATTTTAAAGGGACGCATACAATATTGACATCTCGGCAATCACTTATATATACAATACTACAGATGACAGCCGGAAGTTCTTCAGTATTAGTGCCATTTTAATGGGACGCATACAATATTGACATCTCGGCAATCACTTATATATACAATACTACAGATGGCAGCTGTTACTTTATCGTTTACAAACAATGTTGCAGCAACATTGATCGATCACATTCGATGCACATTATACACAACTATGCACTTTCATTCATGTTAGCCAGACGTGTGCTTGTTACTATAAGATCGCGTTTAATAAATATTGATGAGGCATATGATCAAACATTACAAACATGCACTGTATGTGTGATATTTGACACTTTCACATTGAGATTCATTGGGGGAAAACAACATTTTAGCAAACACCAAAAAAACGCCCACTGTGAAAGCATTTGCGCCGCTCACATACAAACAAGTGAATACAATTAGCAATCATTACAAACTCACTACCATTGGACTAATTGTACTATAAATCCCCCAAACAACATGGCCAAAGCATCACTTGTGATCCACATCAGATCAATTTGCATACCTTGTTACGCCTTGCTCTGCTGTTTGGAAAGATGGATGATGATGACATGGTAGACGCTGCTGGTGCTGCTATTGGCAAACTAGCTGTTGATAGAATCAGGCAGCCTCGGCGGCTCCGAGTGAGACGAAGGGCTCGTCTGGTTCGCGGTCCTCGTGTCTACAGGGTGAGACCCACCTTGGAAAACATGAGCGACTTTGAGGTTTATGATAAGTATCGGCTCAATCTCGAACAGCTCATTGGCCTTTACGATCTTCTTAAACCTCATTTGGAGCCACGTATAAGAATCAGGACTGCTGTTCCCGGCATGAGTAAGATGCTAAGTTGTCTATACGTCCTGGCCTCCGGGAGTTTTCAATCCGGAGAAATGTACATGCATGGCCTGTCTCAAGGTACATTCTCTGTGGTGTTTGATAAATTTCTGGACGCCATGGTACATATTAGTAAGCAATACATAGGATTCCCACAGAATGATGGTGATTGGAGGCGCCTGAAGCGGGAATTCTTTGCTATTGCTGAATTGCCCAATGTCTTGGGAGCCATAGATTGTACCCACATTGCGCTGTGTGCTCCAATTGATGACTTGCCCTTCAGAAATCGCAAACATTTTCATAGCCTCAACGTGCAGTATGTTTGTGACGCACTGATGAGGATTATGCATGTGTGTGCGAATTTTGGAGGGGCTTGTCATGATGCCCGCATCCTCTCTCTGTCGTTCCTGTGGCGGCCGTTTGAGGAAAGACAAATGCCCCCTGGTTATCTCGTTGGTGAGTATTTGTGCACAACATGGTTAATTAGTTAGACAATTGCCACTGTAGTTTTAAAATGTTTGCGTAATGTTCAGCTATAGGATGCAATTTAACCATTTTTTTTATTTCTGAAAATGTCTAGTTTTAGTTCAATGCAGATATGTAGCATGTCTTACCTTAAATGCTCAGAGAATGCAATGTAACCATTTAGTTGGTATTTTATACAAGGTCTGGTTTAGGCGAAATACGCATATGTATCATGTCTTAGCTGAAATGGGAAGATAGCAGCCAATGCAATTTAACCATGTCATTGTCTCTTTCCGCTAATGTCTACTTTTAGTTCAATGCAGATATGTAGCATGTCTTACCTTAAATGCTCAGATAGAGAATGCAATGTAACCATTTAGTTGGTATTTTACACAAGGTCTGGTTTAGGCGAAATACGCATATGTAGCATGTCTTAGCTGAAATGGGAAGATAGCAGCCAATGCAATTTAACCATGTCATTGTCTCTTTCCGCTAATGTCTACTTTTAGTTCAATGCAGATATGTAGCATGTCTTACCTTAAATGCTCAGATAGAGAATGCAATGTAACCATTTAGTTGGTATTTTACACAAGGTCTGGTTTAGGCGAAATACGCATATGTAGCATGTCTTAGCTGAAATGGGAAGATAGCAGCAAATGCAATTTAACCATGTCATTGTCTCTTTCCGCTAATGTCTACTTTTAGTTCAATGCAGATATGTAGCATGTCTTACCTTAAATGCTCAGATAGAGAATGCAATGTAACCATTTAGTTGGTATTTTACACAAGGTCTGGTTTAGGCGAAATACGCATATGTAGCATGTCTTAGCTGAAATGGGAAGATAGCAGCAAATGCAATTTAACCATGTCATTGTCTCTTTCCGCTAATGTCTACTTTTAGTTCAATGCAGATATGTAGCATGTCTTACCTTAAATGCTCAGATAGAGAATGCAATGTAACCATTTAGTTGGTATTTTACACAAGGTCTGGTTTAGGCGAAATACGCATATGTAGCATGTCTTAGCTGAAATGGGAAGATAGAGAATAATATTGAACTAGATTATTCTTTTAAAAAATAAACATTTGTTAGTGGATTATCGTGTACACAAACTTTTTTGGAATCAAAATACAATTTTGAGGATTCAGTTTGAATTATGTTCTGTTCATAATTTATAGGTGATTCTGGTTACATGAGCCGCCCTTGGCTTATTACTCCCTTACGTAGCCCTACTGATGTGGCTGAGGAGGGCTACAATAGGGCTCATAAGAGAACCAGGGCGGTGGTTGAACGAATGTTCGGGCTCCTGAAGATGAGGTTCAGGTGCCTTGACAGGTCGGGAGGAGCCCTCCAGTACAACCCAAAGAAGGTGGCTAAGATCGTTATAGCCTGTAGTGTCCTGCATAATATTGCACAGCGGGCTGGGATGCTGCAGGCCGTCCAGGCGCACCGAAACCTCCTCAGAGATGAGGAGGACGATCCAGTTCTAGAGGGGCCATTCCGGGACGAGGGGCTCAATGTCAGAGCAGACATCATCAACCGCCACTTTAGACGGTAAATAATAGAAGTTAGATTGGAGTATTGTCAATAGATGTGAACTCTAGGGAAATGACAAGTAGAGAATTGTGCAAACATGTTAGGATTGTTCATCAAATGCTAAAAATGTGTTTCATTTATTAATATAGGTGATGCTCTGGTCATTGGGTCCTGTAGCGAGTCTTTGCCACCTGGTTTTTAAAGAGGACATCAGCTGGTAAGTATAAATGTATGGACTGTTGCTGGCATGAATTGTACACAAATACATCATATGGCATACATTTTCAAAACTAGTATTTAGTTTACACATTACTTAAAATGTAAATACTCAGAAAGGGATCCTCTAGCATAACTATCCTCTAGCATGACTATGGTTAAAAGTCACACATTAGAGGTTCGTTCTGCTCAATATGACTCATCTTCACACTTGATAGAACATAACACAAGATGCTACACACGCTTAGTAAGCTAGTGACAGAAATTTATTCTGAAATGGGGGGTGGGAGAGGGGTACAGAAATGATTCACACAATTGTAGTAATTTTTAATAAACTTTTTCTGCCATTAGGGAGCTGACTTAATCTAAAGACTGAAAGGGAAGAATTAGAAGCCTGACAGTGAAGATTGCCCAGACTGACAGTGGAAAAAGCCAAGATTGAAATTGAAGTCTACCAATGGGATCATGTCTGGCATTATCTTTCAAATCTGCTGACCTTGAAAACCATGCAAAGACATGTTCACATGGTAAGTGCCAACTATTTGATAGAATAAGGCTGTGGAGGCATCCTATTGGAGACACTTAGATGATTTTCTTATTTTTAGATGGTATTTCACAGTCCTCTATTTTTGAAATTATGAATAACACACCTATTGAAGATCAACTGTTTACCCCTGAATTGACTTTCAAGGACCATGCATTATCCAGGTTGGTGTACCAATGCATGCTAGTTAAGAATCACAGGAAGAATGTTGAATATTAGTAGCTTACATACATTAGTAATATTTAGTTCATAATTAGATCTTTAGGGATCACAATCAGACACTTAGATGATTTTACTTTTTTAGATGGTATTTCACAGTCCTCTATTTTATGAACTGATGAATAAGACACCTATTGAAGATCAACTGTTTACCCCTGAATTGACTTTCAAAGACCATGCATTATCCAGGTTGGTGTACCAATGCATGCTAGTTAAGAATCACAGGAAGAATGTTGAATATTAGTAGCTTACATACATTAGTAATATTTAGTTCATAATTAGATCTTTAGGGATCACAATCAGACACTTAGATGATTTTACTTTTTTAGATGGTATTTCACAGTCCTCTATTTTATGAACTGATGAATAAGACACCTATTGAAGATCAACTGTTTACCCCTGAATTGACTTTCAAAGACCATGCATTATCCAGGTTGGTGTACCAATGCATGCTAGTTAAGAATCACAGGAAGAATGTTGAATATTGGTAGCTTACATACATTAGTCATACTTATTTCATAATTAGATATTTAGGGATCACAATCAGAAAAAGGAATACATGTTATAGTTGATATAGAGGTATTTGAATGGACATGAAATATTATATTTATGTTCAGCATACATATATATTATTGAAATGTGATATACATTATTATGTAGAATTTGAAATTCAGATATTTAAATTTTTATTTTATTACACAATAGAATGGTGTATGTTTTTTTTTTTAAATTTAATTAATAAATATCTTGATAAAATGTTGAACAAAGTTAGAGCATAGACACAAGATGATTGTAAATGTATTTTAGGAATATTTGACAACGTGTGTATTAACTTTGTAAAAAAAAATTTTTTTATTTCAGATTGTCATCTGATGACTTCCAGGAATATTTTTTTGTTTTTCTTTCAGAAACTTTACATTTTTAAATGTTAATAATAAACATTTTAGTATTAAATACACTCTTTTGAACAGATTATAATAAATATCCAAATAATCTGTCAATAAAAAACAATTTGACTCCCATGACTGGTAGTTGGCTATTTGACAAGCACATGCATAAGATCAAATAATGCATTAATTTTTGAAAATCCACTGATTCAGAGAATATTACATTAAACTATATTTTTTTAAATTAATTGCGGAGTGATATCCATCAATGCTTTTCTTTTGAAATTCTTAGATGTTAAAATAATTTCGGATATGTAGTCAAAATTTGACATAAATTAGTTGTTTTCACTTTTAAGAAGGGGAAGTGGTTCAATTACATTAAAGTGACAGTGTTGTTGAATGTAAAATTAATTTTATAAGATCTTGTATCTTCCTTAGGTATCTCAAAACATTATTTTCTACATTCTTTTAATTTTTACATTTATAAATGTTAGGTCATTTAACTTGATATTTTTCACAAGCTAGTTATTGGATGCCAGGTTAATCGATTTAATTTTCTAGTGGAGTCATTTAACTATAGTTATTAATATTATGTAGTTTTTACAATCTTACCTCTTGGGTTAGACATCACATATCTATATATAATTTTCATTCCCCTTTAGTTTCTTTTGACAATGTAAAATCAACATTCAAAATGTTTTGGTCCTTAAAGGGACATTCACAAAGTATATTGTGTATTGATTTTTCAATAATTCATAAAAGAATTTAAGCATATTTATAAAGTACTATAGAATTACATTCAGTCTTTAAATATACTTTTAAAAATATACATCAATGCACATATCTTAGTCAATTACATAAGGCATCTATGTGCAACCAACAATCAGCATCAAAATAGCCGATGTAGATATGTATTTAATCCAAGAATATATAATTACAATCTAATGATTGAATACCAAAACATATTAAGTTGTTCAAATATTATAATCTTATCCAAAATGCATACATAACATATAGCTTAATGTCCCTCTAAGCTGAAGTCTCCGAAATACCTCCTTTACAATATATCTTTCACTCAGTGTGTAAAACAATCCAGAAGTTAATCTAAATTAGCTTTACTCATATGTTATACTAATTTAGCAAAAGGAAGGTGCTTAGGTTTCTGATTTTTCAAGAATTATTGTGAAATGTTTCTTTAAAGGGACATGAACTCAAAATATACTTAAAGGGAGACAGTTAAAAAATTAATGATTTATACATTCTGAATGAGTATTCTATTTTAAGCAACTTTAAAAATTGTCTCATATTATGAATGCTCCTTGTGATGTTGCTATCATTACTTTAAAAATAAGGCAGTAAATAGATAATTTATTTGCTTCAGTACTCTGGACAGAACTTGGTTTTTTTGGTTGGATTAATTTATCCAACAATCATCAAGGACAACCCAGGTTTTTGGAAACAATTGTCCGTAATCTAAAATATCATTATTGATTTGCTAAGAAAGATAAAAATATAATTCTTAACATTTGAGAATCGGATTAAATTATAAAGTTGCTTAACATTTCATGCTCAATCTGAATCACGAACGCTAAATTTGTTTGGACAGTGTCCCTTTAAGAGATTTAAAGAGTGTATTTAATTCTCTTCTTATCTTGACATACTTTGCTTGAAAAGCATATCGAGATAGGCTCAGTAGATGAAGATTGGTGGATGCACAGAGATGCCTTATGTGATTGGCTCAACCATGTGCATTTAAATTTCTTCTGTTGAGGATATCTAAATAATAAGATAAATTGATTTACATTTTAAAGTCTAAACAATTTTCTATCTCTACAGATCATTTGATACAATTGTTTGTTTGTAATGTCTATTTAAAAATAAAGACGCCATTGCACAATAACATATATGAGCACTTCAGACAAATACAAGCTCGAGGTTTATTTACTAATAACAAACAAACCTGTAGTTTAACATTTATAAACAGATTATCCAAGTTACTGACATTATAACCTGATTTTGAACATTCAGAAATATTGCGTGGGAAACGCATCTTGAAACACCAGATTAGCATCTTTAAACATTAGAGTCTAATGTCACGCAATAGCACACAATCAATGTGCATTATAAATACATTTAATAGAGCAATATCAATACTTCACAATAAGTCAAGAAATGGATTTTATGAACAATAAAGACATACAATATTAAATGTGTATTTGTATTAAAGAAACAGACCGTTATTAAACCGATAAATGTCTACAACATTTAATAATGTGACAGTATTAGATTTTAAAGAGAATTTAATCATTAATATTTAACGGATCACGGATATTAAATCTGCGTCACACATATCCGCATGACAGGCCCATGAGTTACAAATAAGTCTACATGAAAAATGAAGTTACAGCACCACCAGGAGGTATGTGTATGGAAGTTGCTAAGATATGAAACATTAAGGAACGGCCAATCAGAGTTCATCACACAAACACAACTTGAGTCAGAATGGTCTCACAGACATTCTAACAATATTTCAAACTTTTATCCAATCAGATGTACAGATAACTTGTCCCATGGTGCATCTCATGTTTACTTCACCATATAAAAGTCCATTACACGTTGCCATCTTTGTCAGTTCTCTAATGCCTGCAGGCAATATATATTATTAGTATACAACCCAGCAGGCATGAAACCTCCCAGGTTCACCAAGCAGGAGAGCGCTGCACTGGTCCATGCCGTCAAGGACTTTTATCCCCAGCTGTTTGGGAACAAGAGGAGTTCGACAGATGCGCCTGTTAAGAAGGCCCTCTGGGAGTCTATCACCAATGCGGTTAAATTGGTGTGTGGCGTCCAGAGGAGCCAGGATCGGATCATGAGGAGATTCGGAGATATGAGGTTGCGCTTGACAAAAAAAGTCAGCCTCATAAGGGACTGGGTACAAGCCCGTAAAAGAGGGGGCCAAAGAAAGGCCCCGCGGAAACTCTACCTACTCCCTTATGAGGTGACTTTATGCGAGCTCCTCAATCTCCTGGTCCCCAAAAGATTTAGATCCTCGCCATCCTCGGCCTCCTCTTCTTCCCTCCCAGCTGCGGGATCTGAAATTCCTGATGCGGGGGCCAGGGCAGCTGCTTCTCCGTCCGGTGGCCTGGGAGGAGAAGAAAGAGAATCTGAACCAGGTAACTATCCAACTTCATATAATATCTTAATATTTTATTTATTTTTTAAAAATGTGTATATAGTCAGATACTAAACCTATACAGATCTCACAACATACACTACATATGATGTTTAGATATCTGATTTTAGATTAGTGACACATGAAATAGGAATGATGTTTCTTGCGCTCTACAGAATATGCGTCACAGAGCGAAAATGGAATTGCGCATACACGTTAACATGGGTTAGCTGTAAGTGGCATTGCTTTATACATATTGGTCAAATGACGGATGCGTAATTCCGCTTGGAATCATTGCGCAATGATCGCGAAAATGGAATTGCGCATACACGTTAACATGGGTTAGCTGTAAGTGGCATTGCTTTATACATATTGGTCAAATGACAGATGCGTAATTCCGCTTGGAATCATTGCGCAATGATCATGAAAATGGAATTGCGCATACACGTTAACATGGGTTAGCTGTAAGTGGCATTGCTTTATACATGTTGGTCAAATGACGGATGCGTAATTCCGCTTGGAATCATTGCGCAATGATCGCGAAAATGGAATTGCGCATACACGTTAACATGGGTTTGCTGTAAGTGGCATTGCTTTATACATGTTGGTCAAAATGAAATGTGAATTATTATATATGTGAAGAATACAGTATTCTTATTTTCAATATTATACATAATAAAAAAAGAAGAATCCAAATAAATTATAACATATGCCCATCAATTGATGATAATGAAATAACACAAAAAAATAATTTAAGCTACAGTAAACAACACAACTGATTGAAAATAAGAGTACAGGATATATTTATCATGAATAGAATTGAGGAAAAAATTAACTCATGGGACTACCAAAGGATTAATATTTTTTAATTGATTTGCTAATAATGTAAAGATTTTAAACATGGCATGATTTGTATTAATGATATCCAATCCTCATTTAATATATTACAGATCTGGATGTTGGTGCTGGATCCTCAAGGCAGGGCTTGTCACAGTATGGTATGTCTCATTTTAATTGACATTTGTCTTAGAAACATGGACAGAACATTACATACTAAATCCACATTGTTCAATATTTATATGTATCTTCAAAATGGATTTTAAAACTTTTTGCAAATAAGAATAAATAAAACAAAAAAATAGGATTACATTGTAAGACTACTCTGATTTGTTTTGGAATTTAAGATATCCCATCTATTCTGTATGTCTTAATTTTAAGGTAAGATTCTTTGAATGTCCAGTTTATATTCTTCCCTTGTGTATTGCTTAATCTTATTTGTATACATTTTGTAAAAATACACACAATTTTGCATATGTTTAGATTTTAAAAATATAGATTCCATTTTTGAAATTGATCACGTCATTTAAGGGACATGACAACTAAATTTTAAATCGATTTTTTTTAAAACGTGATTTTATTGTTTTGTTTAAACATTTTATGAGCTACATTGGTTCAGTCTATTGTTTTAGTTCTTAGAAAAATTAATGGATTTTGGTTTATGTTAAACAATGCATTACTGGTATTATTATCCGGCAGTTTTTCTATGCAGAAATTGGCATATTTACAAAAGTTAAAATCATGTGTTCAGATAACAGTAGTACATAGTTTAAAAATGTATACAATTACATATTTAGAGCTTCATGTCCCTTTAATAGATGAAAATTAAATAATTCTTAGGATATCCTTAAATAACATATTAGATTGGAATTGCATGCTCAATCCCATTCATTACATCAACATATGGAGTAGAGAATTCATTGACACCAACATTGTCAAATCAATATAATTTTATATTAAAGGGATACTGAGCTAAAATTAATAATGTTGTCATTCAGATAGAGCATGCAATATTAATCAACATTTAAATATAATACTATAATCATATGTGAAATATTCTATTGCTAAATGTATTTTAAAATCAAGAATGTACGTTTATCTTCAGATCAATTTTTGTTGACCAACCTGGGTTTTGATTGATGATTGGTGGATACCTTCAACAAACAATATTTATTGAATCCAATATTGCTTATCTGCCTTTAAGATTAAAATGTATCAACATTCAAATTATAATAGGAGTAAATGTTAAATCATTTTGAACAGTTTGAACAGTGAAATAAATGATTGAAATAAATCATGTCAGTGTCCCTTTAATAAACAATAGATTCATTCATCTTTACATTCTTTGGATTAGACAATATTGATATATAATTCACATATTCACTGTTGGAGTTACTTTATAGATATCAGCATACTCTAACAGCACCATGATTACATATTTGTACTAATCCATTTGGTTTTGTATTGTGATCAATATGTGTTGTGTCCTAAACAAGATTACTGTACATTGCACAAATGGCTCGATGTGCCACATGTCTTTGTTTATATTTGTCAACAGCTGTTATTCAAAATGTGGTTTGTGTGTATTCTTTTAAGAACATTGATCAATGGGTATATTTAGATATGCAATAGCATCGTATGAGATGAGTTTGATGTCTAATATAGTCATAAATGAAACATATGTTCAATACATCATTTTTAACAGAATCCCCTTGATTCAATCAAGCATTTTTTTGTTTAATGACTGCTCTATTCTTCTCATTTTCAAGTTGATTATTCTTAAAATTCGCTACAGATGTGATTTAGTGCTATCCCAAATGTGTTCACTAATATATATCTATATCATTCATAGAGAGAGTTGGTGTGGGGAGCCCAGAGGAATCCAGCACTGACACAGAGACGCCTTTGCGGTCTCCTGGTAAGTCCATTGACTCATTTATATGTCATTGAAGGAGTATTGGTAATCAATATTATGAGCATGATTCTGATGAAGCATAACATTTGAAACAAACATATAATTTACTCCTCTGATTATATATTAATTTTCTTTGAATATTGAAAGATTAATAATTAAAACTTTCTTAGTCTACACCTTTGTTATTCAGAAGATGTATAGCATGTGTTTGTTTCCAAACACATGCACATGTGTTTTTCAAGACTAGTCTTGAAAAAGGCCCAAGCTGTGGGCCGAAACGCGTTGGCAATTATATGGTGAGCTATATTTTATGATTTATTAATCCCATAACAGTATTATACTATGTTATCATTTTCTGTTTACAGGTCTTGAGGATTTCCCAGCCTTTTACTATTTTACACAGCTCATATTTTGTTATAATTTTTCACGTGACATTTAAGGATTTGAACTGCTTTATTGAATATCTTTTCACTTGGATCACCAACATTTGACTTTTGTGAACAATAATTTTGGATTTAAATTTCTTAAATATTAACTTACACATTATTTTTGGACATCTCCAGGATATATATATTTTTTGGATCTATTTACCCACCTCCATTTTTTGTATACTTTTTCAAGGATTCTTCACATTATACTACTTTCTATTATCCACGGACTTCCACATTATACTCTATCATTTGCGGATTTCCACAATACCTATTTCTTATTTTTATTTTTATTTTTTCACCCATTTGTGTGTTCTCACCGGAATTCGCAAAAATCTTTTGTGGCTAAATATTTGCATATTTTGTTTTTTTCTACTAGTTTGTGCACATACTAGTTATTTTTTATCACATTTTTTGATCACATATCTAATATCTGGTTTTATATTATCATTTAGTATATATTCTTCACCACACCTCCGATCACACAGTTTTTGGTACACCTACAATATGATAAGATTAGGGAATTTAAATATTTATAACTAAATATTTATAACTAAGGATATTGATGTGCTTTCATTCATAACACGTCCTTTAGTCATTCACCTTGAGTCATCCCATAGTGAGGACTAGATTTAACCCAATATATTTTATAACATTTTAGGATTTTAGGATATATAAACACACATACACATTTTTTGCTTTTATGTTACATGGATCCATGCGTAGTGGTATAACCCACTCATGTTTTATATGTAATTGATTGTGTCATTTTTTATATGTAATAAATTGTATTATATTTTATTTACAAACTGTATTACTGATATACAACATTGTACCAATCTTTAGCAATCTGTGGGGCCATCTGCACCCTATTAGTGTCCTAATAAGGATAAACGCCGACATACAGTTAATCTATATATACCCACTCCCGAGGCCTTGCCTTTTCTTGGCGCTCCTTTTCTCCAACCCTCCTTTTGTGTATATCTTTAATGCAACATTGATGTGTGTCTTTGATCAACAGTAACATATGTTATAATATGTGATCTTAACGTGTACACAACATGTTATGTTTTACAGAGATTGATATAACATGTGTGACGGAGGAGGAAGAGGCTGCCTTGGAGTCTGATGGTATGTGAAATATATCTATCATGTTTCCAACATGTTGCTTTATTGGAAATCATTTTATTGAAGACATTCAAAGTCTACAGCTTTTGCACTTTAAAAAGGAATATTATTTGTCTGTTCAAATACACTACTGCCCCCTTTCTATATCAGGCAGCATTAAAATATGGTTGGATGTTTTTTTTTAAAAAAAACATTTATAATTCATGCCATCATTATGTCACATGCATATTCCAGGCCAAAACACAATAATAATGTTATAATTGTACAGACAGTCATTGATATTCATCTGAGTGCCTATATGCATACCATATCCTCATTTTATAATTGATTAGAAATTCAAACACACTTCTAAGTATATTGAAAACATAATCAATTTTAAATGCGTTGATTTGATTTCATGATGTATGAGATGTTAATATATTTGTATTATTTTTTTCAGATGGATCCTCCACCTCTGGTCATCTGCTTTCCGCCCCTGCCCAGTCCCAGACCCCTGCCCAGGCCCAGACCCCTGCCCAGGCCCAGACCCCTGCCGGCCCTTCCCATTTGTCCTTTCATGTCCCTCCTAAAAAACGTCCCTTCGTCCCCCTTCAACGCTCTCCCCGTATTATGGGCCGTACAGCTGCCCAGACCCCAACTCAACACTCCCCAGCTGTACGGCCTACCCCGGAGCAGCAGCTCATCCCTCCCCAACCCAATCCCATCCCTCCCCAATACAATCCCATCCCTCCCCCCCTGTCTCAACCTTCATTGTCCTGGGTGTCAGATAGTCCTTCCCAGGCACAGCTGTAAGTATCATTCTAAATCCACATTATAAGATACTTAAAGGTACACTGAAGGCAAATTGTTTCTATTGTGATTCAAATAGAGCATGCAATGTTAATCAAATTTATAATTTACTACTCTTATCAATTATTCTTCATTCTCTTGCTATCTTTATTGAAACAAAGAAATGCCTAGAATTAATTTTCAATAGAAAATAATTGTGGACATCATTTCTTTATTGTTGGATGAATGTATCCATCAACCAGCAGGGACAACCAAAGTTGATAAACAAATATGGCCTGCCCTATAAACCTACATTATTGCATTCCAAATCTAGCTAGACAATTCAAAAATTTAAAGAATATGTGTAATTGTTTAATATTTGTAATGTCATGCTCTATCTGAATCAGTCAACAATTAAATATTTAGGTTCAGTGTCCCTTTAATTTGATATCACTACATATACCAATCACCACTACTTGGATCCAACAATTTATGTACAAATGTTGATACATTATCTCTTGTCTAACCCAGTGGGAATGTAATTTCTTCAGGTTGATATGTTTACACAGCTTGTCCTCAACGCCAAAATGTTTAAGGATAGGTGTGCCTACCACAGTATAATTTAAATATTTAAATTGCTAATGTAAGTACAATGTAAATCCTTTAACAAGATTACATACACTCAAGCTGTAGAAGTGGATCATCGAAAACAAATTAAAGGGGACAACATGTTTGAGTAAACTGTCCCTTTAAGGATTTCGGTCTGTCTGAATAACATTTAATGTGTAAAGAATCAATTTTAACAAATTGATGTAAAGAATGATTTGTCTTTATGATGACAATGTATCTTTGCTTATTTTTTCTTCTGTTGTGTAATTATCCTTAATATTTGATTTATTCTTTATTTTAGGCTGTGACTCAGCATGGCTCATGCTAGAAGGTATAGCACGAGTAGAGCAGGCCGTGTTGAGGAACGCAGCTGTCCTGAGAGGGATGAACGACACCATGCAGGCCCAGCTCCGGGTTCAGGATTTGACTCTGCGTCAAATCATGCGATTAAATTCAAGTCCTGAATCTGGAGCTGGACATGCACAGGACGATGAAGAGGATGACCAGTAAGTGGAGGATCTGGAGATGCTCCAAGGTCGCAGATAAGAATCCTCCGTCCACATGTTGATGTTTTTGTTCTTGTTGCCATTTGGCCTTTTTTAAAGTTTATTGTTGTGCCTGTTGCACTCTTTTACCTTGTCATACGGCTCAAATGGGGCTATGCTGGCCCTTGGCAACTCTCTTCATGGACTGTGATGCACTCTGTTACCTTGTCATATGGCTCAAATGGGGCTATGCTGGCCCTTGGCAACTCTCTTCATGGACTGTGATGCACTCTGTTACCTTGTCATATGGCTCAAATGGGGCTATGCTGGCCCTTGGCAACTCTCTTCATGGACTGTGATGCACTCTGTTACCTTGTCATATGGCTCAAATGGGGCTATGCTGGCCCTTGGCAACTCTCTTCATGGACTGTGATGCACTCTGTTACCTTGTCATATGGCTCAAATGGGGCTATGCTGGCCCTTGGCAACTCTCTTCATGGACTGTGATGCACTCTGTTACCTTGTCATATGGCTCAAATGGGGCTATGCTGGCCCATGGCAACTCTCTTCATGGACTGTGATGCACTCTGTTACCTTGTCATATGGCTCAAATGGGGCTATGCTGGCCCTTGGCAACTCTCTTCATGGACTGTGATGCACTCTGTTACCTTGTCATATGGCTCAAATGGGGCTATGCTGGCCCTTGGCAACTCTCTTCATGGACTGTGATGCACTCTGTTACCTTGTCATATGGCTCAAATGGGGCTATGCTGGCCCATGGCAACTCTCTTCATGAACTGTGATGCACTCTGTTACCTTGTCATATGGCTCAAATGGGGCTATGCTGGCCCTTGGCAACTCTCTTCATGGACTGTGATGCACTCTGTTACCTTGTCATATGGCTCAAATGGGGCTATGCTGGCCCTTGGCAACTCTCTTCATGGACTGTGATGCACTCTGTTACCTTGTCATATGGCTCAAATGGGGCTATGCTGGCCCTTGGCAACTCTCTTCATGGACTGTGATGCACTCTGTTACCTTGTCATATATCTACAATGGGGCTATGGTGGCCCTTGGCAACTCTCTTCATGGACTGTGATGCACTCTGTTACCTTGTCATATGTCACATTTTCCTGATCTTTACCATATTATTTATAAACGTTGTTGTTTTCTGACATACTAATAAAAGACATGTCATTGCACGATTCTTTGTCCTCCTTATTCATGTCATTGATTGAAATCTCTATTTTATATGGTTGATCCTTAAAGGGACATACCCAAAATAATGTTGTTTCCTGAATCATATATGTAATACAATTCTAAATGACTTTAAGATTAACATCTCCAATGTAATTATTATTTTGGTCTTTATATTGCTATCTAAAATCTTTATCATTGCATGATTATGATTAGCATAGTAATTGTTTTATATATGTATATAAAGATTGTTATATATGTATATTTCAAATTTCACATCCATGTGTTTATTTATAAACTCTGCATGAATTGATGCACCTTTAACAAATGATCTGAGGATTGATACAATGATATAATCCCTGTAAAGTGTTCATTTTATTGAAATAGTATTGTCTCTGTGTATACTCTTTTTATAAATAATAATCATGTCCCTTTAAGTGATGGTGAGCACAATTGTTAATGAATGTATTTCCATTTCTAAAGCGTTTTTGGCCTTTTTACATGAACAAGGACATATAATCTTAATAATAAACAATCTTATTGTAATGTTGACAGCACATGTATTTCATTTTCTATTCTATCTTATTGTAAAAGTGTAACCAACTCAATCTCTGTGTGTAATGCGCATATTTTATATGAGGAATATGTTTTTCAAAATATTTTTAAAAAATACTTCTCCTCCCATATATGGCTATAGGTAGTCTGACCATATTTCAACTTGAATAAATGACCCGTTTGATCAATACATGTGTCATTATTGTTATTCCCAAACAATATAAACATATCTTAAAACATCAATAGCATATGTATTTCTCATGTGTATCTTTTAAAGGTTAAAGATATACACCATAGCTATAGTTCAAGGGACAGTCAAGTCCGAAAAGATGAATCATGATTTCGTGACATTCCTAGATAGCAATCTAGACACATACTAGTTACTAAAATATAAATACGTTTCTTAGTGATATGCCAAGCTGTCAACTGAGTCCTTGTATTGGCTGCGGTTTTTCAGCAATCGCGGATGCGCCATGTTGCTTAAGACGTCACCTGCCAGGCTGTCCAATGATTCCTTGTATTGACTGACGTTTTTACGCGATCAAGGATGCACCTTTTATTGGATGGCGTTTTTACGCGATCAAGGATGCACCTTTTATTGGATGGCGATTTTACGTGATCAAGGATGCAGCTTTTATTGGATGGCGTTTTTACGCGATCAAGGATGCGCCTTTTTTTTGGTTTGCGTTCTTACGTGATCAGGAATGTGCCTTTTATTGGATTGCATTCTTACGTGATCAAGGAAGCACCATGTTAATTAAGACGTCACATGCAAAGGTAAAAAAAGTCTGATTGTATTACGTAGTCCCGCAATATTTGTTTGTGCACGTTAAACACGTTTGTGAATGAAGCCAAGTTGAAAAATATTGCGAATATGGATTCTTTGCATCATGTTACATTGTTGAACCATAGCTGATAAAGACCACCACATTCTCTTTTGCTGGATGTCTGGTTGAATAAACGAACGAAACCAAAATGTTTTCATGCATAAGATATTTCGAGGCAAGTGCAAATCTCTATAGTCCATGTTGTTTAATATGTTTGTCAACAATATGTTCCTTTTTATGTAAAATGACTGTTGTGTTTAATGTTAAAGATATCTAATTCATAAATATGCGCTATTGTGTTAGAATCAAATAATCAATATGCATTTATCTTTATCATATGCTAAATATATGATGGCGACTTCTTCTAAATGTAATTTCGTCGTATATTCTATTAAAGGTTCATTAGACACTCACATTATAAATCAAAACTTTTTATTTTGTCTCTAGTTAGATAGTCCATTGTTTAACAAATACACATTTCATTTTGCTTGTGTTCAAAGAAAATGTAAGTCATTTTCTGACTCCTCGTCAAGCCTCTGAGTTTCATGTGAGTACCATCTCCAGCTTTCTCCTGTTTGTGTAAAGTGTCTTTTCATATGTTAATGATGGGGTATTGTCTTGTTTTACGGTTGTAATGGGTTCATCTATATTTTCAATAGAGATAACCCTATTTTCTTTGAAAGTGTTTAAAGCTTTGTAATATTGATATCAGTATATGTTAATCTTGTTGTTTCTAGTAGTGTCTATTACATACAGTTCTGTTAAAAATATAGTATACTGTCCCTTTAATGCAAATGTTTATTTTTGTATCATGTATGAGTTCCACATTGGTTAATCTCCAAATATATTATTGTTAGCATATTTTCACCCCCCACTCCTAAAAGGACTTTAAACCATATTCATTGTTAAAACAAATGTCTTTCTGAAAATAAATGAACACAATAATGTCTCTTTAAGAAAATAGACTTTATTTAACACGTCAATCTAAATCTGATTTCAATATTTATTGTTTGAACAAGTACATGTAGATATACCAACAATCTTCAAATATATGTTAGCATATGTAATTTTGTTAAAGGGACAGTTTAGAAAACAAATAATGTTTTGCATTATTCTAAAAGTCAATTTTGTAATATCAATGATATCAAAGGTTTCTCACCAATTAATCATTTGTCTGTGTTTATTTTAATTTGCTAGATAAACCTATGAGGTTCGTGTGCTCATTTCTTAGAGCTTGAAGAGTGCATGTAATCATTATACAATTTGACCACTAGAGGGCATTTGGATAGCATTTGTATATGTTAAACCTTGTGCTCATACAGCATATTATTTACCATGTATTGATCATTGATATCTAAAATGTTGTTATGTCAGAACAACAAATAAGTGTTCATTTTTCATAGTCAGAGATACAAGGGTAAGCACATAAGTCACACGTATTTCTTCATGTTTTGTTGTTTCCAACTTGATAATGCGTAATACAGTGTTTTCTTTGTAATCAATAATTTTCTGACTGTCCCTTTAAGCTGTGTTATTGGCATTCAAACAGTAATATGCCATCATGGATAATTGTAATGGTAATTTTGTTTGCGATTCGGGAAACAGTTTGGACATCACATCACAGAAAACAATCAATATCATGAACAAGGATAGGTATGTGATGATGTGGTTTTCACACACTTATAACCCACACTCTGCAAACAATCTGCCTCCATGGACCCGGTCCCATAGAAGTAGATTATATACAGAGTGTGGTCCACAAGTGTATGAAAACCACATCATCACATACCTATCCATTACACATTAAATAAAAAAAACATTAAACATGAAAACAAATACTTACTTCCTCTTCCTTCCCCTCTTCCCACGGGGCTGAGGCTCTGGGAGGGCCATCTCCTCCTGCCGAGTTCTCCTTGGAGATGTTGTGGGAAGAGGGGAAGGAAGAGTACTGGGACGACCAAGGTGAGGAGGAGAAGATGGCTGAGGAGGAGAAGATGGCTGAGGAGGAGAAGATGGCTGAGGAGGAGAAGATGGCTGAGGAGGAGAAGATGGCTCGGCAGGAGGAGATGGCCCGGCAGGAGAAGATGGGCTGGCAGGAGAAGATGGCCCAGCAGCAGGAGGCCCAGCAGCAGGAGGCCCAGCAGCAGGAGGCGGACCAGGAGGCAGACCAGCATGCCTCCCGGAAAAAATTAAACATCTCTTGATGTAGATTAATGATTCTGTTTTGCCCTTCTTCTATTCTATTAAGTATGTTTATTATTTGGTTTTGTCCTTCAATTATTTGGTTTTGTCCATCAATAATTTGAGTTCGGCCTTCAATATTTTGTATCCGGGAGTTACGCATCTGGTCTATGTAGTCCAGTAGAACCCGCACCTCCGCTATTTCCTCTTGTTGTGCTTGGCGGGGTACCCGTGCACGGCGGTGTGCGGGTCCTTGAGGGGCCTCTGGTTCCGCGGCCTCCTCCTCTGCTTCCGGGGCCTCTTCATCTGCTTCCGTGCCCTCTTCGTCACGGGGGGCCTCTTCCCTCCGAAGTGGAAATTCCTCCCCACCACTCTCATCCCGGGGAGATGGAGGAGGCTGTATTTGTTGTGCTGCCTCCTCCCCAGACTCTGTATATTTGAAAAAGAAATAAATGTATATATTAGCATATTTCCAAATGAAGCTTTAAATGACTTAGCTTACGATACAATTACAAATGCAGAATCATTAATCCACTTTTAAATCTAACAATCAATACGATTTCCGCATTTTGTAAAACGTGTTTGTGATATCTGTGGTCAATCTGAATGTTTTAGCGTTTGTTTTCAGTCTGTTTAAATGCACACCTAACCTATAGCCTAGATACTGATGTAACCGCAAAGTAATTGTGAATGCGTGTAAGCAACGTTATAGCATTAATCTGATCCTTAAAGGGACATGAAACCCAATGTTTTATCTTTCATGATTTAGAAGCATACTTTTAAAATCAACTTTCTAATGTACTTTTCTTATCTAATTAGCTTCATTCTCTGGATATTCTTTGCTGAAAAGCATATCTAAATATGCTTAGAAGATGCTGATTGTTAGCTGAATATAGCTGCCTCCTGTGATTGGTTCACCGTGTGCATGGCTATTTCTTCATTAAAATATATCTCTTGAATGATTCAAATTAGGTAATATAAGTACATTAGAATGTTTTGTAAAATTGAATTCGCTACCTTAATCATGAAAGTAAAGGTTTGCGTATAGTGTCCCTTGAAATACATTCGTATGTGAATTTAGTCTTAAATGAGCTTACCGTCAGATGAGAATGGCAGGTTCCCGGTATCAATTCCTCCGATACCGACAACATCCACCTCGGAGATGCTGGGCCGCAACATTTCCTCCCATCGGCAGTACTCGATTTCCAGGGCAGGTCCGCCACCGGTTCCTGCGGCATGTCGGGCCTCCAGGCTTAACTTTTTCTTGAGATCCATCTTACAGTCCCGGTATCGATGTTTTATAGAGTCCATATCTCTATTCCGGCCACCCACTGCATTGACTGCATTCCTTATCTCATGCCAGAGCTTCCTCTTCTCAGTCGGGGTGGTCTTCTGGTGCTGCAGCCTCCTATACCTGGCCATATAGGCCTCAACGAGGGCCTCCTTCTCCTCCATCGAAAACCTCGCCTCCCTAGTTGCCTTGGCCTTCCCCTGTGACGATGCCCTCTGTTTCCCGGACTGTGAAGCCCTACTCTGTCCGCCACTGGGCCCAGCCACTTGTTCATCTTGAACCAAGTGGCTGGGTCCACCCACCGCTTCCACCCCCGCTTCCTGCCCCCCTTCCTGCCCCCCTTCCTGCCCTGTTCCTCTCCCCCTCCTCCCCCCTCTACCTCTTCCCTGCCTGCCCTCCATCTGTTCCCTAAACTAAATCCCAAATAATCAAACAAAAAGTGAGTGTGATGAAATGAAAGGGGTTCAAAATAAAGAACTAAAAAGACAAAATAAGTGCTGAAAGTGTGAGAGGGATCTAAAAAAACAAAGAGGGTAAGGAGTATTTAAATAAACAAAAAGAAGAAGACTAAAAGGAGGATATGTAAAATAAATGTAACTAGGGGATGGGTATGGGGTATGGGATAAGAGTAAATGGGATGAAAGGGAATGGGACTACAGGGAATGGGGTATGGAGTGTAGTATGAGGGGGTATGGGTTATGGAGTGTATGTAGTGTTATTGATAAGTGTATGAATGTATTGAATGTGTTTGCGTGTAAATGTGTTAAGTGTACAGAAAAATCACTCGCTCGCTAACTCACACTACTACTAATTCTCACTAACTCACACTACTACTAATTCTCACTAACTCACACTCCCACTAACTCTCAATAACTCACACTAGCACTAACTCACGCTCCCACTAACTGACTCTCTCACACTACCACTAACTTTCACTAACAACTCCCACTACCACTAACTCACTCACGCTCCCACTAACTGACTCTCTCCCACTCCCACTAACTCACTCACGATAACACTAACAACTGACTCTCTCACACTAACACTAACTCACTGACAATAATGCACAAACTCTCTAATCTTAAACCTCCAATCTCCAAAGACCCACCAGCAACACAGTCAAAGAAGCCATGCTTGTGTGGTGCTTATATACCCTGTGTAAATGTTTAATGATGTACCTATTTGCGTTGTAAATTGTGTTCATGTGTGCTTTATTAGCAATTATTATTTGTGCAATGTGTATTAGGTGTGTGAATTTGCGCATGCTCATTTTGAGTTAGTATTTGTGGAATGTGTAGAATGCGATGATGTCATAGTGCTCGTTTTCTATAACATTGACCAATAGTATTCTGTTTAAATGTGAATTTGCGATGGTGTGTTATTAGTGAAGTGTTGTATATGTATGTTTGTCCTAATATATAGTGATATTGAATGCGATTATTTTGCTAGTTTATGTATATATTTTATTCCTTGTTGTTATTTAGCGTATTTCCGCATCTTAAAGTATATGCGTATTCCCTGTATTAAGTTTTATTAAAAATCCCCCCACATATGCGTATTCCCTGTATTAAGTTTTATTAAAAATCCCCCCGCATATGCGTATTCCCTGTATTAAGTTTTATTACAAATCCCCCCGCTTGTGAATGTGTAATGCTTGTGTGCTTTGTTTAGTGATTGTTGTTGTGACATTTGCGGCGTGTTATTGTTGTGCATGATGTGGTATGCGTCATATGACCGAGCTGTGCGTATTTCTCGCGAGATCGAGTGTTAGGTGAAAAAAGCTATTTATTTTGCTTTTCCATTGATCTCTATGGGAGACTGTCTAACGCAGGCAGGATTCCGCGTGTGAAATACACGTGTTAGGAGCATCGTTAGATGGTCTTTTTTGAACTCTAAATACCGGAGTCAAACAATGCCGTGCGTTAGACATAAACCACGCGTAGCGTTAGCAGCCCATCTACCGCCAAACTCCAAATCTAGCCGTTAGTGTTTAAATTGCAGACCTGTGTAACATTTTGATAGAATTTCAACAACTATACCTGTATGTTCATGGATATTGCTTGTTAAAGTTTTGCAATGCTGCTATGTCGATACATATACACCAGGCTTCTCCACTAGAGGGGAGTAAATTTTTACTTATAAATACAAAAGTATATCAATACTTTCTCAGTTTCAGGATTAATTATATTATATTGTTGAGAATCATACCATCAGTTGCACACATGAAGTCTCTCCCATCATAGGCCCTGACAATTCTTAGAGTGCACATGAACGCTTAACCCGCATAGTGTATCAACATTTTTATTTCTTAGTATGTAAGTGTAAACTCTGAGGCAGGCGTTGACTATTCCA
Source organism: Bombina bombina (assembly GCF_027579735.1). Lineage (NCBI taxonomy): Eukaryota > Metazoa > Chordata > Amphibia > Anura > Bombinatoridae > Bombina > Bombina bombina. Next base: position 1,293,828,377 of record NC_069499.1, on the reverse strand, counting down.
GATTCAATCAGGTAGATTGGTAAACATATTAGCCCTCTTTCTTATCTTCTGCATGAATACATCTATGTACTATGTTATGATACGTTTAGGGTATTACTCTGTGTTTAAATTGCAGACCTGTGTGACATCTTGATAGCATTTCAGCACCTCTACCTATATATGCTCATTGTTATTGTTTTGTTAAAATGCATGAAAAATATATTCCTATCATGATGATCCATACTGAAATGCTGCCATAAGATTATGCATAGATACCAGGCTTCTACACTAGAAGGGAGTAAAGTTTTACTTCTAAATTTAAAAGTTAATCAATGCTCTCTCCGTTTTATCCACTTTAGAGCTTCCCTCAGACTGATGCGATCACTCTCCAGAAAGACATGGAGTAACCTTACCAAACATTTTATATATACCCCCTTGTCCCTTAGTATTTTTTTTTTTTAATGCAAATACAAATCTCTTTACAACAGTGGTAAAGTAAGTCATACACTTCATCTTGATATATACTCACACACCCAGGCAAATACTGAGTGAAAGTTAACAAACTTCAATTTTTTTTTACAATTTTAGGATATTTATATAGTGATATAATATTTAGAGTATGTGAGGGAAAGGGAAGAGAAGGGACTAAAGAATAAGTAGAACGAGAATAGATAGAGCCAGATAAGAAAAAATCCAGAAGAGAGAGAGAAAAAAAAATGGAGAAAGTGAACACTCCATAGGCCGCACTTCACAAACAAATAATTATATTGTACTATGCCAAATTGCTAACACAAGCTTGTACTTATCTAATTTATGATTTTTAAGATAATAATATCTCTCCAAAAGTAATATATCCTCCACCTGTGAGTACCACTCTCCCATTGAGGTTTTTTTTGCGTTTTTCCACTTTTTTGGAATCAGTTTCTTTGCACTAGTGAGCATAATTAATAATAGGGCGAGATGTGCCTGACTATGTGTTTTGGGCAACGCCAGGAATAGTAATATCTCAGGTATGTTTGGGATTGGGAGGTTAAGGATTTCGGACATCTTTTTTAAAACCTCTGTCCAAAAGGGTGTCAGAGTTGGACAGGACCACCATACGTGCAGAAGGGAGCCACGTTCACCACAACCCCTCCAACACATTGGGCTAACAGCTGGGAATATCCTGTGAAGTCTTACTGGCGTCAAGTACCATCTGCTCATGAGTTTGATATGCGTTTCCTGATTTTTTAATCATATTAAACGCCCGCAACCAAGGCTCTGGACCAATATCGAACCCCAAGTCCTCAGTCCAGCGCATAGTATATGTCGGGAGAGTATCAGTCCCCTGCAAGACTGAGACTGCTATCTTATATAATAGAGAGATCAAGTGTCTCGGCAAAGCCTCACCCACACAAAGTCTCTCGAAAGAGGTAAGTGATCTACCTAATTCTTGTTTGTGTTTATGATTGGAAATAAAGTGTATCAGCTGATTGCAATGCAACCAGGAAGAGAAAATCTTAGGTTGAAAGTCCCCAAGTGTAGCCTGTGATACGACCCTCCCATTTTCCACCACTCCAAAGACCGAGCCCTCTTTTATTTTATAAGGTGTGATTCTCAGGTATCCCACTTTATGATAGGGGATCTCAGGGTTTTCTACAATTGGTGTTAGGGGAGAGTGACGTGAAGAGATGTGAGTGGAGGTCGCGATAGTGGAGTCATAAATATGAAGCGTTTCTTCTATTAAATGGTATCTATTAATTATGTTAGGACACTGTGAAGGTGGTAGCCACGCGAGTGTACCCACATTATTTATTTTGAGAATCTGTCTGTCCAAGTCTATCCATGCTTTATGCTTTGCGTTTTGTGCCCATTCCACTATCCTTTGCAAACCTATCGCCCTTTTGTAAAGAGAGATATCTGGCAAACCAAGCCCCACTCTATCTCTTGGTAAGTACATAGTATGTTTTCGGGATCCTAGGTTTGGTGTTAGCCCATATATACTGTTCAATAAGTTTCTGCAACTGAGTAACATATACCCTGGGTAGAGATATAGGTAGGGTCTGGAAAAGGTATAAAATACGGGGCATGATATTCATCTTAATAACCCCAACTCTGCCTAACCATGATATGTATTTATTTTTCCAGGAAGAAAGGTTGGCAGCGATATCGCTTTTGAGGGGGGTGTAGTTATACTTAAAAAGATCTGAGGGGCCGGATGTTAGGAAGATACCAAGATATTTTAATTTAGTAGTGTCTAAGGTGATCTTATACTTTTGTTGCAAAGTTTGTATTTCTCTTGGACAAGTGTTAATGTTTAAGAGTTCTGATTTACTCAAATTAAGGGAGAAATTTGAAGCTTTACCATAATCTTTAAGTTCATCTAGAAGTACAGGGATGGATTCCGAAGCATCGGTTAAAGTGTATAAGACGTCATCAGCATATAGCGCTTGCTTATGCTCAGTGTCCCCCACTCTTATGCCCTTAATGTGTTGATTAATTCTCACCTTATGAGCCAGAACTTCTATAGACAGGGCGAAGAGTAAGGGGGACAGTGGACAGCCCTGCCTAGTGCCGTTCCTAATGTCAAATGACTTTGATAAGGTACCGTTAACTCTGATTTTAGCATTAGGATTTGAGTAAAGTGCCATAACTGAATGTACAAAGGCCTGACCAAATCCCATCTTCTCCAAAACCCGATGCAAAAAAACCCAGCTTACCCTATCAAAGGCTTTCTCCGCGTCGGTGGAGAAAAGCACTAGGGGGAGGCCTGAGACTCTGGCATGACTAATTAATTGTGAAACTTTTATAGTGTTATCCCTGGCCTCACGACCAGGGACAAATCCCACCTGGTCATTGCAAACCAGCTCTGGCAGGTATTTGTTGAGTCTGGATGCCAAAATTTTTGCCAAACGCTTCATGTCAGAATTAATTAGGGAAATGGGCCTAAAGTGACCAGGAGAGTCTGAGGTTTTTCCGGGTTTGGGAATAACCATAATGTGGGCCTCTAGGAGAACACGAGACAGAGTGGGGGTATCTCGAAGACCATTAAAGAGGTCAAGGAGTGGGCCTGCCAGAATCTCCTTAAACCATTTGTAATAGGCCGAGGAAAATCCATTGGGGCCTGGGCTCTTACCCCCTGGGCAATTTTTAATGGCGTCAAAGAGTTCTTCAACAGTTATAGGGGAGTCTAGAAAATCAGAGTCTTCCTTCGATAGGGAAGGGAGGTCAATATTATTCAGATATGAACCCACAAGGGTTTCTTGCTGAAGAATATCGTCAACTCGGGCGGGTTCTGATGTATGGTCATACAAATTATATAGAGAATGGTAGTATCTATGGAACTCGGAAGCTATCTGGTCACTACTACGAAGCATGCGGCCATCTGCAGACTTGAGGGAATGTATATGAGTGCGGAGCTGTCTTTTTTTTAAGAGTTCTAGCTAAGATTCTGCCTGGTTTGTTACCCCCCTCATAGTAATGTTGTTTCAGATAGAGTGCTATCTTTTGATGAGATTCCGCTAAGTGTTTTTTAAATTCTATCCTTGCCTCCTTCAATTGAATTTTAGTATCATTACAAGAAGGGTCTGATTTATGTTTGACTTCTAAGGTGCTAATCCTAGACTGAATATCATGATATTTAGCTCTGTGTTGCTTATTGAGGAATGCCTTGTGTTTGATTAAAGCCCCTCTTATCACGCTCTTGTGCGCTTCCCAAATAGTAGCTTGTGATGAGGAAGGATAGGTGTTAATCTCAAAATATTCTCTCATAATTTAAAGTATGTCATTAAAGATTAAAGGGTTATCTAGAATGGTATCATCTAATCTCCAAGTTTTTTGCATGATGGGGATATCTGGCCATAAAATTGAGCAAGTAACAAGGGCATGATCCGACCAAGTGATATGGTCAATAAAACAATGATGAGTGATTGAGAGACCACCCGAGTCTGTGTATATATAGTCGATTCTGGAATAGCTATTATGTGGTATGGAATAAAAAGAGTAATCCCTAGAAGTCGGATGTAAAGTACGCCAATCGTCATGTAACGTTAGTTTTGTAAGTGTATCATTAACTTGTTTAATCGTGGAGGTGGGTGTGCAAGTAACCCCCCTTGAGGTGTCAACTAAACGGTCAGCTACTATATTAAAGTCTCCAGCTAAGTATGTGGTTCCCCTGGAGTGTTCCAAAAGGTCAGAAATCTGATTTAAAAAGGTCTCTTGACCCTGACTAGGGGAATAAATTGAGGCCAAAGAAATATAGTTCCCAAAAAGGATACCGACTAGAATTATATACCGCCCGTTTGGGTCTCTCTCAATGTGTGTCATGATAAATGGGACTGTTTTATGAAAAACTATGCCTACACCTCCTTTTTTATTCTGGCTCGAAGCAAAGTAAGCCATAGGAAACTGAGAGTTATGCCATTTAGGTTCTTTACCCTTTCTATAATGAGTTTCTTGTAATAAGATTACGTGGCTCTGCTATTTGTTTAGTTCCCTAAAAGCAATGGAGCGTTTGCCTGGGTTGGTCAGACCTTTTGCATTAATAGTAGTGAGATTAATTGAATGGTCAAAAAAATTTTAGACTTGTACTGTGAGGCCATTTTACCGTTTCACCTTCTCTTTTCCTTTTCCTCCTTTTTAAAAAATAAAAAATAAAAAATTACGAAAAGGGATAAGTCACGAAAGAAGAAATTAAAGTAAAAGAGAGAGAGAGAGAGAAAAATGGGAAACAGAAAGTTTACTACAAGGTAGATAATAATAACCCAGTAAGAGTATTCAATTATACTCTGTGCAAAGAGTAATACCTTCTAAATCTTCTGCCTTTTCATGTTATGAGGAGTGTGAGAGGGCTAGAAAGAGCTATAAATGCTGAAATTAACCTAAAGTGGCCAAAGTCTTTATCGTAAGCACTCAAGGATAAAGTATTTGGGGAGAAAGCGGCGTATAAGCTTAATCTCTACAAGATCATATATATTTATAATAAAAGAAGGCTAATATGTGAGCCAGAGAAGCTTAGAGTATAGGTCACGTTTTTCAGGCAGTTCCCTCTAACTCCTACTCGAAGACTAGGTGAGACATAAATATCCTATGTGTCAACAGAGAGCAAATGGGACCTCCATTACATATTGCTTAAAAATTAATCTACCCATTGAAATAGTGTAGCTTTATTCAGGTCTAAACAAGAGAGGAAGACAGTATATACAGTTACGCACTAGAAATCAAAACATCTGTTATACAGCATGTAATAACCATATTGTACATTTGCGCATGTATAACAGGACTAAAGTATGTTTATGGGTGGTATTGGACCCTAAAGTTCAGTTAGATCAATCCGAATAAACAATTACACATTAATAACAACAGAACTTCAACAACAACATATATAATAAACAGTAATAACGTTTGAACACATTTTCCAATATTAGGACATGCTTAGAAGTAATAACTAACATTCTAGTCCAGTGAAAAACATGGTTAATAATGGCACATAGTGCCTAACAGTACATTACCCAGCTAATTCCTCATTAGGGTGGTCTTTTAAGGGCCGAATGGGTGGTGATGCCCTTCCAATTAGAGGTCCACTTGAGGGTGGGACCTGAATCGCCAAGTTCTCAAAAAAAATCTTGTAGTCCATTCCAGGCCTGAAGATAGATGTTTTATTGTTGTTAGTAGCAATGATAGAGACAGGAAAGCCCCATCTATGAGGGACCTTGTGATTCCTCAAAACAGATGTGACCAAGGTCTCTCTGTTTTTGTAGAGTCATGGGTGATAAGTCAGAAAATACCTGAATTTCCTCCCCAGCATGGGTAATAGGATGTTTCTTACGAGCACACTGTAGGATTTCTTCCTTGTCTTTGAAACTCAAAAATCTGACAATAATGTCCCTTGGAGGAGCTTTACTTGGTGGTTTGGGCCTAAGAGCCCTATGCGCTCTCTCTATGGGAATTTCATGGGATGACGGTGAATCTTTAATGACTCGAAATAAGGCTTGCAGATAACCCTCAATATTCTGCGGAGCGATGGCCTCAGAGATTCCACGGAATCGCAGGTTGTTCCTGCGACCCCTATTATCGATATCCTCGAGCTTATCATTAAGATACTGCAAATTATCAGCGTGGTTTTGTATGTCAGACGTATCCTGCTGAACTGAAGTTGCATTATCATTAGAGGTCTTCTCAATTTTTGACACTCTTGTCTCCAGTGCAGAAAAATCTTTTCTCAGATCCCCGAATAGGCTCCTCATTTCGTTCAAGACTCCTTGTATGTCCTCTTTAGAGGACAAATGATGGATGTCGTCCTTAGTGATGAACTGAGAATGGCTAGCATTACTGTATGGTATGGAGGGATTAGAGGAATCCTGAGACCTCTCCATGTCGCCCCCAGCTGTGTCTCTGGTAGTATCTAAGGCTTGAGATAATGGGGCTTGAGATAATAGCTTATAGACTTAGAGGCACTTATCTTAACGGCCTTATTAGCCCTTTTGTTAGGCATATCCCCTTATATATACAATTAGGTAAGTTCAGGTCACATATTCTTCCAGGCCCTATAGACCCACTTTCCAGTCCTTAGAAGATGGGGGAATAAAAAAAATGATGCCCGACCCAGCGGTCGACACTCAGAGAACTGAAAAGTATTAGGCCTCTTAATACAACATATGTCAGGGTGGTAAACTAACAGCTGACCAGGTGCCTGATAAGGAGTAAAAGGACAAGAAAACTGCAGTGTAGAACGACCTCTTCAGTCAGCTTAATACATAAAGATGGCCTCTGTAGCACTTTATGAAGGTTTATCCCCTTAATAAGCAACAGTGTCCCAGAATAATGTGATGGACTGTAGCTGATTGGAACGAGTGCCCGGTATTGACACAGCCTTAATTAAGAGTGCATAAAATCCGCAGTGTTCGTTTATAGGCCCAAGGCTCCTCCACAACCCCCTGTAGTATGCCTGACTGAGAGCGTAATGTGGCTTACCAACACCGGGGTCTCCGCTGGAAACCCCGCTGGGATACAGGCCGGCTGCAATCACAGAGTCGCAGTAAGAAGTGGGGATCACTGATCTCTCCTCCTGACATGCTGAAGATAAGTGCCGGGGGACCTGCTCACGCTGTTTCTGTATTTAGTGGTCCGGTGTCCTCGTGTTGATGCGGAGCTGCCTTATCAAGGGCCGAAAATCAGTTCTCTCACAAAGCGCCCCTACTGCTCCAATAAATGAGCGGACACAAAGCCGGATCAGTCTCCTCCAGAGGGGCTTCCTCTAGCCAAGGGATGGGCTACTGTGCCGTAGAAGCTGAAGGCTGAAAAAATGAAGCCTCCACGTGGGGTAACGTCTCTGCTATCCAGGCTTATTCTCGGCAAACGTACTGAGGTAGAACGGTTCCCCCAAGGAAACTAATCAGCAGGCACAGATAGTTGTTTAGTCAGGGTCCAACACTAGAATAATTAAGCTTAATAAAGGTGCATAAATGCTAAGTAAAGCTGTAGTTGCAGTTGTCAGTATTGGTAGCAGGAGCCCTCCTAGTGTGCGACCATCTTCCTGCATGGTCAGGCTCCGCCCCCTTGTCCCTTAGTATTTAATTAGTGGTAATAACTATTCATTCTGCTATGTACTTGCTCTTTATACCAAGTTATTATTGTCCCTTATATAATCTGTGTTGCATCATTCTCTACAGAATCTTTGGCACAAGAGTGGCTTGATTTGTTATTTTATCCCAAAGTCCCCCATTATTCCATCACTCTAGTCCAGGAGGTTCAAAAAGAGGCCCCCTTATGTTTTTTTTGGGGAAATTACTACTAATTTTTTTTTATTGAATAAGTTTTTATTAATGAAATTGGTACAAAACCACAAAACAGAACAGTTACACTTAAGACATTAAGTAACAGATTACAATCAAACGTTCAAAGGAAAAAAAAAATAGCATTCAAAGGAAATCGTTTTACTCAGCTCAATGATCCAGCTCAAAGGTAAATGTACGTCAGTTGTGTATTTGAACTTTAGAGGTATTGTGTATTGGTCTGTCTTAGGAAAGATTTAGTTTTTTTTTTTAACATTTTGGGTATCGTATGGCCATACAAGCCATATATATTAAGGGGAGTAAAATGGAGAGCATACATAGTGCACATGTTTGAGAGCTAAACAGATAGGAATAGACACCTGTCTCACTTAGGAGGGGGTGTTTGGGGTGGGGGGGGGGGTAGGGGCATCAGAAGTGGAAGGAGGGGGGGGGGAGGGGGGAAGAGCGGTGAGGAGTACCTCAGGCCTGACATAGTGTGGCGCCTCTTCAAGGGAGGCAAGTAGGACAGTCACAAGGGGGACAATAGATCCCATGAGAGAGGGAGCATCATGCTGTCGGCTTTAGGTAGGCCTCCCATGGAACCCAGATTAGGGAGAAGACATCTGATTGTTTCCTGGACCGAAAGACATAGTCTTCCATCGATTTGACGTATTGCAGATAGTCAACAACTGCCTGCCATCTTGGGGGCTGTTGTTTCTTCCAATTCCTGGCGATTCACATCTTGACTGAAGTCAAAAGATAGATTAACAAATATCTTTTGTGTTTTGGCAGTTTTTTAATTCCCAGATGCAAGAGAGCTAGGCCTGGAGTGTCTGGGGTCGGGAGTTCCAAGGCTTTGCAGACCTCACTGGTTTTCGACCAAAGTGGCCAAAGCTTGCTACATGACCACCACACATGGAGCGGAGTGCCTGTCTCTCCACACTCTCTCCAACATAATGGAGAATGCTCAGGGTACAAAGTCTGTAGTTTGGTCGGCACCAAATGCCATCTGGTTATGAGCTTGAAGTAGAGTTCATACATTGTAGCACAATGAAGTGCGGATTTAGTCAGTTGTATCGCTTTAGTCCAGTCAAGCTCCGTAAAAGCGAATCTCAATTCCGCTTCCCAGGAGGTCATATGTCTAGTTTTCACCAGGGTGGGAGGTCCCAAGAGGGATCGGCAATGTGCTGTAAGAGGTTTGCACAGCTGAAGGTTTGCCTTCCATCTCATCTCCCAGTTAGTTGGGGTCCTGATTTTGTCAACCAGGAATCCCCATGATTTCATCAAGGATCTCAGCCTCATAAAGTCAAATTTTAGGGTGTCAGGAATGCCAAATTTAGCGATCATTTTCTTAGGCAATATGCGTTTTCCTAGTTTGATAAGTCTTTATTCAGAGATTATGTCCATGTCAGTAATTTTATCTATTGTATGTGTGTAACTCTGTGATATAAATTGCCTATTGTACTTATTTTACAACTTCAATAAAAATATATTAAAAACAAAATAAAAAAATCAAACTCTTCTTTAGAAATGAGTTTCTGGTACTGTGCCTCTAATAAGAGGTTGTATAATTTAGAAGTTAATTCCTTTTAAGGGTTGTTTTTTAATACTGTGTAGGTATCAGAATAACCCAAAATTATATTAGATTCTTCCATGTAGTATTCCCTATTCATAATGACTATCCCTTCACCTTCACCCTTGTCAGCCTCCTTGATAATATCTTCCCTTTTATTTAAATAATTTAGTATATGAAACTCTTTTTTGCTTAAATTAAAATCTTTGTTTTTCCTAGGTAAATCTTCAATATCCCTCATCAGCATTCTACCGAAGACCTCAATATTTGGACCCTTATTGTAGCTGGGATAAAATATCGAGGCATTTTTTAATTTGTTAAACATAACTTTATTTTCCCCATAGAAATCAATGGGGTTGCCTTACGGAGATTTTTCATTCCGCATTTAAGGTGTTAGTTTTTTTTCTAACTCTCTCCCTATTGATGCCTATGGGGGAAAGCGTGCACAAGCACGTCAAAGCAGCCCTTGGATTTTGTGCGGTATGGAGCTTAACGACACCATATTCCACGCACAAGGAGGCTTTTCAGTAACTCGTAATGGAGAGTGAAATAACTGAACTTTTTTTTGCATTAGTTTTGCACCCTGTTTAGCGCAAAACTCGTAATCTAGGTGTGAGTCATTACCTGAAGGTACAAGCACCTTAGGCTCTCCGAGCAAGTGTTGTGTTCATACCTCCCAACATTTCAAAATTTATTTTACTTATAAAATATTTTACCAGGTAGGATACATTGAGATTTCCATTGTTTTCAAGTATGTCCTGGGACCACAAAACATTGCATTGATACAATAGGGTACAATAAAATACAAAAACAATAATAATACACAATATATGCAAACATTTAACATAGAACTGGTAGGAAATATTTAATCAACCATGACAGGCACATTCTGTTTTGAGATATGTAGAGAGGGATCTCTTAAAGGATATTAGGCTTGGGGAAGAAAAATATGGAACGCTTCAGGAATTTGCGTGTCAAAATCCAAGAGGGACCCCCCCCCCACACACACACACGCACTGAGCAAAAGTGTGATATGTCGTGGGCAGGAGCAGGGATGGGGTCTAGGGAGTGGGCTTAAAGGGATAGTAGCCCTAATGTTTTCTTTCATGATTCAGATAGAGCGGCAATTTTAAACTACTTTCTAATTTACTCCTATTATCAATTTTTCTTCATTCTCTTGGTATTTATATTTGGAAAAGCAGGAAATGTAAGCTTAGAAGCCGGCCCTCTTTTGGTTCAGCAACTGGGTAGCTTGCTGACTGGTGGCTAAATGTAGCACTACCCAGGTGCTGAACCAAAAATGGGTTGGCTCTTAAGCTTAGATTTCTGCTTTCAAATAAAGATAGCAAAAGAACAAAGAAAATTTAATAATAGGAGTAAATTAGAAAGTTGCTTAAAATTGCTGCTCTATCTGAATAATGAAAGAAAAAAATAGGTTTTAGTATCCCTTTAAACATGCTATATATTCAGCATTCTTTCATTCAGAAGATATATAACCTACAGCAGTGCACCCCTAGCCAAACTAGCCACAGAACAACTTACTAGCCACAGAATACCTTACTAGCCACAGAACACCTTACTAGCCACAGAATAAAACTGTGATATAATGTTAAAGGCGCCTAATATTATAACATTCAAATATCATATGTGTAGTAATGTTGCAACAATAATTGCCTGTAAATAAATGGTGACAAAGTTGCTAATGCTAGTGTGCCAAAACCTTTTTAGAGAAAGGTTACAAAGTGTAATATATCAATAATATATAGAATATAACCATCAGCATAATGTGTTAAATAACATCATATAAGAAAAAAAAGAGAAATAAACATAAAAACCAAACGTGATCACTACAGATATAGTGATAATAGTCCTATTTGGGAACCACAAGATTGATATGTAGATTCACAGGATGGTATCCAAACTTGTGAGGACAAGCGGCTGTTATACTTCTTCCAAGGCTGGTAGACAATTCAGCGGTGATCTGAAGATATGTTGAAAGTAAAGAAGAAGGCGCCACAATAGTGCACAATCAGTGATGTTGAAGTATCTCACGCACAAGACGAGTAATACTTACTAGAAAAAAAGCACTTGAGAAGTGCCACAGGTACAGTCTGGACTCTTAATAGCTGCCCAGCAAGCTATCCTCTCGCTGTTTCAGCCGACCCTGCAATTCCAAATCCAATATCAGGATATCACGGTAACCAGGTGTAATCTTTTGCTATTGTCCAGATAAACAAATATCGGCTGCTCCAAGAGGACAGGACGTATAAAAGTATGTGATGACAAAGTCGTTAAAAACAACTTCAGTTTATTAAAAACAAAGTACACAACGCGTTTCCCGGTACACAGACCGTTTCATCAGGTGTATGCAAATAAAATAACACCACGACTTATAAAGACATATTCGGCGTGTATTGCCGAAGAGTGCACATGCGCGCCAGAGTAATGAACCAATGGGAACAAGAACTGAACCGGCTTTGCTAGTGATAGGGGAATCAATAGGGGTGTGTAAAACATTCTATCGATGAACCAATAGCAATATACAAATAAACCGGCTAATAAGGGATAGGTGAGTTATCGGAGATAAAATCATAACATCTGATTAACAGATACTTACTCCGGAGTACAAACTACCGTTAGACTGATCCAACTATAAAACCTAATATACAGAACTTACTAGCCACAGAACACCTTACTAGCCACAGAATACCTTACTAGCCACAGAACACCTTACTAGCCACAGAATACCTTACTAGCCACAGAACACCTTACTAGCCACAAAACATCTTACTAGCCACAGAAAACCTTGTAGGGGTTTATGCATTTAGGGAACAGCAGAGACAAATTAAGATATCCCTTCTCCTCACTCACTCACTCACTCACTCACTCAATATATATATATATATATATATATATATATATATATATATATATAAATTGATTCAAAGAGAGCACTCTCACTTCCAAAGTTTTAAATGCCAGGGTGCTAGCAGATATGTATATAAATGAAGGAAAGCACTCTCTGGTCTTTTAGTGAATATTTAATAAATCAAGCGTGACGTTTCGGGGACACACTCCCCTTCCTCAGACAAACAAAAACTGCATTCAACTGAAAATTTAAACAAAATAAGCCCATCTCCCAGTGAAAAAATTGCGCCAAAAACAGTTGTCATGGTGATCCTCAATAAACAAGTACTGACTAACTAGAGTCTAGTGCACAGTGCAATAACAGAAGAGCTCTATATAAGCATAAAAATACCCAACATATTACAGAGAGCATTTCATGTGAAAAATTACATGTGAAAAATACATTAATTCTCATAATGTGCTGTATTGTAATGGCATCACACAATAATATCATCTCAAAATCGTGATACATATACATCTATCCCACATATGTCCCCTAGCACCCTGGTTGAGGTGAACTGTGTACATAATGTAATTAGTGCAGTGTCTAGTGATTCATAGTGTTTATGTTTAACAGCCTAGATGGACACCAGGTAACATAACATCTGAGGATCGTAATTGAGCTAAACCATACAGTCATAATCAAGGTTCACAGAAACATCATATTACCTCCGGTATACATATATACTATTTTACTAAGGATAGATCAAACTCTCTCATTCTAATTCAATATTTAAATACCTGTTCCAGTATATTCCAGTTGCGATGAAGCACTAAGTTGTAGCGGGGGACACGCTCCTCACGGCCATGCCGTGACGTAAACAGTAAGCGCCATGCCTCACTAGGTTATTAGTTGCCATAGCAACAATACACATAGAACAGCCGGTGGCAAAGATTTAGGAATATTACGATCGCCACTTTGTTAATAGCTGACAAATCACAATTTACACTTTACTGAGGCTAGTTCAAACCCAATTATTCTAATTCAATATTTATCTACATGGTCCAGTCTATTTCAGTTGCGGTGAAGCACTTAATTGTTATGAGGGACCCGCTCCTCACGGCACCCTGCCGTGGCGTAAACAAAAAGCTCCGTGTCTCACTAAGTTACTAGTTGCCATAGCAACAAAATATACAAATCAGCTGATGGCAAAGGTTAGGAATAATATCATTGCCAATCGGTTGAGGCTGACACACATCTACCCCCCCATGCAAGGAATCAATACATGCCTGAACTATAGACCAAAGAAAAAAAGAAATGAATAAGAAATAGCACGTAGTGTCTAACATATAACGTATGTGAATCAATGGACACCCCCAGAGGGTCCATACAGTACATCCCCATAACACATGTATATAAATGGTCAATCCCTAGAATATCTGTCTCAATCATCCTAAACTCCTAAGGAAAATATATGTATAGAAACATGTGATGATCTGATATATAAATGAATCAACTGTATAGGGAGACAATGATAAAAAGATTGTGTGAGACACCCCAACAAAAAAAAGTACAAATGTCCAACACCAACAAATAAACTGAGTAATAACAAATACTAGACTCAACAAACAAATATCGCGACAGTTGGGGGGGTATGTGTTTAAAATGCTGATGCAGGGATGGTGCATACCTAAATACACATTTGACACAGTTGTAGCTTTTATTAGAAGCATTTTTGCTAATACTACACGTATATTCCCCAAAAAATGGGATGGCCGCGAGCGGGGGTTAGGGGTTTGGGGAATGGGTGAGACCACTGCACTACATAAAAAAAAAAGTTGAGAGCAGCAAGAAGGAGGGAGAGAGGAATCCAAGTGGATGGGGATTTTGGCATAGTTTGTTAAAATAACATTCACAGGCCCATTTATCAAGCTCCGTATGGAGCTTGAAGGGCCGTGTTTCTGGCGAGTCTTCAGACTCGCCAGAAACACAAGTTATGAAGCAGCGGTCTAAAGACCGCTGCTTCATAACCCTGTCCGCCTGCTCTGAGCAGGCGGACAGGAACCGCCGGAAATCAACCCGATCGAATACGATCGGGTTGATTGACAGCTCCCTGCTGGCGGCCGATTGGCCGCGAGTCAGCAGGGGGCGGCGTTGCACCAGCAGCTCTTGTGAGCTGCTGGTGCAATGTTAAATGTGGAGAGCGTATTGCTCTCCGCATTTAGCGAGGTCTTGCGGACCTGATCCGCAGTGTCGGATCAGGTCCGCAAGCCCTTTGATAAATGGGCCCCTCAGACTCTACTGCTATCTGTAAAGCTACTGGAAGACTGCAGAAAATCTTAATTACAAGGAGTTACTCTCACTTTTTTTTAATTTTTTTTTAAAAAAAAAGGTGTTTAAAGTACCATGCAGCCTTTTGAAGGTCCCTGTGGGTGAATATGTTATCACCTAAATTTAGGAATCTACAGATTTAGCTATAGTGATAATACAAGATCTAAGTATTGTTTCCTTCTTCTGAAAGTTTGTATTAGTTAAGGGACACTGAACCCAAATTTTTTATTTTGTGATCCAGATAGAGCATGCAATTTTAAGCAACTTTCTAATTTACTCCTATTATCAAATTTTCTTCATTCTCTTGGTATCTTTATTTGAAATGCAAGAATGTAAATTTAGATGCCGGCTCATTTTTGGTGAATAACCTGGGTTATTCTTGCTGATTGGTGGATAAATTAATCCACCAATAAAAAGGTGCTGTCCAGAGGTCTGAACCAAGAAAGAAGCTTAGAGGCCTTCTTTTTCAAATAAAGATAGCAAGTGAACGAAGAAAAATTGATAATAGGAGTAAATTAGAAAGTTTCTTAAAATTGCATGCTCTATCTGAATCATGAAATAAACCATTTGGATTTCATATCCTTTTAATACCTATGGCACAGTCAATCTGTACAAAAGAATGTCTGTGAGGGCAAGAGGCTTCAAAATAGAACACTTAAATATTGGAATTACTATATTTCAATGAGATATAACACTGAAAAAAAGTATATTTTATGCTCAATACTTATTGCATAGAAGGTGATTTATTTTTAGAAAAAAAAACTGGGTTCAGTGCCCCTTTAATGTTTCTTTATATTATAAATTTAACAACCCAACATTAAAAAAAGAGTTAAAGAGGACACATACTCTTGAAGTAGTACCTGACATCCATTGAAGAAAATGTTTAGAATTATATTGATAAATGGACACTTACTATATACTTAGATGTAAACTAGTGTACTTAAACATAGAAACAGAATTTGACGGTAGATAAGAACCAAAAAGGCCCATCAAGTCTACTTCCTAAACTTTTTTCTTCATTGAATAAGGAAAACTAAAATAATTTGTGGATGGCAAAGCATGGTCATTAAAGGGATACTAAACCTAATTTTTTTTCTTTCATGATTCAGATAGAGTATGAGATTTTAAGAACCTTTCTAATTGACTCCTATTATACATTTTTCTTTGTTCTCATGCTATCTTGATTTGAAAAAGCAGTACTGTAAGCTTTAGAGCCGGACCATTTTTTGTTCAACACCTCTGTAGCACTTGCTGATTTGTGGCTAAATGTAGCAAACCAATCAGCAAGCTCTACCAAGGTGCTGAACTAAAAATGGGCCGGTGTCTTAAAGTAATCCCTCTACCATAGGCATTTGTATACCACGTCACTTCCGGTGACGTTTAATCAGCTGGTGGAGGTTTGTGGCGCTCACTGCGCATGCGCTAGAGGCCCAAACTCCTTACAACAGCTGATGCGAACATACAAAGAATGATGTGGCACGCGCACGTTACTGGTTACAAAATCCCAATGAACGTGTTTGTTCATTGGATTTTGTAACCAGAAAGGGTCGCAGAATATGTACAGCGACGAGGAGCAGAAGAAATATAGCAAGGGATCAAGAGCCCAGCGCAGCTCCTTAGGTTAGAGGAATTCAGAAACTGCGTTATTTATTTGCACATCCTGTGAGATGTTTTTTTTTTTTTTACATCGTGCTGTGCACTTTTTTTCAAATTATGACAGTTTATGAACAAGGATCAGAGAATAGAAAAGCACCAGAGATATAGTGTGAGATATAGTACGTAGCAGACGTATTCAATATATTTCCTACCGCATCTCACAATGTTAGTCAATACAATGTCAGTACCGTTTCTGGTTACAAAATCCAATGACACACCGCTTGTTCATTGGGATTTTGTAACCAGTAACGTGCGCGTGCCACATAATTCCTCATCAGCTGTTGTAAGGAGTTTGGGCCTCTAGCGCATGCGCAGTGAGCGCCACAAGCCTCAACCAGCTGACAAAGTGACGAGGTATACACATTCCTACGGGTAGAGGCATAACTTTAGAACACCGGCTCCTAACCTTTTATTACTGCTTTTTCAAATCAAGATAACATGAGAACAAAGAAAAATTGATAATAGGAGTAAATTAGAAAGTTGCTTAAAATTGCATGTTCTATCTGAATCATGAAAGAAAAAAAAAAAAAAGTGGGGTTAGTATCCCTTTAAGGCTTTTTAATTGCTCGAAATTATGGATTTAGAGGTTATGCAATCTCAGCCTGATACTGCAAACATTTCCGGTTCAGTGAAAAAATAAAGTCATTCAAGAAATGTCTAAGAAATGGGCACGTTAAGTGAAATGTTTGAGACCCAAAGATCAAATGTAAAGTATTTCACTACGACATGTGTCAATGAAAAAGATTGATCCATCATCATCTCAAGCATTATGCAATCTAGTATAGATTAGGATATGCTATAAATGCTGGATACACTGTAAATACGGTGTCCGATTATGAATTATTTAATAAAAAAATTGTTAGTATAAAAATATATTTTAAATGTATCGATTTCGATACTTCAGCAAATGCGAGTCATTTCCAGTAAAGAAATAAAACACAACCCCAAAGCATCTTCCGCCATTTTATATGACGTCAAATAACCATAAGTCCGCTTTCCCGCGAGGGTGGAAACTAGTTCGCTGAGAACATTTCTCTGTCGTAGAGAAGGTAATTATGACAGTTTTATACAGTGTCAAATAAATTATTGTAAAAGCATGAATGACAACTGAAGGGTTTAAATTAATCGGGTAAATGCAGGCTGGTGTGTACCGCGCTAGTTTTGATGTTACTCTCTTAGTTTAATCTAATTTAAAAATAGTGATATTTTTCAACTCTCAGAAATTAGGTGACGATAAAGATACGCGTTCAAAAGGTTAACCCATTAAGCTTCTTGCTTGTGACCGGTTTAAAAGATGTGTTTTGACATAAATTTGGACCATTTTCTTTTTAACCATTTAAAAAAACAAAAACAAAAAAAAACATGTCTTACATGTTCTTAATGTCTTCATTTTCTTAATATGTTTTATTTCTCTTAATTTATGTCAAGACTACATATAAAACTCTTCATAGCCAATAACTCTCGTGTGGGTTTAAAGTGACACCCTACTAAAAAAAAAAAGTATTGCAACCCATGTGCTAAAAAGTGGTTTGGAACATTTTAGTTCATGATGCAGGTGTTTGAATATTAGTGAACGAGCCCTCACATCATATGTGCGTATGACTCTGAAAGCCAGTGATATCCTTTACTAAAAGTAATTTTGCAAATGAAAGTATTTTGCAAAATGCTTATATTTTTAAAATGAAATGTTTTTGTGCACATTTAAAATTTGACCTTTTATATCCCTTTAATCACTATTTTTTCCCAGCAAGGAATGCAACCCACACATTGCCAGCAGATTGTTTACATTGGTTCTTGCAAATTTCTGTTACAAATTTTTTGGAGCTCTATCTCCAAAACTGCTTAAAGTGATGGTAAATCAGAGCGTTAAAAAAAACGCTTGGATTTACCTCCATCGCCCAGGGCACAGCACTCTTCTCTCAATGAGGTGACATTTCCACCTCTAAACCAATAACCGCGCTAGCATAAAGACCACTGTCAGATCACTAGCATCTCTATTGGTTTAGAGATGGAAATGTAACCTCATTGAGAGAAGAGCCCTGTGCCAAGGGCGGCCGGAGGCACTGACTTTATCGAGGAGCCGCGGCAACCCTGCAGCATGTTTATCTTATAAGTGTTCTGTATTTTAAGGGACACGTGGCAACCCTGTGTGGCACAGAAAGGGTGAGTTTATAGCACCCTTTTTTTACTAACTGATCATTGAAAGTCCACTTTATTTTAGTGATGGGAAATCCTGGATTTTTCTTTTTTTTAATACTTGGATTTACCATCAGTTTAATATATATTTTTTTCTATGACATATAGCATGATTATAGCTCTTGTTTTGGGTTAGTGTTTTTTTTTTTTTTAAATGGAATTAGGTTTTATATTTTCTTAAAGGATTACTTTATTTTACAATTTTGAATACAAACAATGAACATATTATATTTAAGAATCATATATTAAAACTTACTGACCTATATTTTCTTAAAAACGAAGCATCCTAACGTTTAATATTTCTTATTCGGCCATGATGTCACCTTTTCCAGCCCACAATTTTCGGCACTACGTGTTGAAAATTACTAACCTATCAAATTGCGATTTTATGCATATCAGTAGATGACTAATCGTTCCTAATAAGCATGCGCATACATTAAGCTCAATTGCGCATGCGAACTTTGAATAAGTGAAGCCGAAGTTACCCACAGCTAGATAAAGCGGGTCTACTATGTTCCAGCCAGTCTTTCAGGGAGTGACGTTTGCGGTGACGTTGCACAAACTTGCGCATGCGCATAGCGATTTTTAAGAGCCATTTTAAAACTTGGGCATTAAACAAGGGTTGGAAAGGAGCAAAGGATACCCACAGAGTGGGTTTGGAAATCAATAAAATTAGTAAAGAAGATTTCAGATATACGGTGAATATATCTTTGAGATGATATTGAGAAAAGGCTCATTTAGGGTAGTTAATTCGTAATAGGTATAGCAAATTTTTACTTACAGTGGCCCTTTAATTTTTAAGATATTAACAGAAATGTCAAGCTTTATTGGCACAAGTAAAAATATACTTTTTTCAGTGTTATATCTCATTGAAATATAGTGATTCCAATATTTAAGTGTTCTATTTTGAAGCCTCTTGCCCTCACAGACATTCTTTTGTACAGATTGACTGTGCCATAGGTATTAAAAGGATATGAAATCCAAATGGTTTATTTCATGATTCAGATAGAGCATATGATTTTAAGCAACTTTCTTATTTACTCCTATTATCAATTTTTCCTCATTCTCTTGGTATCTTTATTTTAAAAAGCAGGAATGTAAACTTAGGAGTCGACCCATTTTTGGTTCAGCACCCTGGGTAGTGCTTGCTGATTGGTGGCTTAATTTATCTGTCACATTAGCTGTCCAATACTGGAGGCTGCCCTGGAAGTAAATGGCATGGCGAGCAGATAATTTAAAATGACAGCAATGTTTACGATTCATTTTATTAAACATAATTTAATTGAAAGTTTTAATTTTCAAGCACTATTCACAATGGTATAATTAATTACTTTTTTTAAATTGATGTTTGAAGGGAGGAAAAAAGGGAGTCTGTGGCCAAAGTTTGGCCCAAGGGCCTCACTGTTATTTTGATTTTTTGTGAAGTATTTTGTATAATCATTCTACATTGTGCAGCATGTTAGTTACATCACCAATGTTGAGCTCTCATTGTCTGGCTTGTCCTGTCATTCAGGATGTTGTCTCTATCTGTTCTTTAAATATTTTTTTTGAGATGCAGAGTAGGGGTGCGATTAATAGCGATTTTACATTATTATTAAAAAAACAAAACAAAAAAAAAAACAACCTGTCTGTCAAGCCATTTGTCTCCACTCTGCACAGATGCTCTTGTATTTCGTGGAGCGCTCCTCCTCACAGAGCCAATACTCGACTCTAGTCTTTAGCAGAGGAGTTCAGGCTTGCAGCGAGTGGCGGGTTATTTAATTCTGTAATGAGGGACTGTCCGGAGTAACTGAAGTGCTCAGCCTGATATATGACTCCTCCGTTTTCAGTTTGGATCTTAAAAAAGTGAAGGTAAACTTTGGTAAATGAAAGCCCGTTTTTTAAAAATACTATTAAAAACAGGGGCACTTTCATTCATCAAAGTTTACAAAGCTGCCGTTTTGATTAAAAACTTACCCTTTTCTCTTTTCACAGCTAGAGTAGCTTCCCCCTCCTGGAAATCCTCTCTTCACACGTCAGCAATGACTAATCCGGCTTCCTCCAATCACGGCTTTCCCCCCAGGGTAGTCATTGCCTGAGGCCATGCGGTGATTGGAGGAATCCGGATTAGTCATTGCTGATGTGTTAAGAGAGGATTTCCAGGAGGGGGGAAGCTGCTCTGGCTGTGAAAAGAAAAAAAGGTAAGTTTTTAATCAAAATGACTGCTTTGTAAACATTGATGAATGAAAGTGCCCCTTTTTTTTATAGTATTTTTAAAAAACAGGCTTTCATCCACCAATTTTTACCTTCACTTTAAGTGTTGTAGCACTGGTTTGTACATGCACCATCACCCATAGATCTGGAAGGTAAGCAGGAGGGGCTGATGAGCTGCTGTCTCAGCCGTTTGGTTATAAGTAGGAGCTGCCGCAATAGTTCACTTTGTTTTGACATACTGTATGCACAGCAGCACCACACTGCCCTCTCTCTCCCCCCCCCCTGCTCCTTGTATTGGCTGCTTGAAAGAACCAGTGAGGTCTTTTATCTGTAAATCATATAGCAGGGACAATGAAAGCACATGTATGTGTGGTGTGTTTCTGCATGTTTGTATATGTGGTGTGTGTATGTTGTGTGCCTGCATGTAAAGGGCGTGTGAATGTTGCTGTGTGTCTGCATGTATGTATGTGTGCTTGTTTATTTGTATGCTTTGCAGTGTGTGTGTGTGTTGCTGGGTATTTGAGACTGTGTATGTGTGTATACGCTGTGTAGTGTGTGTGTCAGGATTTAGGGACAGACATCAGGCATCCACTCTCACTGAGTGTTGGATTGCTAAGAGTATTTAAATATATGTTTATGACAGAATTTAAGCCATTTCCCATCCCTGCTCCTGCCCAATACATAATACTTTTGCCTGGGAAATTTGGAAATGTTGGGCGGTATGGTGTAGTGGCAGCAACAGGCCTTGGTATGGCGGTGGTCTGGTGGTATCCATGTGGTCCAAGTTAGGAGCAAGAAACTTGTGAGCTTATTTTTTATTTTTAAGATTCTGTACTGTTTAATGCATTTTTTTTATTGTGAAATGTATGTTGAACAGTTATTTTTTTTAAAAAAAAAATCACCATTAACATCGCAATCGCAATATTTCATGGCCAAAATTGTGATATTAATTTTTCCTATATCACACAGCCCTAGTGCAGAGGTGTCACCTCATTGACAAAATGAGCAGGGCCGTGGGCCACCAGAGCCGCTAGGCTTAGAAGTGAAGTTGCTGCGAAATCAAGGTGCCTTTTCATCCATTTTTAATAAACTGGTAAATGAAGGTGGCCTTTTTTTTAGTGATGGTAAATCATAGTGTTTTTGAAATGCTAGGGTTTACAATCACTTTAACAGTTCCACAGAGCAAACTAATGTACAAAAATCATAGACAGAAGTAGCATTGATTGTCTCTGTCATTGGGATACAATAGATATTTATGTACATTGGCATGTGATACAAATGTGGAAATGAAAAAGATGATTTGTATTCATTCCCTTATGAGTATAGTTCGCATAAAGCCTATAGAGGCAAGAGGAGGTGTTAAAGTGCTATTACAACAACTTCAATATACCTTGGTTTCACACCCATATAAGGGACACAAACACATTACACAAATTAGATCATTTTTTTAAGTAACTGTACCTCTGTGTTTAACCTCCGTAAAGGGGTTAAACACATAGCAGAAGTACTGCTTGAGACCCACAGAACACTGCCCCCAGTTTCCGCTGAGGGTTGTGGATCCTGAGCAGTTCTTCTTAAACGTAGAGGTTCAGGTTCGCTAGTCTTAAAATGAATGCTCTAATTTAGAGCTGCAACAACTCTTCAATGTATTCGATTATGAAAAAAGCTGTCAATGAATCTTACTGTTGATTAGTTGGTCTGTGCAGGGCACCAGCTGCTTCACTTGGATGAACTCCTGCGCATGGTATTGTGTTTTATGGTTATGTCCTTAACCTAAAGGACGTCTACAGACGTTTACTTTTCACTTTTTCAGGACAGTATACGTTTTTTTCTTAAGCTTACAACTACAACTGGCTTGTGTGGATTAGATCACATGTGCAACCGAGAAATAATAGGAGTCATCATTTAGATTGTTTATTTTAAATCAGGGAATTTGGGACTATGCTTTGCATGATATAGTGCCAAGCTTGTTATTTACACTTGACCCTAGATTGATGTGCATTATTTGAATTGATGTGCACAATTATTTGCTGGTTACTTGCTATTGCTGATTATATGTACTGTGTAAGGTTTTTAGATTTATATGTCTCAGTGCTTTGGGCCTTTTTAAAATGTCTTTTTTTTTATATTTAAAGGGGCAGTCTACTCCATAATTTGCATTGCTTTAAAAAGTAGAACATCCCTTTATTACCCATTTCCCAGTTTTGCATAACCAACACGGTTATGTTAATATACTTTTTACCTCTGTTATTACATTGTATATAAGCCTCTGCAGACTGCCCCCTTATTTCAGTTCTTTTGACAAAGTTGCAATTTAGCCAATCAGTGCTGACACCTAAGTAAATCCACAGGGGTGAGCACAATATTATCTATATGGCAAACATGAACTAGTGCTGCCTAGCTGTGAAAAACTGTCCAAATGCACTTAGAAAAGATTAGTTTGAAAGGATAGATACATTTTAATTAGAGAATATAGATAGGTTTCCTAACTGTAGACCTTGTCTAGATTACTTGAATTATTAGGTCAATATAGGTAGTTGTGCTCAGGCATTGCAAAATTGTATTTAACAAAATAACTTGTACACATAGGTGAAAGAGAATGTCTATAGGCTCATAACCAAAATAAGATTCAAATAAATAATACGCATTGACACATAAAATGTAACTTTTAATTTTCGCTACTTATTAAAACAGACAGGAAAGAAGATATAGGGATTGCTGCCCTGCATAGAGTTAAAACACTACAGTACTGGTTGCATAAATAAGGAAAGTAATATGAAACACTTACAAAAGTAACCAGTGTATACGCTAGTAGATAATTAAACTAGAATAGGCAAATAGAACTAGCTGGTGTAATGTTAAACACCTAGAATGTTGGGGCCGATTCATCAAGCTCCGAATGGCGTTGATGCAGCTGTTTCCGCCGGAAACAGGAGTTAAGAAGCAGTGGTCTTAAAGGGACACTAAACCCAATTTTTTTTTTTTCATGATTCAGATAGAGCAGCAATCTTAAAGGGATGCTAAATCCAGCAGGTAATTTTAAGCAACTTTCTAATTTATTCCTATTATCAAATTTTCTTCGTTATCTTGCTATCTTTATTTAAAAAGCAGTATTGTGATGCATAGGAGCCGACCAATTTTTGGTTGAGAACCTGGGTTATGCTTGCTTATTGGTGGGTAAATGTCAGCCTCCAATAAGCAAGCACTATCCATGGTGCTGAACCTAAAATAGGCTGGCTGCTAAGAGTTACATTCATGATTTTCAAATAAAGATAGCAAGAGAACGAAGAAAAATTGATAATGGGAGTAAATTAGAAAGTTGCTTAAAATTGCCTGCTCTATCGGAATCATGAAAGAAAAATATTTGGGTTTAGTATCCCTTTAAAGTGAATGTAAATTTTGATGCTAAAGTGCCCGGTTTTTAAAAATTCGATTAAAAACAGGGGCACTTTAATTCTTCAAAATTTACATTTCACTCCTGTTGTGAAAAAAAACTTACCTTTTACTCTTGACAGCAACTCCAGCTTCCTCCACCCGTCGCAAAGCCTCTTCCTGGGTCTAAAATGAGGAATCCGGCTTTCTCCAATCACGGCATTGAATCAGACACTGATTCCCCCCGGGGGGGGGGGGGGGGAGCCGTGATTGGAGGATGACCCATCCATCATTTCTGACATCAGAAATGGCTTGCGACGACCGGAGGAAGCTGGAGCAGCTGTCAAGTTTAAAAGGTAAGTATTTTTTCACAACACGATTGAAATGTAAATTTTGATGAATTAAAGTGCCCCTGTTTTTAATCAAATTTTTAAAAACTGGGCACTTTAGCATCAAAATTTACATTCACTTTAAGACCGCTGCTCCTTAACTTGTCCACTGCCTCAATCGAGTTGATTGACGCCCACTGCTAGCGGCCGATTGTCCGCAAATCTGCAGGGTGCGGCATTGCACAAGCAGTTCACCAGAACTGCTTGTGCATTGATAAATGCCGATATCGTTTGCTGTCGACATTTATCGATGTGCGGCGGACATGATCGCTACAGCGAATCATTTCCATACACACTTTCATAATCGGCCCCATTGTATTAAGGAACATGAATTAACGAACACTAGATTAGTCAATACTTATAGAATTATCCCCTAAGTGGGTTTTTATATAAACAGTTGGAGGTATGAGAGTATGCAGGCATTATATCTTTGCACACACTAATTGTGTACTGCCACAGATAATATCCCTTGGCGTTTTTAAATAATTAGATCAGAATGAAATACAAATCATTGTACAGTGTTAACCAGTTAGGCTGTGAGGTGTTTGTTTTAAAAACACAATTAAAAATAGTTTATTTTTTTTTAAATTTAAAAATATTTACCCACAGGTATAACTGCTAAGCCTTCTGCCCTGGCTTTGCACCAGGAATGTGGTAGTATACGTAATAGAGTAAGAGTTTAATTTTAAATTTTGTAAAATTTTTGTGTGTATATATATATATATATTGTTAATAGATCAAGGTGTAAGACAACTTAGACATGCAGGTATGGTGCTCAGATCCATATACTGGGATAATGTCATATCAGGAGAATCAGTTCATATCGATAATAATAGAAGGACCCTGGTATTAATATTTGTAGAAAATCTTATGTAATATCATATAACCGGAATCAAGAATGGTTTATAATGAAAGAAGGCTGGTCACATAAGGGGGAATAGAAAGTGGACTGTGAGAATGATGAAGTGAAATATGAATAGAAGGTGCTTAATATTGTGGGTGCTGGATGGCTCAATGAGTGTGAAAGAATTTGAAGACTGAAAATAAATAGAAGTGTGCCCCAAGGTAGAACATGCAGTGATCTGAAATGTCATCACAGAAAATGCAGCATCTCTGCAGAAAGAACAGGACACCTGTAGTAACTGTTAGAACTTTGCAGCAATGCTCCTCATAAGACTGTTCTCTTCAAATAGACCTTTGCTCTGGCTGTCCTGTGTAAGATTTCCTTAACGCAGTGCCATCCAGAGTAAAGTGCTGTTTGAAGACTCTTTCAATGATTTTTTAAACCCTGACCCCCCAAGCCTTTGCTGACCTGCAAAGCTGTGCTTACTGAATGTAAAATGTATTTGAATTACTACATTTCTACTTTGTGATGTTAGATTAAAGAGATACTAAACCCAATTTTTTTTCTTTCATGATTCAGATAGAGCATTACATTTTAAGCAACTTTCTAATATACTCCTATTATCAATTTTCTTTGTTTTCTTTCTATCTTTATTTGAAAAAGCAGGAATCTAAGCTTAGGAGCTGGACCATTTTTGGTTCAGAACGCTGGGTAGTGCTTGCTGATTCAAATAAAGATAGCAAGATAACTTCAGTTAATCAACATATTGCAATTGAGCTGGTGCTTTAGCATAACTGCCTAATTTAAGATGAACATTTATTTCAAAATGACCTGCAGAAACATTTTCACAAAAAAAATCTCAGTGCAGTGAAGAAAAGTTCTGCCTCTGGGCAAATGTGTAGGAACAAAAATAGTGGTAAATACTAATTACCTGATGAATAAATAGTGTGAATATGGACAATCCTAATATTAATCTCGATGTACAAGGTAGTGAAAAGTGAGGTTGAGTGTAATGGATATATTTTTATTAATATTTTTATTGAGAGACAATAAACAAAGTTACAGGTACATATGAGCAGGCATGTTACAAGAGAGGAATACTTCCAAGTTCCAATATTGAGCTGGTACATAGCAGAAGAGAAAATATATATAGTTAGATCAATCTAGATCGACCTAAATAATAGTAGCTGTGCATTCATTAATAGTAAAAGAAAAAAACAACATAGATTTAGTTCGATCAAGTCATATAGTTGAAATATGACCTGCATAGTACATGTCTACAGGTTTTCCGTTTTGTACCTGGGCTGTAAAGACAAAAACAATAAACTGAGCTCTGTTTTTTCATTCTTCCTTTTTTTTTTTTGTTTTGTTTTACCTCTGTAACATATAGAGGTCACTTTTGGACCTTAATCTTAATTGGTATAGGAACCTTGGAGGTTAGTATGACATAGCAATAAAAATAAGTAAACATACAGTATATCCTGGTCTAGATTGGGAGTGTTAGGGATATATTCTAAGAGACAGAAGCAACAGATGGTGTAGTTTAAAAATAAGAGATGACATGTAGGTTTAAATAAGTACTATACATTTATTATACATTTCCTGTGCATAAAAAGGTGCTCAGGTGTGACTAATTGTACATCTAGGATTACGGCTATCCACGCCGAAACCGGTCAGATGTGTTTTTGCAGGTTTTTTGTATGAGTCTTACTGACTTGAATAAAGGCTACGTTTTATTATCCTTTTTTCCCTGGAACGTTTATTCATCATTTGGATCCTACCTATTATGTGCTGGGTTATTTTTTTCTTGTTTCTATACATTTCTCTGTTTTAATAATGTAGGGCTTATATTCCATCGTATATACTGAGTGGGGAGCCCGATCTAAGATACATGATATATATCATTGTTTAACTAGTCGCTTGAGAAAACGATATTTAATCAGTTGCTTCAATAGTAAAGCATACAAACAAATAATTCAGGGATGGAGGGAGTTCAAAGGATATATTTTCCTACGTTTACTTAAGTAAACAAGTTAAGGGGGGGCAGATGAGACCAGCTGTGGAATAGTGTTAGGTTAAATGGAAAGTAACGGCCACTCATGTACTGTTTATGTGGAATGTACATAAGAGAAGGGCTATGGGGGGTTCTATCAGATATAGTATATATAAGAGGTAGCTGCTTACTATATACAGAATTGTAGATATAATCTAGATTTCTTGGGTCATGTCTTTACCTTCTGGTCAGCGAGGGTTAAATGATCTATAAAGTGTGAATCAACCTCTCATGTCTCATTCTTGAGTTAGATATATTACTATATCTGGCTGAAATACTGTCGTAGTGACATGTATTATGATGTATGGGCTTAGTGGGTCAATTGACCATTAGTGTCAACACATGGTAGGAAGTAGATACCATTAGCAACAAATATTCACTTTGAGAGGCACTACTGTAACCACAAAACTGGTTAATATTGTAGGTGGAACAAAATAAAGTACAGAAAATGCATACTTTTGAGTAGAAAGAACAAAGGATATACACATACACATACACATACACATACACACACACATACACACACATACACACACTGGTCTACCTGTGCAATAAATATCTATAGCCTCAACTATTAGGGAGTTAGTAGATGTGATTTGAAGACTGTCTGTCTAATTAATAGTCGCTCAGAGTAATGGGTAGTTTCTCATCAACATGCGCATAGTAAAGTCGGGTTGCATATCTGGGTATTGAAACTATATGTACCTAACCATCTCGGCCGCTGATGGTTCGGTAACAGTGGAGATTACTGTTAAGATATAATAAGGATATCACAATGTGCGTCTTCCAGATTGATAGCAGATATTTGAGGCTATTCAGATAGGTCCACAAATAATATACATAAAATGGAGGGCCCCAAGGCAAAACGCTGTACAATCTCATCGCAGAAACTGTGTCTGGAGAAAGTCTGGAGAAAGACTGGCCGTGGCAGTTACAATTTTTTTTTCTTTTGACTGCACTTTTAATTTCTGCCTGCAGTTGTCACTATTCCATTCTATCTCAGTGTAAATATTTGCTACAGTCCTCTCCAATTTCCTCCCCCTTCCTGAACTCCCCCAGTGCGGTACAGGGTAACAGCACATTGCAAAAAATGTAAGTCAGGGTTTAACAAAATTTATTCTAGGAGCCAACCTAAATACTATTAGTTTTTTAATAAATGTGTGTTAATATGTATGTGTGTTAATATGTATATGTCATGAATACCTCGTGATTTAGATGCTAAGGGGTTAATTTGCTTTAGCCTGTGAGCTAAAAAAACATTTATTTTTCAAGAAGAGCTGTGTTGCTGTATTTTGTGTTGAGTTTTATCTTTGATCAGCCAGGACCCCTCATAAATACTTTGTAAGATACACAGAAGAGAACTTTGTCTAAATGGTAATTTTATCACCCCAACCTTCAAAGGGATAGTATAGTCAAAATTAAACTTTCATGATTCAGATAGAGCAGGCAATTTTAAGCAACTTTCTAACTTACTCCTATTATCAATTTTTATTTGTACTCTTGGTATTTTTATTTTAAATGAGAAATTTGCTTAAAATTGCATGCTCTATCTGAATCATGAGTTTATTTTTGACTATACTATCCGTTTAAGCGCAGTGAATGATGGAACACACAGACTCTATCCAGAAACTACACTGGGGTCATTAATCGAACAGCCAACCCTGCCAATTAGTGCTTTTATAAGTAATAATGCTTCAGAAACACAAAGAATGCAATATATATGGTGTTTGGTATCAAAATACTCTTCACAACATCATTAAGAGATTGCCTTTCTGTGTATATGGAATGGATGTACCTAACAGAAATTATAAGGTCTTCCATAATTTCAGGCAAAGACTCAGGAGTTGTATTACCTGTCGTAAAAGAGAGGGGAGTGGGTATTTCTGGCAAAAAAGAGGTGTTTCCTAGCCCTCTGGAAAGAGGGTGGGTCATGTCATATGGAAACTTGTATAAGAATTTTATGTTTTAACAATTCAGTGTTCATTCTTACATGGGAGGCTGTATACCAACAGAGTGAGGGACCATCTTTTCCTGCCAACCTCCCTGGCACAGATATGTCAGTATATTTATAAGAATCTTAGCAGTACTCTCCAAATAATATGTGAGTATATGGCAGGGTTATAACTTAATATATTTAACAATCTTTCTTTAAACTAAACCCACAATCAAATATGTATATACTAAGACAATAAAATTAATATAAATTCCTGAATTCTTTATTATTAGTAAATATCTATGAACACATTTAAATATAGTTGTAGGAACCAGAATATGAATCCATATTATACACGTTTTAAAAATTATTAAAATATGCTATGCAGAGTTCATGCAAGTTTACCTTATTCACAATAGAATTTCATTCAGTTAACACAATGATATTCCAAGATATTTAATTGCTAACATTCAAGCAATACAGTTTTAACAGTGCTTAGTTAAACAATAGGAATATATATATATATATATATATATATATATATATATATATATATATATATATATATATTCGGCTATTTAGCTACAATTGATTCTTAACACAATTCTACTTAGGATACTTAAAATACATATATTCTTAATGTAAACAGTTACTCTAAATGTCTACTTATTTAAACTGGAACAAATTCTTAGTTACTTATAATTAAAATAAATTCTAAGATATATATTTTTTTTTCTCTATATTTTGCACAGGTGAATTACTTAGCGTACAAAATGTCAGAGTATATGAATATTGTGATGAATATTACATATGTGTACATATATATGTTTATATATATATATGTATATTTTATACACTGTATATGTTAGATAAGACCTCAGGATTAATTGAACATGAGTTTGTTGAACACAGCTTCTAATACACGTCTATCAGGATTGACGATCAGCAGAGCCTTTTGAAGCACGACCCCTGTAGTGTAAAACACACAAAACATTTCTTTTCTAAAGGAAATAGCTCAGTAACCCTATTCATTTGACTATATATGCAGATTTTTATAACTTCAGAACATTTGGTGAGGTGAGAAAAGAATGTGTTCAAGGACCCCTTTGGAATTTGACATGTGTGATACAACAGTTCTATCTCACTGAATCTCTATTTGAAGACGTACTGCAAACCCCCATCTTGGGGGAAGGTGACACAAATAAAATTAAATACATTTTGCAAGGAGAACAATGCCAGTTTTCCATGTATGTTTAGAATGATTCATGATATATATATTGAAATTAAGCACATTGTATTAAATAGATAATTGCTGCAGGGGATATTTATATAGGAAATAAATTCAGATATTTATATTAATTGTATGGTCTAGTAGATGCATGGTTGATTAGGGTTTCAATTTTTAAGGAAAATTATTTTAAGATTGTGTTTATAACCCTGCCATAAACTTATATATTATTTGGATAGCACTACTAAGATTTTCATAAATATACTGACATAATAAATGGAGGCACTTGCGTAAGATATTATAAATAATTATCATATTGATATAGTATATTTGTGGTAATTAGAAATTATTATAGAAGAGAGAAGAAATTTCAAATTGATATTTTGAAAATATAGAAGTTTTTTTTTTTTTTAAAATTGAAATATTGATTTTCGTGTTCAAGATTGATATTAATATTTTGAAATATTATTATTAAAAATTAATTTATGAAAAATTCATAAAAATATTAATTTTTCATATTTCAAAATTCATAAAAATATTAATTCTTCATATTTCAAAATTCATAAAAATATAAATTTTTCATATCTCAAGATTCAATATATTTCAAAATTAATCAGAAATATTAATTTTTCATATTTCAAGATTAGTAAAAATATTAATTTTGTCATATTTCAAAGTTGATATTGATATTTTGAAGATATAATTTTTTTTATCTCTCTCTCTCTTATTGGTCAAAATTGTATTAGCGTTTTATCTTATTAAGTACAAACACTAAAATAACGATGTCTTCAGCAAAAAGTAATGCTAGCGTTTCTGTGCAAGACGAAATTGTGTCCTCCGTCAATGAAGTGATTCAGAAAAAAACGCTCAAATTAGACGCCATGAATCACATCATGACTAGACTTGATATTGGGGAGGATGTCTCCAGGTATATTAATGAGTGTAAAGATAAGGCCAAAGATTTAGTTAAAGATATGTGGTTTGAAGATGGGGAATTATACCAAATGTTACTGCAACTTAATAGATGCACGGAACTTAGGGGGCGTGATGAATTAATTTTCGAAACTTGGCCGATCCTAATGTATTTGAGCTGTGAAATGTCTAACCAAATGGCAGGACAGAACAGACAATTAGGGCGGCTAAGGGATGAAAATAATTCATTACGAGAATTTCAAGATGCCTTTATTCAGACAAAGACAGAGGTTTTCCATATTAGCCAAAAGGCTTCTGATTTAGATAAATATAATCAGGAACTAATGGCTGATTTGAAAACTTTTGAAGAAGAATATCAAAAGTGCCAAGATGAAAATAAAACTTTAAGAGCTAGATATCATGAGGCTGAAAAAGCATGCGAGCATGCAATAAATAAATTACAGAGACAAATTAGCAGCTATAAGGACTGGGACAGAAATGATAGTCAAGATCCCAGGCGGGAGGATAGACAAAGACACCCAAACTATAGCCCTAATTCAGGCCCAGAGATAACTTTTTCCCCTAGACAACTACATAACTCTGGGGGACCAGAAAATTATTACGCTTCAAATGAAAGGCACTCTAGCTCAAACAATAAGTCCCCAGTAAGGTCCAGTGATATACCCAATAAAGTGTATGACACCCCCACAATAATTAAATTCCTAAAGAATACAGTACGCCCATTTTCTAAAGGGGGGGCCACTTCCATAATTGACCACTTAGAGGCCTTTGAAAACGCATTATCTATAATGAGTGTTACAAGTGAGCAATTAAAAATTGAATTTCTACCCTGGGTATTTGAAAGTAAGCATCACAAATTCTTTGCTTCACTAAAGGATATGAATATTCGTTCCTGGAGTGAAACAAAACGACAATGCAGAAAAGAATTCGGACAACATCGCACTAAAACGGCAGCGAGAATAGCTGTATATGGTTTAAAATGTAGTGCGAATCAAAGTCCAATTGAGTTCCTTTCTGTATTGAAGAATGCGTACAGCATGGCTGAAGATGATCCCATATTTGAAGGTTCAGAGTTTGTGAATATATTTTTTGAAGCGCTCCCCACACCCATCAAAATCAACTTAGCTAGAGATTTTGAGGAGAACTGTTCATTGGAATGGCTGATCAAAGAGAGTACAACGTTATACTCTATTCAGCAGTCCAGTGAACAGGGGGATAAAAGGGAGAAAAAGCCCAATCCTAAAATAGTGGCCGAAACTAGGGTGTCACCTGAACCCCTAAATTTGGAATCTAAAAAGAAAACCTATGCGGAAGTGGCCAGAGAAAACGGGCCGTCTCCACAGAGGTTTAACTCTACCCCTCCCCCAACACGGGATGAGACGCTGAGAGACTATAGCCAAAGCGGGGGACATACTCAGGCGAATAATTACGCCCAAAGAGAATACCCACAGAATAATGGGTACCCCCGCAAAAGTAGATACAATAGACGGCGAAGGTATTCTCAGGATAACCAGACACCCCAGGTATATAATGCTCCCCAAGGTACTAATACTGAGCAAGCTGAACCCCAGGGGCAACCACGCCAGAATAGAAATAGCGGCCCTGATCCTGAGGGTACCCAATGGTCCAAGAATCATTACAGTGGGGCACCAGGAGATAGACCCAGGGGTAGAGGTAACTTGTACAATCAGGTAGATATGCTGTTTACCCAGCTAAATCGGTTGAGCGAACAAATTGCTAATATGAGTCAAAAATCTACGGCTCAACAACCGAACAATACTTTTTTAGGGGTACAGCCAGTGGTCAGCAGTGGACCACAGGCACAGTCATAAATACTGCAGTATCACCTAAAGGGGAAGGGAGAGATATACAAAATGTAATAATAAATATCAATGATACTAATCATGTTCTCTCCCCACAGACCGGAAACAGACAATTTAGCTGTGATGACAGGCAACCTCATCCGGGAAAAATTAACGAATCTCTTCTTTTGCAGCACTCTCTTAACCTTATTTCCACAGATGCAGTACAAAAGAATCCAGCCGACCCTGTCATAGAGGAAACAGGTAGGTATGAAGCTTCCTCTGCACGGGAAAACGTGGCGAATTCAGGTAACACATGGCGAAGCCCACAGATGTATGAGAATGCCAATTTTATGTGTGAAATGGTAGAAAATGCAGGAAGATATTATGTATTAGTTGAGCTGCAAGATTCAGTCTCCAACCCTATCATGGGATTAGTCGACACTGGATCTCAGGCAACTATTTTATCCCACAGGTACTACACACAGCTAAATGAGCTAACACCCCACAAACCTAAAATAAAAGAATTTGACGGCTCTCTAATAGGAGTTGGGGGTGATTCTCTAAAAGTCTACGGTACGGCCTGGTTAAAATTTAAATTGGGGAACAGGGTCATAAGACACCCTGTCATTATAGTGGATCTGCCAACTGATCGTTTAATTATTGGTAGTGATCTCCTGAAGCGATTAAGCACCATAATTGATTGCATAAATAATGTAATTTGGTCACAAGTTAAGAGACCTATCAATTATGAAAAATCTGGTATATCTCGCGCCCAACGTAGCTGTCACGTGGTGGAAGAGAAACCAGATGCTGTGGAGGTTCATTTCAGGAATAACTCTATACCTGAAATCACTATTCTACAAATAGATGATCAGACTCCTTTTAGTGGCTCTGATGGTAATACTTTTAAAATATCGCCTGTAAAGATAGCGAATATCTCCCTAGATGGTGATGTATTAACCATATCACTCCACAAGGGGGATCATAAAATCCCTAAGGGGGGAGACCACGCTCAATACCTCACAGGGATTGAGAGAGTTAAAGAGGATCTATTTATCCCTATACAAGTACATGACCTTGGTAAAACCAAGTATGCTAAAATAAACTTAAAACAGGAAGCTAGCTATATAAGCGAAGGTTTATTAGCGCAAATAGCTGAACCTAAAGTGATTAAATATCTTTCTCCCCAAGACCACTGTGTCAACGGCCTGGATGACAGGTCTGAAAGCTAGAACATCACAGCTAAGTGCTTATTATCTATCTCTATTGGCAATAAGTCAGTGAAGCACCTGTTTTTAGTTTAAATACTCCCCATAATCAAATATACATTGGCAATGATATCTTACATAGATATGCCATACAAATAGATTTGATTAATTCTTGCCTCTGGAGCAGGTTAAAGGGGGACCCTGAAGTATTTCAGGATGAAAATGCAGCCCTGAAATCAAACCAGCAATTGCCATATGCTGTGAATATGCAGGTATCTAGCGATATTATAATTCCTGCTGGGGCTGATAAATTTCTTTTACCCTTACAGATAAAGAGAGGTCAGAAATTAAAAACTTCTGAAACACTGATTTGCCTCTCCCATAGAATACAAAATCTGGGTGTCACAGTAACCTACACTCCTATGGTGAATATTGGAACTGTTCCAATACATATTGTTGTGCATAACATGACCCCACAGGATATAACATTATCCAAGGGAACTACCATAGGATATGCACTGGAATCAATTTATTACACTTTTGGATTCCAGAATAATGTAATTGGGCTAATACCTGAAGGATACTTAACTGAAGAACAATTAATAGAACAATCCTTTGCATCTATGCCAGAGGGTCTATTTAATATTCAGTCTATTTATCCCTTCAGCTCAGAGGAAGGCATCTGTAAAATTGAAGAAGCCTCTCTAGTGTTTGATCAGCCAATCAAACAGCAAGATTACCCCAATACCCAGAGTCATGGGAGCAATGTAAATTATAACCAAGGGGATCTCACCTCTAGGTTGGAAGAAGCCTATGAAATAGGACAGCCTGAAATCTTTCCAGGATTTCAGCAAATAGTCGAAGAGCAAATATCCTTAGCTAATGGCTGTTCCAGCGATGACGAACGCCAACAGCTGCGAGAACTCCTAATGGAATACAAGGATATTTTCGCTAAGGATTCTTATGACTGTGGTACTACAGACTTGCACATTGCAAGAATACAAACAGATCCCGATGCACCACCTGTATTTGTCAAACAATACAGACTTCCTTTAGCCTCATATGATTCTCTTGCAGAGATCATAAGGAATTTGGAAGAAAGAGGTATTATCAGACAGGTGCACAGCTCTTATAATAATCCTATTCTAGGTGTCCTTAAACCCAATGGACAATGGCGTTTGTGTGCTGACTTAAGACAGCTAAACAAACGAGTATACATGTCTGGCTGGCCTGTACCATACATTGACCAGTGCCTAGCACAAATGCAGGGATCCAAAATATTCACTGCCATTGATTGTGCACAGGGATATTGGACCATAAAGGTACATGAAGAGGACCAATATAAGCTAGCATTCTCCTTCCAACAGGTTCAGTATGCATTCCAGAGACTTCCATTTGGATACATAAATTCTGGACATGAATTTGCTGTATTCATGCATAAGGCTATGCCTGACGCACTGGAAAGGGGGACCTTATCTTATGTTGATGATGTTTTAATCAAAAGCACAGACTTTGAAAAACACATCGCAGAGCTTAAACACGTCCTCAGCCAACTTAAAAGGGCAGGTGTCAAATTATCCCTGCAAAAAGCTCAATGGTGCCGCACTCGTGTAAACTTCTTGGGACATGAAGTTACCTCTGAAGGATTAAATCCCCAAAAGAAAAAGGTGGAAGCTATAGTGAATTCTAAAAACCCAACTAATTTAAAGGAATTGAGATCATTCCTGGGTATGACAAATTATTCTCGCAAATTCATTGATAATTATGCAGAATTAGCTAAACCACTACTACTTCTAAAGAAAGATGTGAAATGGCACTGGAGTGAGTCTCAAGAGACAGCCATCAGAGAGCTGAAGAGAAAACTCACTCAAGCACCTTGCTTAGTGTACCCTGAAGGTGGTAAACCTTTCTTCTTAGAGACAGGTTACACAGATATAAGCATGAGTGCTGTTTTATACCAAAAGCATGATAATTTGAACAAAGCCATTGCTTATGCGAGCAAAAATCTATCCCCAGTAGAAATAAAGTTCAACGATTGCGAAAAAGCCCTCTTATCTACTGTATGGGCTCTACAAAATTTCCGCAGCTATATACAGGGCGAGAAAATTATTGTAGAAACGGCCCACCAGCCTTTGCTATATTTGCAAAGTGAGAGAATAAGAGATGGGAATTTGTCTAATAGCCGCATAACAGCGTGGACTCTTTCCTTGCAAGGCTGGCCATTAGAAATTCGCTACAAGCAGAATAAAAAGAATCCAGTCGCACAAGGGCTTGCTGAGCTCCACGACTGTACTGCTAGAGATCCTGGGGAAGAATTATCAGAAGATGATTTTCTGGAGGAACAATTGCTTTCCCCATATAAAATGTACAATGAGGGCCATTGTCAAACATTACCTTGGGTATATGTTGATGGTTGTTCTTACCATGCCACTATTGATAATGAGCGCAGATTAGTCGCTGGCATTGGTATAACTGGGGCAAATGGATTCCCAAATATATCCATAGGTTTCAACATTGGACCAAGATCCAGTCAGGTTGCAGAACTAACTGCTGTTTTCAAAACCATTGAAATGGCTATTGAACATGGTATTCACGAATTTGTGATCATAACTGACTCAAATTATGTGCGTGACAGTTTTGTTGAATACCTGCCAACTTGGAAAAGAAATGGCATGCAGAAAAGCAATAACAAACCAGTGAAGCATGGCAAATTGTTCTGCGAGATTGATAATCTGGTGGTATCCAATGATTTAACAATACACTGGAAAAAGACCAAGGGTCATTCCAGAGTTCTAGGTCCTGATAAGGAAGGCAATGACCTTGCAGATTCATTAGCCAAACATGGAGCCATAACGGGAGAACTCCTTAATATTGACCACTTAATGGGTGCAATTCAGATAGAAGCCATTACCAGAAACCAGGCAAAACAACAGAGTGAGCCTAACTTGGTACAATGGAGTCAGGATTCTCCTAGTGAGGACCTGATCACTAGTCAAAAAGAAGACCCCATTGTAGGCATCTTCTATAAACACATAGAAGATCCTGAAAGCAAACCCATCTCAAAAGATGATTGCATTGGCAAAGAAGATCTTAGAATCTTAATGAAATCTAGATCACAATTCAAATTACAGGATGGTTTGTTAATTAGAACCTCCAAAACTGGCATCCAGCAGTGGGTAGTACCCACCAAGTTCAGAGGTCTAATGCTTCAACATGCCCATGATGCTCCCACATCTGGTCATCGTGGTGCCAAACTCACGTATGAAATATTGCGTGATTATGCTTTTTGGCCACACATGTTGAAAGATGTTCAAACCTACTGTCAAGGGTGTTTGATCTGCCCACAGTTCCAACCCACTGCACCAACGCATAGAGCGCCATTGCAGAAAAGGGGGATGGTAATGCCATGGTCAGATATACAAATTGATTTTATTGGCCCAGTAACAAGATCATCAAGAGGTAACAAGTATATGTTAACAGTGACATGCCTGTTCACTAAATGGGTAGAGTGCATTAGTGCACCTAACAATAGTGCTGAAACATGTGCAGCATTGCTCATCAACCATGTATTTTCCAGATTTGGTTTGCCCCAAAGAATCGAATCAGATCGGGGGACCCACTTCACTAGCGAAGTGATGACCAAAATGTGGAAAATACTAGGGGTAAAAAGAAAGCTCCATATTGCTTATAGAGCTGCCTCAAGTGGTGGTGTAGAGCGTTACAACCAGTCCATTGTTAAAATCCTCAAAAAGTTTGTGAGTGAAACAGGTAAAGACTGGGATGTAAAACTACCTCTAGTCTTAATGGCATTAAGAGCAACTCCAAGTAGTGCTACCAAAATGTCACCTTTTGAACTGATGACTGGTAGAAGAATGGTTCTACCTCAGCATCTGCTATACCGTACATCAGACCAAAACTTAATAAACGCTGCCAATACACATCAATATGTGGAAAACCTAAGAAAGCACCTGCAATATGCCTTTGCATTTATTTGCTCAAAGGAATTTAGAAAGAGCCGCAACTGCCACTAAAACCTATTTTATGATCTCAAAACATCCAAAAAGGAATATGAAATAAATGATAAAGTTTATCTTTATAACTTTGGAAGAGATCAGGTTAGGGAGAAGAAATTTCTTCCCTCATGGAAAGGTCCTTTCGTCATTACTGACAAAATATCTCCAGTGGCCTATAAAATACGGATCCCCAAAAATGAAAGTTTCATAGATAAATGGGTACATATCAATCAATTGCGGGCGTGTCATCCAAGATCCCAACTACAAGTCATAGAGGAAAAATGAAGTGTCATATCCCCAAATGAACTAAAGACATACTGTAGTTCAAAGATGCCTAGCTGATAAACATGAAGACTCAAAATCGACAGACTATCTACATAGAAGACTGTCTATGAGGTATACGGTTGATCCTCATCAAATACCACTGACTTTAAGCCAATTCAAATACATGTGTCCTACATCTATTTGAAGTTGGAAGGGGGATTTATGTCAGAGTATATGAATATTGTGATGAATATTACATATGTGTACATATATATGTATATATATATATGTATATTTTATACACTGTATATGTTAGATAAGACCTCAGGATTAATTGAACATGAGTTTGTTGAACACAGCTTCTAATACACGTCTATCAGGATTGACGATCAGCAGAGCCTTTTGAAGCACGACCCCTGTAGTGTAAAACACACAAACATTTCTTTTCTAAAGGAAATAGCTCAGTAACCCTATTCATTTGACTATATATGCAGATTTTTATAACTTCAGAACATTTGGTGAGGTGAGAAAAGAATGTGTTCAAGGACCCCTTTGGAATTTGACACGTGTGATACAACAGTTCTATCTCACTGAATCTCTATTTGAAGACGTACTGCAAACCCCCATCTTGGGGGAAGGTGACACAAATAAAATTAAATACATTTTGCAAGGAGAACAATGCCAGTTTTCCATGTATGTTTAGAATGATTCATGATATATATATTGAAATTAAGCACATTGTATTAAATAGATAATTGCTGCAGGGGATATTTATATAGGAAATAAATTCAGATATTTATATTAATTGTATGGTCTAGTAGATGCATGGTTGATTAGGGTTTCAATTTTTAAGGAAAATTATTTTAAGATTGTGTTTATAACCCTGCCATAAACTTATATATTATTTGGATAGCACTACTAAGATTTTCATAAATATACTGACAAAAAGATAAACTTAACCCTATACAGGACTATGAATATAAACAAAAAATACAAACTGCTCTCTTTAAATCTATTAAATACAAATTGACTATGTTCTTACCAATAACCTTTATCTATATAGATACTTTACCAAATAAACAAATCGATATCCAGTATTTCTTAACAGGAACAATCTCATCTCAGAATACAAAAATTGGGGTTATTTGCATATGGAGCATAAAAGTAGCCGTTTGCTTAATAATAACTGCAGCAGTTATTTTCCTTCAGGGTTAGCCAGAGTTTAGCCAGCAGCAGCTCCCTTCTCTCTCTATGCTCATAGTTAAATCATCTGATCTCCCCCTCCCCTTTTTTGATCAGTACCCATCATTGGTGAGATCGGAAACGCCCAAACGGAAGCTTGTCTCGGATTGGCCCTTTGAAACTGAACATGGATTGGTTCATCTGGGACGTATCTTTAAACAGTCAAGTCCCTTGACTGCCATACTGGATTCTGGCCATCGGGGGCAGCAGACAAAACAAACAGATTCATTTAACCATTTCTAACATTCATGTTTCTAAATTTTAAATATCCCATATAATGATTATTTAACATCATCATAATTTCTTGCATTAATTACAATCTGAATTCCAGGCAGGATAGCACCATGTGAATTTTCTGATTATTTTTTTTTTTTTTTTTTTCAAAAGAGCTTTATTGAAGAGAAAAAGAAAACAACAGATAACAATAAGCTGCTAAGTACATATGCAGAAAAATAAACAATGAAATATGAATACATACAAATATGTCACATCTGCTATGGATTAATATCTGCCGCACTCTTCATCCCTGAGCATACACAAGTAGCCCCCCCATCACACAGGTAGGGAAGACCAGAGCAAATAAAATTTTACAGAACATTTTTCTTTTTTTTGAGATCCTATATAGGAAATAAAGGCCATTAAGGGAGGGGGAAAGCGATGGACTAAAGAGTAACCTAGGTACCCGTGACTCATGGGAATCCTAGATCATGTAGTAAGAAGAAAGAAAGGGAGGGAGAGAGAGTGAGAGGAAAAAAAAAAAGGGGGAAGGGATTGGAGGGTGAGGGGAAGGGTGTAACTAATGTTGCAGCATCATCAATGTTCTATAATTATATGGATCCGTGCCAAAGGGCCAGAACAATCTCATATTTATCCAATTTATGATTCTTTAGATAAAAATACCTTTCCATAAGAAGCATCTCCTCTACCTGTAAATACCATTCACTTATTGTAGGGGGATTTTGTGATTTCCATTTTTTAGGTATTAATTTCTTGGCGCTGGTTATCATGATTAACAATAGAGCAAGATGGGCCTGGCTTTGAGCCTTTGGTAACTCTAAAAAGAGTAAGAACTCAGGAGAATTCGGGATTGAAATGTTTAGAACCTCCGATATTTTAGTCCTAACCGCTTTCCAATAGAGCTCGATTGCCGGGCAAGACCACCATATGTGTATTAAGGAGCCGTGACCGCCGCAGCCCCTCCAGCACGAGGGGCTGACAGTCAGGAATATCTTGTTTAGCCTTGTGGGAGTTAAATACCACCTGCTCATAAATTTTATTTGAGTCTCTTGTATGGTTGCGGAGACAGAGGATCTCTTAACTAGTCGAAATGCCTTAAGCCAGGACTCAGATTCATAATCTGAACCCAGGTCCTCATTCCACTTCTTTGTATAGGATGGGAGGGAATCTGTCCCCTGCTGAACCATCAATCTGTATAACAGAGAGATCAGGTGCCGCGGAACGTTCTCCGCTACACACAGTCTCTCGAAGGGGGTGAGTGTCCTTCCCAGATCTTGTTTGTGTTTATGTCTAGTGATAAAATGTAGCAACTGGTTGTAATTCAGCCAAGAGGCAAATAGCAGGGGCTGCATTTCTTGAAGTTCGGTTTGTGGGATGACCTTTCCATCAACAATAGCTCCAGATATGGAGCCTATCTTCATTTTATAGGGTTTAATTCTGTTGTGACCCATCTTAAAGTATGGAAGTTCCGGGTGTTCAAAAATTGGTGTCAGTGGGGAGTGTAGTGTGGAAATATGTGTAGTCGTAGCTACAGTTGCGTCCCAGTTAATAAAGATTTCCTCCGTTAGATGATATTGCGCAACCGATTTAGGTCGCTGATGGGGAGGGAGCCATGCCAATGAGCTCATGTTATGTGTCTTAAAGATCTGTCTATCTAGAGTGATCCATGCTTTATGTTCAGAGTTCTGTGCCCATTCAACCACTCTTTGAAGGCCAATCGCTCTTTTATAAGATGAGAGTTCTGGTAAGCCCAGCCCTCCCTTATCCCTTGGGAGATACATAGTGCGTTTTGGGATCCTAGGCCTGGTATTAGCCCAAATGTACTGCTCAACTATTCTCTGCATTTGATTTAAATACCCCCTGGGAAGTGCAATCGGTAGGGTTTGAAGAAGATATAGAATTCGGGGCAAGATATTCATCTTCACAACCCCTATTCTTCCCAGCCAAGATATACATTTATTCCTCCAAGAGGAAAGATCAGCAACAATAGCACTTCGCAGTGGTATATATTTGCATTTGAAAAGGTCAGCCGGGTCTGATGTCAAGTTTATACCTAGGTATTTTATGCTGTTATTTGCTAGAGGGAGCTCGTAATTTCGGCGCAAGTTTTGTAAAATTTGTGAATCTGTATTAATATTAAGTAGCTCAGATTTGTTTAAATTGAGCAAAAAGTTGGAAGCACTGCCATACGCTTTCATTTCATTCAGGAGCTCGGGTATGGAGACTGCTGCATTCGTCAGGGTATATAGGACATCATCCGCGTATAACGCCTGTTTATATTCTGATGTACCTACTTTGATGCCTGTGATAAGTGGATTAGAGCGAACCTTATGGGCCAAAACTTCTATTGACAATGCGAATAGCAATGGTGACAGAGGGCAACCCTGTCTGGTGCCGTTGCTGATGTCAAATGTATTCGATAAAGTACCATTAACCCTAATTTTCGCGTTGGGGTTCGAATATAAAGCAAAGACCGAGTGTAGGAATGTTTGTCCAAACCCCATTTTCTCCATGACCCGACGCAGAAAAGGCCAGCTAACCCTATCAAAGGCCTTCTCCGCGTCGGTGGAGAGGAGCACTGATGGGATATCTTTAATCCTGGCAGGATTGATTAGTTGTGCCACCTTGATTGTGTTGTCCCTGGCCTCACGTCCAGGGACAAAACCTACCTGATCGTTGCCAATAAGCTCAGGTAAATATTTATTTATTCTAATCGCTAGAATCTTTGCTAGCAGCTTCATATCTGTATTTATTAGAGAGATGGGTCTAAAATGACCAGGGGAGTCTGCAGCCTTACCTGGTTCAGGCAGGACTGTTACATGAGCTTCCAATAGTTCCCGGGACAATTTAGGGTTATCCCGAAGGCCATTAAACAGATCCAAAAGGGGGTTAACTAATATAGCTTTACATTTTTTATAATATGTTGAGGGGAACCCGTCTGGGCCTGGGCTTTTGCCTCCGGGGCAATTTTTTATTGCATCGAGAAGCTCTTCTGATTTTATTGGGGAGTCTAAAAATTCTGACGCTTCCTTAGTTAGGGTGGGGAGATCAAGGTCCCCCAAGTAGGAGTTGAGAAAAGACTCTTGCGGTGATGTTTCGTCCGCGGAGGAAATTGTCGCAGATTTATCATGTATATTATATATGATAGTATCTATGGAACTCGTTTGCAATTTGGGTGCTGCTGTGTAATTTACGCCCGTCCGACGATTTGATGTAGTGTATATAGGACTGGAGTCGTCGTTTTTTTAAGGGTCCTGGCTAAAATTTTACCTGGCTTGTTTCCCCCCTCGTAGTAATGTTGCTTTAGATGAAGGGCCATTTTTTGGTGAGCTTCAATTAAGTGTTTTCTAAATTCAAGCTTTACCTCTTTTAATTGATTGTTAGTGTCGTTACATGAGGGATCTGCTTTATGCTTTTTCTCCAGTAGACCTATCTTAGTCTGTAGATCACTATATTTAGCTCTATACTGTTTATTGAGGAATGCCTTGTGTTTTATTAGGGATCCTCTGATAACCGCCTTGTGCGCCTCCCAGATTGTAGTCTTAGATGAAGTAGGGTATGTATTAAGGTTAAAATATTCTTGCAGAGTTTTGTTGATATCAATAAGGATTAGGGGGTTATCTAACAGTTTCATCCAGTCTCCATGTTTGCTGTGTAATGGGAATGTCTGGCCAAAGTATTGAACATGTAACTGGGGCATGATCAGACCATGTTATGTGTCCTATGTTGCTATGATGGGTGATCGAGAGGCCGCAGGAGTCAGTGTAAATGTAATCTATTCTGGAGTAACTATTGTGGGGGATCGAATAGAAAGAGTAATCCCTAGAGGTAGGGTGAAGTGTGCGACATACGTCATGTAAAGTAGCATTTTTTAAAATGTCATTTACCTGATCAATCGTGGATGAGGGTGTGCAAGTGGTTCCTCGAGAGGTGTCCACTAAAGGGTTTGAAACTAAGTTAAAATCCCCAGCTAAATATGTAATTCCTCTTGAGTGTTCCAGAAGAATGTCAGAGATCTTAGACATAAAGGACTCTT
Organism: Bombina bombina; assembly: GCF_027579735.1. Taxonomy (NCBI): domain Eukaryota; kingdom Metazoa; phylum Chordata; class Amphibia; order Anura; family Bombinatoridae; genus Bombina; species Bombina bombina. Next base: position 1,293,784,293 of record NC_069499.1, on the reverse strand, counting down.
GGCCCTGACTAGGCGAGTAGATAGATGCTAGTGTCATGTAGTGTCCATATAGTGTACCCACAACAATGATATATCTCCCTTCTGGGTCTCTCTCAGTATGAGTCGTGATGAATGGAATTGATCTGTGGAGTAGGACACCCACCCCTCCTTTCTTACTCTGACCTGAGGCAAAATAAGCGGTAGGAAATTGGGAGTTATGCCATTTAGGCTCTTTACCTTTTTTGTAGTGTGTTTCTTGTACGAGGATTATGTGGCTATGGGATTTGTTTAGTTCTTTAAATGCTATAGAGCGCTTGCCAGGATTGTTCAAACCTTTAGCATTGATAGTGGTAATGTTAATGGAGTGGTCTCCAAATTTGCTAGTTTTGGACTGCATTGTCTTAGCTTGAAAGGGGAGCGGAATGGGAAGGGGAGAGAAAGAAGAAAACAAAAAAAAAAGGGGGACAATTCACAGAAAGATAAACGGAACAGAGAACAAAGAAAATATAATATAAGAGAAAGATAGAAATAAAAGTAGACAGTAAATTACTAGAAAAATCTAGACTAGCTAGAGAACAGCAGTATCTCACCTGTCTTAAGCAGGCTGGAAAAATAAAGTAAAAGGAAAAGTACAGGGAAACAGCCCCGTAACTGACGTAAGTTATATAATTATTAACATATTAGTAACACATTTAAAACTGTAACGTATCTTAACCTTGCATTGTCCATCGGGTTCTAACAGGAGCTGAGAGCGAAATAAGCAATTTATCTTGTATCTTAATGTGGACCATATGGGTGCTGGCGAAGAGGGTTGCTAGAGGGTAAACTTACCCCTAATAGGGATCTATTTCTGTTGACTCTCAATATGCATAAGTTACAAATGTAAATGCCAGTAATGTAGGTCAATTTGAGTATGGGAGTTATGGACATTACTAGAGCTAGGGGATTATCAACTGTCTTATTTCTTTTTAAAGGGTCTGGGATTTTATTCATAACAGAAAAAAATCTAAAATCCTCAATTTTGCCCTTTTTTATAGCAGACCGCTTTCTGTGGCAATGGTTCATTAATTAGTAGTATAGGCCGTCTAATTTATCCGATCCCCCTTTATCGGCTATAAAGATTTATCTAACATTGTGTCACGGCGAAAACACCTCCTCTCCAAGGGGGTATTTGTAAATGACAGTATGTCAGCTCTTTATCTCATCAGTGCGTAACCTTATATATCAAACATTAGTCTATAGGGATACTTTATGGGAGGCGTTTCAGAAGTATATCAATATTATCGCCTAAATGAGATAATCCCTCCCCTCTATATCAACCTTTGCCAGGCATTGTCCTTGTTTAATGTGTTAAAGGAAATAGCTCAGAACACATCATTACCATACCTCTGATTCCCTTCACCTGTAAAAAAACAAACAAGTTGCTACAAAACACAACACACAAAACAAAGGTTAAATGGAGCTAACCTATAAACATCATTGTATAGAGGTTCTGCAATATGAATACTCTTCAATAAACTAACAGTTCTTCTCCTGTGATCTGATCCTGTCCCTCCATCACAGTTATTACTAAACATTGTCAAACCTTAAGGCTATAAGGAATATATCCAGTAGTAAATCTATACAATAATACCCATTACCCAGACCCAAGATTGAGATATCCTAATGCCCGGACAAAACTATAAAATCAGTATTTATGTAGAGCCAACCTGTAATAAAAAAGTATCTTAAATTATTGTACATAAGAAAAAAGGAACATTCTAGAGAGATAATTTCTTTAGATGACAGTCTGGTCTCCATATAATGCTTTCAACCCACTAGAGGGTAAGAAAAAAACAAAACAAAAAAAAACAGTGCAATTTTACAAGGAAGTCTTTGAACGGTATCAGAGTCCAAATGACAGTCCATGAACCTCATTCAGTACCCAGAAGAGATTTGAAATCAGCACAAAGTGCCTAAATGTACATTACCCAGTGGGCTGCTCCCGAGGTCGGTCTCCTCTCAGGCGGACAGGAGAATCTGCTCTCCTCTGATGTAGCTCTTCTTCTGTGGAGGCTTGTAGTGAAAGGTTCTCATAAAAGAGCCTTTGATCCATTCCGGGCCTAAAAATGGCAGTTTTGTTATTGTTGGTAGCGATGATAGATACTGGGAATCCCCATCTGTATGGAACCATATGATTCCTCAGGAAAGATGTGATGTGGCTCAACTCCCTGCGTTTTTGCAGGGTCAGCGGTGACAAATCTGTAAAAACTTGAATCTCTTCTCCTGCATGCATGATGGGATGCTTTTTCCTTGCTCCTTGGAGAATTTCCTCTTTGTCCTTGAAGCAGAGGAACCGGACAATAACATACCTTGGGGGAGCCTTGCTTGGCGGCTTGGGCCTAAGAGCCCTATGGGTTCTTTCTAACGGGATTTCCTGAGAAGGAGTGTCTTTAATGATCCTGAACAGGGCTTGCAAATAGCCTTCTATATTTTGCGGTGCTATGTCCTCAGATATTCCTCGGAAGCGCAGGTTATTCCTGCGTCCCCTGTTATCTAAGTCCTCCAGCTTATCTAAGTCCTCCAGCTTATCATTGAGGTACTGTAAGTTGTCTGAGTGACTTTGAATGTCTGCTGATTGTTGTTTCAGAGATGTGGCATTATCTGTTGAGGTCTTTTCTATTGAGGAAACTCTCCCTTCCAAAGCAGAGAAATCTTTTCTTAAGTCCCCAAATAAGCTCCTCATTTCCTTCATAACCCCTTTTATATCTTCTTTTGATGAGAGGTGAAGAATGTCATCTTTTTAACAAATTGAGACATATCATTGCTACTAGGAGGCCCAGCAGGAACTGGGTTATTTGAATGACTTTCCATTTGCTTCTCTTCTGAATCTTTGACAGTATCAATGGGCTTAAGGTAGTGGCTCATGGGCTTAGAAACACCTGATTTATCTACCCTGCTGGTTCTTTTATTAGGCATGCCCTATAACCAATGTTGCTGCATACACCCGGGTTCAGGGCTAGCAGGCTTCCTTAACAAAGATGTTATTGGTGTTATTAAGGGTGCTGCGTCAGAGTATTAAAGATAGGCCACGAGTACAGGCCTAAGTTCTCAAAACTGTCCAATGTCTTTCAAAACCGGGCCTTTTATATTAAGGATCCCAGGGGGGTAATAGACTAAATATGCCTTTTTACAGTTCAGGGTTGTGTATGAGCAACTTGACTGATTGCTACGTTTCAGCCCGGTTGATAAGTGCCTCTCCCTGCAACCACCGGTGCTTGGCAATAGGTGAAGCGCCGGCTCCTGTGGAATGGGAAACGATAATGGCTGTTGTAGGGACCGCAGCTCAAACAAGTACTTTGCCTAAGGTATGGGGGTTGAATCCTTTGTGTACCTATCTATGTGTTATAGGCCGTAGCTTTTTTTTCCCCCTCTGCTCAGATTAGTGAGTGTGCCGCTGCTGGAATCTTACCCTCAGGAATGCCTCCGGACTTCCGCGGCGTGTTGTGAGATACTGGGAACGCTGTAGTAGGTAAGTACAGTGGGGCGTCTCTGCACAATCACTGCAAATGAGCCAAACTAGCTCCGGTTGCTCCTCCGTTCACTTTACTCAGCTGCCCCAACGGCCCTGTGTGACTCCAGTACTCCCTGCTTCCCTTTAAGTTGCCGGACTCTTGTTGCTTCTTCCCTTTATGGATTACCGTGCTTGCGCTGCTTATGTTAGAAGAATAGGCCCACCACGTGGTATTAGTAGCTCCCGTGCAGTTAGCCTGTGCGAGGTATCCGTATAGCAGCTTCTCCCGATAAAATTGATTAAGTTGTTATAGGGTTCATCCTCCCAATCGACTATACAAGGCAGATAGCTTAAATAAAGAGCTTTAGAGTTACATTAAGCACATTTGTCAGCTTTTGGCAGCAGGAGCCTTCTCAGTGTGCGACCATCTTCCTGCGTGGTCAGGCTCCGCCCCCGAATTTTCTGATTATTTTAATATGAAACATCATGTGTCTTTAACATTATATTATATTAAAGTAATTATACTGCTAATTATTCCAGATTGATAGCATTTAAAATCCTGATATTGCATTCATGCAAATACAGCATGTTTCACATTTCTAACAAATTCTGAATATATAAATTGATGCTCATGACCAATTGTTACCTGCAACAGAAATAGAAATAATTTTTAGAAATGATTTAACATTCATATATCTATATGCAATGTTTATCAATCTCAGCAAATGTTTATCTAATATGAATGCCATCCGTCACAGCTTCTTAGGTTCACAATTTCCCCTATTCATGTGTTTGTCTATTTATGTGATATTAAATATAGTCTCATATCCATTAAAATATATATTTTCCTACAATGCTGAAGTATATTTTACTTGAAATCTAAATACAGTTGTTTTAAACAGTGAAATTTGAAATTATAATGCAAGCCATGTGCTTTCACTGTGTGTGTTACCTTCCCCCAGCCGTATTTCTGCAGTACGTCTTCAAGTGTCAGAGATTCAGTGAGCCATTGTGTTGTCATTACACGTGTCTGCTAGCATTGGTTTTCTTTTGAAGTCACAAAGATTTAGGTGAGAAATTTCAGAGGACCTCTGAACATATTTTCCATTCAAAACATAGACTATTGACTCCAAATAACCAAGGGGTTACCTGTAATTTCATCACTATGCTCATTTTTAGATGACTGCAGCATGCAGTGTTTTTGCTTCAGGTGTTGTTCGTCAGACCTATCTGAGCTTGCTGCACGAGGTTTCGTTTCTTAATATTTTGGTATTCTGAGCTACCTTTTTGCGATTTGTGGACCTTCGTCTTTAGTTGCTTTTTAGAATGCGGTTGCACTGTGTCGGCAAGAGCCTCTCTGTTTCACACTCCCGACCTTATCCTGTGGTTTCTGTTTTTCTGGGGTATGGGCGTTGCCGCCCCTTCTTTCTTTGAGACTGGTGGGTCTCTGTTGGTCTGGAGTTCCTTATGCTAGATCAGCATACTAATGCACTGTGGCTACTCTGCACTGTAGCAAACAGAGGGTTGCAATTCGATCCCCGGCGAGGTCTACTCAGCCTTCCTCCTTTCGAGGTTGATGAGCAGTGCCTTGAGTCCCTTAAGGGGGTTTAGCCGTGCTTTACAAGTACATTCATGTTTTCTCCGTGTCTTTCCTTCCCTGTGGAAGATTACAGTAGCTTGTTCCCTTTCTTTAGTAAGGGGCATGTTGTTTGGAGATCGACTGCTGGGCGATGGTGTCTCCTGGAGGTTGTTGACTCAGTCGAGTCTAGTTCCTGCGTTCTCTAGCAAGGCTTGTGGACTATATGCGGGTCAGTGTCCTTGGGTCTTTTCCTCTTTTTCAAAGTTGTTCTCGGCTTCGGATGAAGCAGGATTTTGTTGGGTAGGTGTTTTTCAGGTCTGATGCCCTCAGAATGGGCCGCCTCTTTTTACCTTCCCATTTTTGCATTCAGTGTCCTCTATAGCTTGTGTATTGTTTTCCCAAAAGTAATGAATGCAGCTATGGACTCTTTCCATTTATGAAGAAAAACATAAATTATGCTTACCTGATTTTCTTTTCTTCAGATGGAAAGAGTCCACAGCTCCCCATCCGTGTTTTTTTGCGGAGCGGCCGTAATTTTTGTTCTCCAGGCACCTTTCCACCCTGATATTTCTTCTACTGTTCCTCTCCAAGGCAGAACACTGTGTGATCTGCGTTCTTATCGCAGAAAATGAAGGGTCTCTGCAGAAAGAACGGCAGTGGCAGTTAAAAAATTTTTTTGCCTGCACTTTTAATTTCTGCCTGCAGGTGTCACTGTTCCGTTCTATCTCAATGGGAAATATTTGCTACGTTCCTCTCTTTTCAATTTCCTCTCACTTCCTGATCTCCAGTGCGGTACAGGGAACAGCACATTGCAGAAAATGTGAGTCAGGGCTTAACACATGTATTCTAGGAGTGTAGGAGCCAACCAAAATACTTAGACAGATTCTTTTTTTATTATTCTTTAATAAGTGTGTGTGTATATATGGGGTGTGTGTGTATATATGGGGTGTGTGTGTGTATATGGGGGGGGTGTGTGTGTATATGGGGTGTGTGTGTGTATATGGGGTGTGTGTGTGTGTATATGGGGTGTGTGTGTGTGTATATGGGGTGTGTGTGTGTATATGGGGTGTGTGTGTGTATATGGGGTGTGTGTG